>NW_007930837.1:370853-676722 GCF_000280675.1 Beauveria bassiana ARSEF 2860 | reverse complement strand
CGAAGAGTGGGTGTGTGGCACGTGTACCTGGTGAGGAGGATGGTGGGTGGGCTGCCGTCCAAACGTCGTCTGCAGGGCGGCGCCTGTGCAGGCGGACTGTACTGATCAATAAAGATGCGCGAACAATCATCTCCATGCTTCCTTCATGGGCTGGCAGTATCGGAGCGCTAGAGTGAAGTCGAGTTTGGGGATTTGAAATTGGCCACCCGGATAAGCTCGGCAACTGGAAAGCATGTGTAGTAATAATCCGGTGCAAGCAATTACCTTACTGATAATGCGACGACAAGAGCATGCAGCCGCTTGGGCCAGGCCGATTCCGGCACACTACTTAATAATTATTATGACACCAGTGTTCTTTATAGCAGCGCATGACCTCGTACGATCCTGATTCAGAGCCCGGGATACTGGTATGTTTCACTCTGATCAATTAGAAGAAAAAAGAAAAGAAAAGAAAAGAAGCTGATCTATTGAAAATGGCATCCTGTGGTGTGCCCGCCCCTGTGTAACCTGAGTGTTGACAGTCTGGCCCAAATTATGGTTATCCCGACCTTTTGAATGGGGGGGGCCGGAGACAAGCCGAGACTCTGACCGCTGCCCGATTGTGGCAGCACAAAGAAGGATGCGCCATCTTATCAATCAGTGAGGGGTGGCCATTGCGTCGCTCGGGCGGTTTGTGAGACTGTCGACTGTGTCCAAGTTATGGATCATCACAAGTGGGTTGGTGATTAATTGGATTTTCGTTGTAAAGGAATGCTGTTTGATGCGCAATAAACCAGCATGCGTCAAAACAATTACCCCAAAGCGGACGCCAGACAGAGTCGGGTCACGCCCCTGGTCATGCTTTGCATATCATGACTGATTGATTACTGGCACAGCGCCCATGCAGACCTCGCACTGTGCACACCTTAGCAACTCCCCCAGCAGTTTATGGAGCACTAGCCCGGCCTGGGCAGAGGCAAAGCGAGCGCATTAGGTACGGGTACATATCCATAGTCTAGGGGTCTAGATTGATAAGAGGAGGGTAAACAAGGATAGCGCGAACTCCGGGCCAAGCCCAATATACTAATACGAACACGGACTGCCCCCCTAAGCAGGAGCAGGCGCGCAAGTCGGAGAGAAGGTGAGAACGTACCAGTATTTTATCACTGATCGATTGATAAGTCAAGAGTGTGAGACTTGATGACACGCTGTGGCGTGAATCGGTTACTCACAACATGCTGACGAAAGTCTTTGGGCCAGAAGCATCACAAAACGAGGAGCACACTTGCACGTTTTAAAAAAAAAAAGGGGGACACTAACACAAATGTTGGACGCCGCAGCGATGTTATCCCATCATTATTATATCATACTTGTAAAAAGACCAGTCAGCTGCCAGCACGGTCTTGCTCCTCTCCACCAGCCGGCGCCGGCTTCTGCAAGCCCAAGACCCGGCGGTGGCCCTTTTGTCAGTTCAGCACATTCTGGCGTTGGGGGCTAATAATAAATGTCTTCATTTGTCTGCTGTTTGTTAGTGGCCCACGAATCGTCAACTTCTCGCACTGTGCTGCTTCACGGAGCCTCCGTAGCCGGGGGCTTGTTACAGTATGCACCAAAGAATGGGCAACATGGTCCTCTCGGCTCCCCGGCAAGGCACATGCGTCAAGCTGCAGCCCAAGCAAAAATTCCTCTACTGGTAATTAGGTTTGCCTCTTCCCCGGCCCTTGCTCGCGCACTCCGCCGCCCACCAAAACGCCCAGGCAGGCCTCCTCCTCCTCCTTCCCAACGACGACCTCGGCGGCGACTCGCACTGTTCCGTTGAATTCCCTTTTCTCCCGGTGGGCGCCCGCCTCCTCCCACACACTCCACGACCTCCCAGACCACCACCTGTCCTTCATTAAATCTTGCTTTCCCGTCGTCCTCTTAATTGTATTCTACTCCTCTCGACCTTTCCTACAATCTACCAACTGATTTTTGCAGCCATCCTACAAATTACTTTGCAAACGGCTTCTGGTGCTCCATTCTGTTGCCTCCAGACGCGTCTAAATTCCACTTTACGCCACCCACCACACACACCATCCCACCATCCCAGCAAGGAAAAAATAGCCTGCTCGACAACCCTGGTGAACGACACCACTGGTCTGCCACACTCACATCACAACACGCTTGCGACTGCACCAACTGCCCATCATGGTCCAGTCGCCGCTTGCCACCGCGGCTACAAAGGCCCTCATTGCCTCTGCGGGCGATTGCGTCCCCTGCGAGCCCAGCAATGCCCCATCCATTGCCCCATCCTTGACCTTTTCTGACGAGTCGGACGATGCCGAGGAACCAGCTCGCCCCGAGAAGCCGCGACATCGCCGCGCTTCCACGCGGCTCATTGCCCAGAGCGCCCGTGACATCCAACGTATCACCGGTGAGACGACGGCTGAGTTTGTCGGTCGATGCTGTGGTGGCGGCTGTTGCTTAATGGGTAGCCAGCGTCCTGTCGGCGTCGATTACGAACCCCTCGTCCTGCCCGACAATGCAGCATTCAATTCTCTCGGTCTCAAGTTTCCCGAGGAGATTCCCACCAAGCTTACAGCTATTCTCGATCCACCAGCCAAGGTTGTCTCGTTCAAGTCGATTCCTCGCCCTCTTAGCAACCCTTCAGACTCGGGCATTTCCATGGGTCCCGATGGTGACACCTCCTCCATTGCCTCTGTCGGCAACACCTCGGAGCCCGTGAAGCTCAAGTCTCTTGACACTTCTATTCAACCCCCCAGATTTGTGCAACCACACCCTCCATATCACGTATACCCTGCCAAGATACATACTACTCGCGAGCTCACCAGGGATGGTGCTGAGAAGCGCACATACCACTTTGATTTGGATGTCACCAACTACCCCGACCAAGAGTCCAACGACTTCAAAGTCGGCGGTGCTATTGGAGTTCTTGCCCCCAATGACGATGCCGTTGTTGACGATGTCCTTGACCGCCTCATGGTCCCCCACTTCGTCCGCGACAAGCAGACTCTGATGACCACCACCTCCGGCCGCTGGCCCACTGTCTGGGGTGACGAGAAGCCTCGTGAACTTGTCACCACCCGCCGCGATGTTCTCAAGTGGTGCACCGACCTCCAGTCATACCCTCCCACCAAAAATGTATTCCGCGTCCTTGCCGAGCACGCCACTGATGAGGTAGAGAAGAAGGTCCTTCTGTTCCTCTGCTCCGCTCAGGGTCAGGGTACATTCTGCGATATCCGTACAGGTCCCCACGTTACCGTATCTCAGCTTCTCTATGCCTTCCCCAGCTCGCAGCCACCTTTGGACGAGCTTCTGTCCGTTCTGCAGCAGCTCATGCCTCGCTTCTATTCCCTCTCCAATGACCCTCACGACTCTTACCAGATCCGTGACCAGAAGCAGCACCGCTTGATTGAAATTGCCGTCACCGTTCATGAGACGAGTGACTGGCGCAAGGGTTCTCGAACTGGTCTCGGTTCTGGCTTTTTTGAGCGCCAGGCCCAGCGCTTTCTCCAGGCTCAAGCTGTCGGCGAGCCCAACCCCGAGGTTTACATTCCCATGTTCAAGGGACTCATGGCCAACCCACTTGCCAAGGAGTTCAACTCGGATGGTCCCATGCTCCTCATTGGCGCTGGCGTTGGCATCGCTCCCTTCCGTGGCTTCGTCCAGCGCCGCCTCAAGCAGGCCAACTGCGCCAACAAGGTCTGGGTCCTGCAGGGCATCCGTGATTCCCTGGTCGACGAAATCTACAGCGGCGAGTGGGGTGTGCACGAAGAAGAGGTCAAGCGTGTTGTGCAGAGCCGGCGTGGCGAAGGACGATATGTCCAAGAAGAGGTTCGCAACCAGGCTGACTTGGTCTGGTACATTGCCAACTCGGTTGATGGGCGTGTTTTTGTCTGCGGCAGCTCCCAGGGCATGGGTGAAGGTGTCGAGGAGGCACTCATCGATGTCGCCATGTCAAAGGGTAACCTGGAGCGCGACGAAGCCCGCAACTTCTGGGACCTGAAGAAGGAGGCAGGACAGTATATTGCCGAAACCTGGTAAAACTGGTTATCTCTCGTTTTATGTGTAAGAGTATTGCGTCCCTTTCTGTTCTCTCGCATGCTTGTTTCGTGTTCTTTTTTTTCTTTTTACATCATAAATACCTATTTCATGAAGCACTTCTTTTTCGGCCTGGGCGGGTTCTAGAAATAGGAGCACTGCGCAAGCATTTGGCTCACACATCAAGGGGGCAAAGAAAAGCAAGCCAGAGATTTTATGGAGGCACCATAGGCATCGGCGTTGGGTACTTTTGGAATGATCCAGTTTTTGGAGGGCATTCATCGGTTTTGGCTGTTTTGCTTTCTTCTGTGAACAGACAGACCACTCCTTGCTGTGGATTAGACTTGGAAGGGGGAATATTGTCAAGGGGACGGGGACAAGGGAATTTTGTCAGATATATAGGGGACCCTCACATATCAGCTGCGCGAGACTGAGTGGTAGAAGATGATTCATTGATCCCGAAAAGCGTGCCTCTACACAAGATGTTATGTCATGTGTAATAATGATAAGGTCCTCAGGTTTTTAATGCATCTATGAGCCTAGCTTCCCTTTCTAGCACTTTTCGATGCTTTTATGCCACAGCGTGGTCTACATGACATGCCAGCACGCTCATCATGTTGCCTCTACTCTTCATTCACGCGGCCTAGCGCCTGTCCCATCTTGACGGTCTGGCCCTTTTCGACCATCCACTCCCAGCCCTTCCTCTCGGCGCCGTCTGCTGCTGCTCCGGCGGACGAGGCTGTGGGCGCCTCAAAGACGAGAACAATGGTGCTGCCGAGCTGGAAGCCACCCATTTCCTCACCGCGGCGAAGAGCATGGCCATGAAGAACGGGGCTTGCGGCCTGGTAGGTGGCCTCTGCGAAGCCGGTATAGGGCTCGCCGCGGCGGGCGGCCTCATCAGCGGCGCGGTCGGCGGCGGTGTCGGTGGTGAGGCTGTTTGTGCGCAGCTCGCGGTCGAAGTTCACACGGATGGAGCCCACGTTGGTGGCGCCGACGGGGACGTAAGCGAAGAAGCCGTGGCGCCAGCGGCCGAGCAGGACGACGCGCTCGTTGAGTGTGAAGAGGCCTGGCAGCGTGCGCTGTAGGTACGGCGACACGCTGTAGAGCTCGCCAGCAAAGTGCCGCCGCCGCTCGACGACCCAGTTCACAGGCGAGTGGAAGCGATGGTAGTCGCCGGGCGCAAGGTAGATGACGGCGTAGTACAGCGACGTGGCTTTGTCGCGCGGCAGGACGTCGTACCACGCGCGCTCGCCGAGGGCCAGGTCGGCGCGGACCTCGGAGACGGCCGAGTATGAAGGCTGCGTCGACTGATCCTCGACAGCGCCAGCACGCTGCTGCTGCTGCTGCTGCTGCTGCTGCTGCTGCGCCGTCGCCGCGCCGTCGTCCTTTTGCCCGGACAAAAGGTCGGGTAGCGTGTACGAGATGCCGTTAACGCGGCCAAACTCCTCGTCCCTGCCGATGACGTCGTTGTCGCTACCAGAGTCGTGCTCGCGCTGTCGGGGCGTGCTGGTGCCGCTGCCGACCGGTGACGCGCTGGAGGTGCTGGGGCTCGGCGTGTGCTTGCCGAGTAGGGCGTCGACCGAGTATGTCATGCCTTTGACCTGCTCAATGTTGCCACCGTCAATTTGTCCAAACTGGAGGACCTTGCCGTCCGATGGCGACAGAAGCACCTGTGGATCGGGGTCGAGAGGTCGCGCACCGGGTTTCAGGGTGCGGTAGAAAAAGGCGGCAAGGTTTGGGTAGACATGGAGATCGGGCTCGGAAACTTCAGAAAGGCTACAGAATGATAAGCATTTGTTCCCGAGTATAGCCGCCATGCGACTTACTTGACTCCGAAGACCCAAGAATATAGTTTGAATCCAGGCACGCGTAGGTAGTATGGTATGGTCAATTCGTTGAACCTGCCCCAGAGGCGAGATATGGCCTTGAGAGGCAGAGTCGACATGACTTGGACTTGCCTAGGGTCTTAATGTTAGCCTTTGGTTTCGTATCTCAGAAAGTCGGCAGAAACACACCATGGTCCATCAGGTTGTATTCTTGGTCGGGGCTTTGGCTTGTCGCCGCCTTCTTGCTTCTCCCGCTCCCGCGCCTGGACCTTGTAGAACTGGACCAAGCCCAAAAATCCCACGCCGAGCCCGACAGGAATATGGTACCACGTGATCTTTGTGTTGCGGAGTGCATCACCCAGTCTTTGGGAGAACCGAGGGCGCTGGCCCGAGGGCCCTGACGAAAAGTCGCGTGCCGTGCTGGGTGTCCGCGGACGCAACGAGGCCGTCGAGGGCCGTCGCGATGCCGCGCTGGCGCATCGCCGCCGCAAAGGGCTCAAGGCGTGGCCCCTTACAAGGCGCGCCGTGCCGAAGCCGAGTGTCGCCGCCATTGCCACCAAACACAGCCACACCTTGGTGTTTGGTTTTTCCGTGGTTAGGGTGAGCATAGAAAGCTCCGCTGTTGTCAGTCGTGTGGGAGAAGTGGGCGAAGGCTTTCTAGTGCAGCGCAGTTACTCCCGCTGCTGGGGCCGGACGTCACCAGTCTGTAAGCTGCCTTTGCACTAATACGCTGGACAAGTCAAACTTGTCAGTGGCTCTCGCGGGAGGAGCATGCGGTTGGTCGCCAGAACCTGTGTTTGAAGGCGACAAAGCACAGTATTTAAGTATGCTTGCAAGGGCATGCATGCCAAAAAGAAGCAATTTTGCACAATACCACCATCTTAGCCCCTTGTAAATAGCTCGACCGAGGTATGCACAGCTCATTACAATTATGCTTACATAAATGTCACCGTGTCGCGTTGTGCAACCGCTAAGCCGGAAGTGGCCACTGTAATCGCCCAGCCCGATTTCAACAAAGCCACGGTGGAATTTGCAAGCTGTCTAGAGTAAGTAATTAACCTAACTTTTGACACATCTCGCCAACGGGATATCGACAAACGTTGATTCTTTCTGGCAACGTTGCACACACTCGTTTGTGACATCTTTATCAGTTGCCTGTCGACCTTGCACGCACATTGCCCATCTGATTTACGCATTCACACGCCATCAGCGAAGACATCCGCCTTCCTCTCCTGCTACTACAGGCACAATCGAACAGTCCCGCAGAGCCGCAACTCTCATCCCCCTTTCTCTTCTCGGTGACTCCTCGAAGGCGGATGCCACGCGGCTTCTCAAGTCATGGCCTCGCAATCTGCCAGAAGTGATGTCGTTCCTGAGCAAACGAACATCAACCTTCAAATCGTCTCGCCATCTGTTGGGGTAAATCGCCCGCTACAGTTTCCGGCTACACCGGCGTCGACAACAATCAAGGCGCTAAAGGGCCTGATCCGCGATGCCCTTCCTCTGCATCCAGCCGACTCTAACCAGCGTCTCATTTATCGCGGCAAGGCTCTTCTACGTGAAGATGCGACCCTGCTCGATATTCTGGGTGCTGAAGCCGTACGCACGACCGACCTGCATACTATGCATCTAGTCCTTCGAGATTCCGAAATACCCCCGGCCCCAAATCCGCTCCCGACCATCTCCAACAACGCCTCGACTGGCAACCAGCTCCCGCGACCAGCAGCGCGTTTCTCCAGTCACCTTGGACACGGCTTGGGTGGGGTCCCGACACCCGCTGGTGCCCCGGAGGCTGCCCAACCCGGCCAGCCACAAGTGCAGCCAAGAATGCCCTCGCCAGCGCCAATCGGTCAGCAGCTTCCGCCGCCGGCCGCGGCTGCTTTCCAGCAGCAGCACCAACAACTCACGAGCTGGCTCAACCAGGTACAGCGGGAAGCCATGAGCCGAGTCGTCAACCAAAACCAGAGAGGAAGAGCGCAGGTAGGCATGCGCGGGATCGCGGATCCTGCGCAAGATTCAAGCAGCCGCCGGGGCAGCCCGGCACCTACACATACCATATACCGCGAAACACATGGTCCAAATGGCCGAACGTACCAGATAGAGTCCGTGATTCGTAATTCGGCAACAACTGGCAGCCAAACCGCAGCGTACAGCGTCGCAGACATTCAAAACATGGTACGCAATGCAGACTCTGGCCGAAGCTCGTCTGCCACAGGGGCGTCTATGCGGCGCACAGCATCTGCAGCCTCTTTGCCGCCGAGATCTGCCCCCAGTCTTCTCAATCTGGCATCGGCGCCCCAGCAAGGGTCACAGACTCGACCAGGCCTCGAACTGTACCTTCTATCTTCCCCCGAAGGTCCCCGTGCCGTCCTCATCAACAACACCACCATGGAACACTTCTATACGCCGAGGAACAGCACTCCAGCACCCCTTATCACTACGTCTCGCTCGCAATTAACCGTCCGAGAATGGCTTTCAACGCCACCCGACGCTCCAGGCTATGAGGATTCCTTTGCCGACTTTGTCGGCGAGCCGCACGAGCCTTACCGGGAACTGCCTAGGCGCCGAGCCTTTGATCGAGCCAATGTGCTCCATGACCAAGCTCAAGCGCAGGCGTCCCCTCTCGCTATACCACGGGAAGGTAGAAGGAATCAACCCGAGGTCCAGCCTGCTCTCCAACCTCTGCATGGGGCCAATCCCATGGCTGGGCTTGGCCAGGTGGCTCTGCGCCTTGCTCCCCATATCTGGAATATTGCGAGGCTTGGCTTCTTTGTCTGGCTGTTTGTTGGACCAAACTCGAGCTGGACTAGATGGTTTGTCGTCATTTCGGCAGCAGTTGTGACCTTTGTGGTGGGCACTGGTGCCTTGAACGGCATGAGCGAACATCTTTGGCGGCCTATGATGCGTCACCTTGAAAATCTCTTCCCAACTCTTGACAGGCCTAATCAACGGCAGCCAGTCCCTGTAGCACAGCCCGGGATGGAACCAAATCCCGCCGGTATGGCTGCGAGACTCGTCGCAGATCACAATGGTAGACAGCCGTGGCTTTCCGAACAACTCCGCCGAATAGAGAGGGCAGGACTATTGTTCCTGGCCAGCATTGCCCCGGGGGTGGCAGAGCGACACATTGCCAACCTAGAAGAGTTGGCTCGACAAGAAGCGGTACGCAGGCGAGAAGCAGAAGCAGCAGCGACCGCTGTTGCTCGAGACGCGGAAAGACAAGCAACCGAGAATGGACGAAACAATCACGGAGCTGTCGTGGCAGAGTCTTCCCGACAGGGAGCATCTGATGCGGCTCTCGAGAACAACGGTGAACAAGTTCCTGCAAGGGATCCGCTTGTGGCCTTGTAAACGTGTTCATAATGAAAGCACTTGTATGATACGTATATGATTATGTTTGATTCCACATCAGCGGGCGCATCACAATAAGCAAAGAAACTATAGCGGAGGAGTCAGGAATAGCATATCATTCTCACTTCCATAGGTGTAGACGGCTTGCTTTTACTAGAGAGGACTAGTTAGATTCATCCGCTGCAAAGCGTACAATCAGTGGCGGTTTCTCGTCCCAAGAATCGATATTTACAGTCAGGCTTATCTCATCAACGGGTTTGGTGGAAGGTGGGCCTTCGCAACACCGAGCTTGTTCCCACCCTACAGTAGGCAACTCTCGCATTCGGCATAACCTCAATCCTGTTTGCGACTGAAAAGCAAGTATTTTAACGCGATTGGCGCGTTCGGTCTTTGTTGTCAGGATTGCATTCATCTGATACATATATACAACCACAGTGGCCATGAGTGAGGGTTGGAACACAAGTCAGTTCAAGGTTGAGTTACGGCTCTGTTTTGCCATTCGTTAACCGTTGCTACTAGTTGAATCCGATGCGGTACAGAAGGATTGCTTTTCACGAGATCAAGAGACGACACTAATACGGGCATAGGGTGTCTTCACCTCGCTGATAGAGAATCTGGGCGTCAAGGACATTCAGTTCGAAGAGCTCCTCACTCTAGACCCTGCGGAGCTGCTTGCGCTGCAGCCGGTGCACGGCGTCATCTTTCTCTTCAAATACCCGACCGACAAACCCTACGCCACGCCGGACGGCCCTCTCGACGGTATTTTTGACCACGCCGCGTCAGAAAAGCTCTTCTTTGCGGCGCAGACGATACAGAACGCGTGCGCCACGCAGGCGGTGCTTAGCGTGCTGCTGAACCAGACCGGGTCCGGCACCGTTGATACCTCCTCGGACGCCGGCCGCAGCAGCAACAACAACGTCGACATTGGCGAAAAGCTGCGCGACTTTCGCGAATTCTCCATAGTACTGCCGCCCGAGTTCCGCGGCGAGGCGCTCAGTAATTCGGACCTGATCCGCGAGGCGCACAACAGCTTCGCGCGCAGCAACCCCTTTGTCGACGAGACGCAACGCGACCCTCACGCCGAGGCCGAGGACGCCTTCCACTTTGTCGCCTACACGCCCGTCGACGGCACGCTGTACGAGCTCGACGGCCTGCAGCCCGCGCCCATTTCCCACGGCACCTGCAGCGGCGACGACTTTCCCGCGCGCGTCGTCGACGTGCTGCGGCACCGCATCGCGCGCTACGAGGCGTCGGAGATTCGCTTCAACCTGCTGGCTATGTGCCGCGACCTGCGTGTGCGCGCGCGTGCGTATGGTGATGCCGAGCTGTTAGAGCGCGAGGAGCGCAAGCGCCGCGAGTGGCGCTTCGAGAACGCGCTCCGTAGGCACAACTTTGTGGGCTTCGCGGGCGAGGTACTCAAGGGGGTGGCGACGGATCGGTTACGCGCGGGTGGCGACGAGGGCATTGAGGCGTGGGTAAATGGGAGTCTGGAGAGGAGAAGGGTGACGGAGAAGGCGTTGCGAGGCAGGGGAGGAGCTGGGGATGTTGACATGGAGTAGATGACGAGGGCATACGCGATCGAAGAACAAGAAACATAATGATCAGAAGAGGTAAAGCTGCTCTAACCGTGACAACATACCCATCTGCTGTCCTATCATCACCGCGCAGAGAAACGTCCTCTAAAGGCCAGACTATATATTCATCGCACGGAATAATCTCTGTTGTGACCTTGTAAATCTTCCTACAGTATTGCGTGCATTTTTAGCTACCTTCTACGCCCTCAAAATCTTTATTAAGTACGCAGTCATTCAAAATTCCCAATTCTTCATCATACATGCTAAACAAGTTAGGCACCTTGCTGCTCTCCAGCACTGCCCTTTCTTATCGCGACATGCACTTTATCTGTTCCACGGCAACTCAACCTCCGTGGCAGGCAAGCGGGTACCAAGAACATTGGTCAACTTTTGGTAGAGTGTCTGTGAGATGATCGGCGTCATTTTTGGTAACCGTTTGGCAGGGTTCTCGTTCTCCTTGGTCGAGCGCTGCTCTTGGAGACTGCCCCTCTCCTCTCAAGACATTCGCGTCATCTGCTCTGGGGTTGGCCGCGACAGAATTGGCTGCTCAACCACTGTCGCAGCCTCGCCCTTGGCCGAGGATCGGCCTTGCGAGTCACCCGAGAAGGAAACCACGCGCTCCTGCTGTGGCGAGCGAAATTCCGGAACGCCAGCTGGCGTGGAAACATCCCGAGCTGCCTTCTTGCTGTGGTGTCGGATGGCGCGCACGAACCACGGCGGCTGGCCGCTGCCTTTCCAGCTCCAGTACTCTTTGAGTTCATACTCACGAGGCTCACAGCGGCCGCCAGAGATATAGACCATGGCACCGATGAGCCCGTTGAGCATGGTATAAACAAATATGCCGCTCCCACATGTTAGCAGTGTCATAGCCCTTTGATGGCCGAGGGGACTTACGCAATGAGCCCATATGCCACGCTGTAGCTGAATGGAATGAATGTCATGACGACAAACGAGGGCAGCACGTCGCCTATGTAACGCCAGTTGATCTGCGTTATCTGCCGAATCATCATACAGCCAACCTATGGACTATGAGCGAGAGATAATATCAAAATAGTGTTGACAACTTACCAGAACCAAGGTGCAACCCGTGGCCCAAGGCGGAATCGAGGCAAATATTGGAGCAAAGAAGACGGCCACGATAAAGCATAAGCCTGTCACAACGGCTGTCAGCCCGGTGCGCCCGCCTTCTGCAATACCAGCACCACTCTCGATAAAGGCCGTGACGGGAGATGAGCCAAGCAGCGCCGAGACGGAGATGAAGGCGGCGTCGGTGCAATACGCAATGGTGGAGCGGGGAAAGTCACCGTCCTTGTCGACGACGCCGCAGAAGCGCACCATCGAGTACAACGTGGCTGTGGCATCGATAATATCCACGTAGAGAAAGGTAAACAGCGCGAGCGCAAAGTTCGAGCCGCTCGTCTGGATGTCCCATTCAAGCTGGTTGGCCACACGGCTCAGCGGATGCCAAGCTACGACTTGCTTGAAAAATTCGAAGCGCGAGTCCCCCTCCTCGGTGTTGGGAAAGTATGTAACAGCAGTGTTGCGACTGACCCTGTTAGATGAAGTTAGGCTTGCAGGTAAAAGTGCGAACTTACGGCCAAGAGATGACAGAAACCAAGGCGATCCCAATAACGAGAGCATACTTGATCCGATATGCCATCAAAAAAGCAGTGAAAATACCACCGCAGAAGACACCAAGCCAAAGCTGCACATGTCAGCTTTTATTGCATATTTCACAGAAATCGTGATTACTTACCTTAGGACTCGACATCTGACCAGATGTGCACATGCCGCTGGCAGGATCGAGCAACTCTTTTGGGCAACCTCCCAAAGTGAGCGGCGAGCCACCACCTCCTCCCGTAATGGCGCCGATGCCAGAAGAGTAGGACAGTCCGACTTCCGTAAGAAGAAAGCCGATTCCAACACCAGTCGCGGTTTTGAGTGTGGCGGGGATAATCTTGACGAGCCACTGTCGCATGCCAGTCAGTGCGAGGAGGATAAAAATGAAGCCTTCGATGAAAATAGCAGTCAAGGCGGTGCGATACGGAATAGAGCCGCTGCCGTTTACACCCACAACCTGAAAAGCAAAGTACGCATTCAAGCCCATGCCAGGACTCGAAGATTATTAGCAGACGTCGCGCAAAATAAAGTGTGTACACCGGAAGTCGAACATACGCAATTGCCACGGGAAGATTCGTGAGTAGACCGAAGACGAGTGTTGCCATGCCGGCGATAGCAGCCGTGGCCGTAATCAGGTCGCGTCGCACCTCTGAAGAAGTCAGAAGAGCCCGCGACGTGTCAAATCCCTACTCACCTTCTTTGCAAGTCACGAACTTGGGAATGCTATCACACTGGTGTTTATCGGTCAATGTGCATTCACACGTGCCACCTGTTTGTGAGAGCATGGAAGCCTTGGCCGCTTGTTAGAACTGTGCGTCGTACATTACTACTGGTCGGCAGACTTACATTGACCGCGATGATGTACGCCATGGTTGCAAAGGTGGTCAGTCCTGCGCGAACCTCTCGGAAAACTGACGAGGTGACAATCTCCTGTGGCTGACTTTGTTAGATGAAAGTTTCTACAGGTTTTCGCAGGAGCCTACTTACATGGCCGCTTCCACCGAGGCGAAAGAAGTGACCGAAGCGCGATGCAGAGAGCCATAGGTCAGCCAAATCGCAGAAGTCACGTAGACCACAGAACCTGGAGCGTCTAACAGCAGGTTCTTGAGATTCCACGACGAACTCGTCGTGGCTTGTTCGGGACATGATTGCGACTAGTTGCTGGAGTGTTGCTTGATGGTAAAGAAGCGACCGCCGCTACTTGTTCTTTGGGATGCACACCACAGCGCTATGCTACGTGAGCGATGCTGTCAAGATTGGTTTGTGCAATATCTTTATCGGAACTGTACGGGAATCTTTGTAATTGAATAGGAGCCAAGATTAGGCAACACGCTTCGGCGGTCAGCCTGGTACAAGCGAACAACCCGACGATGATGGATGAGTGAAGTGAAGAAATCCGAAGCTGCCCAGGAACCAGGACTTTCACAGCCGGAAAAGTCAATGAAAAAGGAAATCACCCGTGAAAAGCGGGGTAAAAGGAAAAAGTCTGCCAGCTGGCAAAGAGAACGTCCGGCCCGTTTGTCTTCTATATACAGAGTGGTGCCATGGGTCGAGGCTGGGCAAGCTGCAACGCCACGGGCATGGAAAGGACAGACTTGTGAGCAGAATGATCGAATACTATACTTGTTGGTGTCCGGAATCTTATTCACTAAAAAAGAAAATTGTAGCGGAAGGCTGCTTTTCTGCTCGTCTTTGCAGTGGGCACCCGAAACTGTCCCCCGTTGCACGCTGGCTAGAAGCAGATTCTGGCCAATATGCCTGCCGGGATGCAAATAGTAGTGTGAGAGCAATCATTCGTGACGCTACATGCATTATTACCAGTTAACTTGGCCTGAGCGTGTATATAGGTACGCACCAGCCCGATCGGCGTCCCCGGATGCAGAGCCAAGTCCAAACGATCTGTTTATGCAAGCAAGTCTGATGCGCAGCCATCGACATTCATTCTGCTTTCGCAGCACTTCCAATCAATTTGCATTCTGACTCTTGTTTCAAAGGAAAATTGGCTGCGAGACTTGTGGCAGGGAGGACAGCCGTCGATGCAGGAGCCAACCAAGCGAGCTGCAGGTCTCTGGTGCGAGGCTCGCTTGTAACACATTGGGGGATGACCCGACGGCTTCCTACATAAACACGAGAGAAGTGTCGGTATGCTTTGGTAGCCCCTTTGCTGACCACCTTATTCCTCTGATTTCGTGACACACCGGCGTGATGTGTACAACATTCGGCCAAGTAGCCCAAATCAATCTCGTCATTCGACGTGCAACAACAGCAGTCTAACATGTGTCCACAGCGACACAGCCGGAGGCGGCCAAAAGTTGAACATATGGAAGTTGTAAGGAATAATGGGAGCAAACACGCGGCGCACCTTACTCACCTAGCAGCGGCGTACTTTCTCAAGACCTGTATAGGTATTCGGCGCCACCGCTCGCTCCAGTGCGACAGCGCTGGGTCGCTGATGCATTACGCGATTGTCGAAGGAGTACCCGGGCAATATTACAATATTGAGTCACACTTGACTATTTGAAAGTCTCAGCGGCACCAGGTGAGCAAGTCTCCATCTTTCTGTTTGCAAACGCGCCGCATCGACCACTTGGTGGCTGGACCAAGTCAGATGAATTTCAGCAGCGCGGGTGTTTCGCGGGAAAGAAAACAAGAGCAGCCATAGAGTCCTTTAAAACCATCGTATGTATGATATCATTCGAATCGGAAAAAGTAAATCTCGGAGAAGAAACAAGCCTATAATGAGATGAAGTCGTTTGCAAGGCGATCATCTGCTCCTGCTCATTGCCTAGCCTTTATTCGCCAGCTGGCTGTACCATACAATGCTTACAGCATTTGATTATCTGTATTCCATAGGTCGCACCTCTTTGCGCCTCCTCCAATACGTCGCACCTCAGATTCATCTCAGCCGAATACACCTCGCTACGCCACACAGCATTACAATTTTGTGAAAGCCTCCGAATGGCTGCATCTGTTGTGCCTGCGATCATCTGCGCCGCACCTCATCAAAAGCGAAATCGGCAAAGTATCTCCCACACAGGATTCTGGTACATCCTGGCAGAAATATCGTCGTTTGTCTTCCGCAGACGAATTGCGAGCATATGAATCCCTGACTCGCCAGGCTCCGAGCTCAACTATTATTATCAACAGTTGCTGCACCAGTCCCTCGAGCCATACTTCTGCCCCAGACATTTGAGTACACCAGAAGAAGTTTCAGCCAGCTCCTCGTTCGATTAGGAGGAAAAGTCCTTTCCGCTTCTGTGACACTTATGCCCCCGCCTAATCGACGGCAACGCCGTGGCGAGATCCAGGCTACTCTCTCTGCAAATCTGCCTCTACCAAGACCTTCGTCTAAACATTCCTTCTGCGAGCTTCCGTGAAGATGTGGGATGTAGTATGGACCGACCCAGACAAGGAGTTAGTTGGAGAACATCGCGCCAAAAAGGATCGACTGAAGCAGGACAAGGAAAAGAGTAGCATCCGCTCGGGACGAGACTCGGCTACTACCTCGTCTTCAAACTCTTCCTCCGAGACGCCTTTCAGTTTTTTTCGATCTAGAAGCGGCAGAAATGCAGTCACATTAAAAGGGAAAGATCCCAACCGCTCGCCATCCTTCTCTGGGCTGGCAACACCAAGCCTTACGTCCACCATTTCGCCATTCTCGCAAACGTTCGACTCCTCAAGTCAAAGAAGCTCAGGTATGGTAACCACGGCACCAACATCGCCCAACAAGGACGGGCTTGAGCTTTCTTCATCTGCCAGCAAACGGGACACGTTTCCCTCGTTTGATGGTAAGACTATTACTCAAATCATGATAAGCAAATGACTGATATGTTATAGAATGTCTCTCACAGTCATTTGGAAGTATCGATTCCATCACTGCGAACCTGACCAGCTCTTTTCTTGATCGGAGCGGCGCTGAGCCTCCTAACATTGCTACCTTGATCGAAATCTTGGGAGACTTGCCACCTAGAGTCGAAATCCGAGATGCACCGCGAGTTGCTCTCAATAACCCTGATTCTACTGGCAAGTCCAAAGAAGCAGAAGGGCGGATGCCATCGATCGAAGCTCCGTTTGTCACACCGCCAAAGCTGCTCTCGAGACTGTATGCAGAATATCCAAACCACTGTGTAGACCACGTACTGACAATTTCAAAGTTCAGGGAGTGCAAACCACTTAGAGACCGCACTCGAATCGTCAGTGATTTTGACGCCGCCCCCACGATCGCCGCGTCGGCCCGCGCCATCTCCATTGGGAATCAACAACCCTGTGGCATGGCGAACTCCATCACAATGGGCAGAACATGGCGCGAAACAGATCAGAAAAGCTGATGAAACCGTCTTACAGAAGTCTGAAAGAGTATCTGTCATCAAGACGGAAGCATCTGCCATTGCCAGCGCCACACAGGGTTTTCGATATGCAGCAGGTGCACCAACTGGGATGATATTGGCGAAAGTCAAGCAACTCTTGACGGAGGAGGCTGGTGAGGGCCGGGAGATTGAGACAGAGAGTCCCAAACAACATTGGATGCTTTCTCTTCTCCATGGTCTTGGTTACATAGCAGATCCAGACCTCAACCAGGACTGTCGCTGGACTCCGCTTCCTCCGATAGCACTGGTCATGTTGCTCTACGAGACGAAAGGTGATTACAGCCCATTTTCATTTCGAAGAAATATTTACTGACAATTCCAGCGTATGCAACGTACCTCAGCGCTGCTCACCCTGGCACGCAGGTATATCACCTCATTAGGGAGAGCCCAAGAGGCAGCTGGCCGCACAATATTCAGCTGGTCAGAGCGCCTCCAGTAGAGGCTACGAACTTTCCTGTACCGGCGTCGCAATTCCAGACGGTGTATTCCTTTTCTTTGCCGTCTGGATGCCCCTACCACATGTTGCCCAATGTCCTGAGCAGTGTCAACAAGTGTTTGAAGCCGGGCGGATCTTTCAAGGTGACAATAATCGATCCGCTGCCGTATCCCGAAACTCTTGGCCACAGGCTCCGGACTTGGGTGGAAGAGCATCTTTTCCCGAATCTCGAGAAGGAAGCACGCTGTTTGGAACCGAGTAGGTTACTCCCGAAACTACTCGGTGACGCTGGTCTTCGAGGAAAGGGAAGCAGGCGAACAAAGGTGAAATTTTTTGCCCTGCAAGAAAATGCACGCCGCTGCGACTACCACGACCCGGATCCCAGCATCGAGAGGATGTATCGGGAACGACGAGATAAAGCGGAGTTGCGCACCTTGGTCGGCCGCATGTTTTGGGTGGAGGTTTGGGGCCAATACTGCACACCGGCAGGTGCTCGGTGGTGGGACGATCCCAAGATTGTTGAGGAATGTCGGGAGCTCGGTACTTTTTGGGAGTACCACATCATTGACTCTGTGAAGGCAGAGCAGAATACCGGTTGAGGGCATTTTGTGGACGGGGTAAATTATTGTACGAAAACGGGGAAGGCTAATCTCATTAACCAGTGGAAGTGTTTGATTATGTTGAATTTCGGTTGAAAGTGGTCAGTCAATTTTGTCGCGAACAGAAAGTTGGCGTAACGAACCATGATGAATTTACAGATAAAAAAACCAGAACTTTGCCCGAAATTACCATCAAGTATCTGGTCGTCGTGTGCATGTTTTTGTGTAACAAATACGGCCGCAACGTATTATGTAATCCCAGTGCAATTTCAAGAGACAAATCCACTTGCATTGTCCAGGAATAAGGTAAAACTGGATTACGACACCGGATAATTGTGGGCAAATGCCATGAATCAAGACCCCTGCCCGCTGATGGCCGCCAGGGGTTGACTAACTACCTTAGTACTTTTACTAGTGCTGCATAAAACGTGGGCTAGTCAAAAGGAGCCGGTCTGGTGGGGGGGGGGGTCTCACGTCTCCTTCCTCTCTGAAGAGCCCGATAGTCGTAGTTGTTGAATACCAAGGCCCCGTGGAGCGACGGTGCTCCATTGTAACCTTGATCATCCTGAGGATGCGAATTTAATAAGTGGCTTACAAGTCTCGGATATTGATGATGCCTCCCATGCAAAGTGGTGGGGTACGATATTTGCCGACATTGCTTGCATTGTCGATCTGCTGCTAAATACATAAAAACTAAGTTATACAGAATCAACTATAGAAAGGGCCGTAGAAGTGAATTATGTACATGAAGTGAGTCGCAACAGTCGATCGAGATTGTTCTGCATATCCACATGGAGACGTGTCGGAGGACGAGGCGTGCCCATCCCAGATTGAAACGGAGAGAGAATGTAAAGAAATCCCCGATCCCCCAGAGATTAGAATAGATAATAGTGACAGTCGTAAAGTAAATGTTTGAGCAGAGAAAGTCGAAAGAGTGACGGCCTCTTAGGTGCGGGGGCCGGCTGCAGAAGACGTTCGACTGACGGACAGCTCCGTGGCGCTCTCGGTGTCAAACGGCTTCGCAGGCGTCTTCACTCTGGAAGAGCCCAGTAATCTCGTGCTAAATCTGTTGTGGTGATCGCCAGAAAGGGAGGTTGATGGATACTCGGAATGCTCCGCGCCAGATGACGACATGCCGCCGACGAGCTCGGTGACATCGGGAGCGCGCCCGTAGCGAAGGTCGTGTGCCAGGTGCTTGCATGCCGCCCATGAGGTGACGGCGTAGATGACGGCGTTCCAGAAGCCCTGCAGTGGCAGCACAAATGCGCTCATAAACTCGAGAGCCACGCTGATCTCGTTCTGGTGGATGACCGAGTACACGCGGTTGGCGCTCGACGGGATCCAGGTGATGAGAATAGCCGTGAAGAAGAGAATGGCGCACTTGGTATAGGACCAGGCCGCGTTGTTGAGCTCGTGGTTGCGGCGGCGGTGCGGGTTTGGCACACGTGGCACACGCGGTACCGGCTGTGGCCGCGTGCTGAAGCTGCTGATCGGCTGGGGCGGCAACGGCGCCGTCGTCTTGAGAGTTTCCCTGTCCTCGCGACCCTGGAGAGGCAGCTCCACGTCTTCGATGGACTGCGCAGACGCTACGGAGTGAGATGTGACATGGATAGAATACGCGCGATTGTTGTCATCGCTGATCATCTTCGGCTCTGCGGTGATTGCGGTGTGGCGACCGAAGGGTGTGGATGCCCCCTCAGTAGTGTTGATGGCTTCACTGGTGATGGTGACTTCGGTGGTCTTCACTGAGAATTGGCCGGCCTCGCCGTTGACAGACAGAGGGTCGGGGTCGGAACTGTGGAAGTCACGCAGCTGCTGGCGCTTCTCGTAAATGGTGCGCCCGGCACGAATATATATGAAAAAGGTGACAATGATGACGACCCTTTTGCAGATTAGCACCGCGAAGCTGACAAAGTGGTTAAGGATGCATGTTGTGCGTACCAGACTGGGCCATAGAAAGATGCAATGCGCCAAATGTCCCATTCTGGAGAGATCCAGCACCAGAGCAAGGCGTTGCCATAGACGCGCGCGCCGTGGTGGTCTTGGACAAATATGAAGACAAAGGCCGGAATCATGGGCACACCATAGCAAAGCACCAAGTAGGGGATCTCCATACGTCTCAGTGCTACGGCATCAAACTTGTAGTAAAAGGTAAGATAGACATTGACCGCCATTGCCAAGGTCCAGTATGCATCAGCCGGCATGAACCTGCGCAGTCTGTGTTAGCGGCTTGTCTCGAATATTCGGCTTGCAGACCCCAAAAGAGGCTCGCTCACATCTGAATCAAGAACGCTTGGAACTGGCAGCCGGCGGAAAGTATATTGTGCAGGTAGGCTCGCGACATGAGGGTGCCGACATTGGTCATCATGTTACCAAATGATGCGTAAAAGACGAGCCGGTTGATGGGCTTGTGAAAGGCGCTCGACGAGCAAAACGTAATAATCGTGAAGAGACATCCGAGAAGCGAAAAGACGGAGCAGGCTCTCTCAATGGCACTGATAGCCTCGAGCTGCCCCTCTGTGAGCGTTGAAGGCATGGCTTCGGCGCCAAAGTGAGTGAGAGAACCAGAACAAACGGGCAAGGGCTGATATTGGTTGGTTCAAGTGTTGGTAAACGTGTAATGTCAGGAACAAGAAATGGGAACGATATAGTTCGGGTATCAATAGAGGGAGGGGCACACTGTTAGAGAACGAGCTAGGAAAAATGCCAGACTTAAAACGTCTGGTCGAGGCTGAGTGTTTGAGAGGGAATCGCAGAAGGCAATCTGGGGTGTTTGGTGGAGTCGGGGGTGGGCTATATGTATTTGGAAGTCATCTCCGTTTTCTGCCCGACAGCAACTGCAATGAAAGCCAGTCTTCCCCTCTTTCGCAAAGGTTGTCATCTATCTTGCTGCCTCGTTCTCCTTCTTTCCCAAATATGTGAGTTTTTACGAAAGAAAGGTGGTCCGTGGACCAAGACACCGAATGTCCCAGGATATGGTGGACCCAAGACTTGCCGATGGGCGGTCTCTTTCTTGTCCACGATGGCAACTCCTCCATGCGCCAAAAGCCCCCCCCCCTCTTCCAGAGAAAGATTGGGCGAGAAGCGTGATGCAGATCCCACTACACATACGAAGTACCAGTAGACAGAGAGACCTGATCGGCCCCGGGGGCAAGCCTGCTCTTCATCCGGCTGCTACATCGCTGGCCGGACATGTGATGCAGAGCGAACTGCCGCTGTGCGCGCCCCCTCCTCCCCCTACCCGACGCCCAAGCTGGGAAGCTGGCAGACTGATGGGCAAGGGACTTCTTGCTCAGTGTAATGTGCGGCCGGGTTGTCTCCTGCGGGTGCGAACTTTAGCAACGGCGCGCGCCGCGATACACCTCGATGACTCGGTCGCACAGGCCACAGTATTTAGCCGGGCAGGCTGCAGGAAAGGAAAAAAGACTCGAAGAAGAGCTGCGAACCAAGCCATCAGGTGTCATGTCGCTCGCATACCTTTCCGTCGGGGAGGAAAAGAGACAACATGATAAATAACCGACACATACTATTGCCCGCTCCCCCCAGTCCTTCCGAGAAGAACTGGAAACAGCAAGGTCTTCCTTGGTGAGACACTTATTTCTGGGGAAGATGTCTGGGCCTGCGCTAACAACCGCCAAATACTTCCCAGGGCCAGGTTGCCAAGAGAAAAAACCAGCAAGTGTTGATCCTATCCCCAATCAAGAATAATCCATGCATGGAAGCATCCGAGGCCGACTTAGCTGTTTTACTGTACAACTGACCTTTCCAGGTTTTGGTTCCGTCGCGGGAACCTTTGGACTCCATTTTATGCCTGACGGTGAGGCAGCTGGCAGCTTGGCAGCCAACAGCGATGCAGGTTGGCAGGTGTGGGTAAGGCGCGGGCAAGTCAGTTTAGATCATCGACGCTTTCATATAGATGAAATTGTCACTGGAGTCGCAATTCTGCATGGGCCAATCAGCGGGTCTTTTTCTCATTGGCTGGTCATGCTTGACTGGCCATCTGATGGGAGGTGGCCCGTTACTTCGGGTACTTGCACTGTCAGACTACAAATGCACCAAGTCTAGCACTCATGCAGAACTAACTCGACGAGCCCCTTTTCTGTGGACAAGGACCGATTTTGCTTCTTCGGCTCATTGCCGCCTACCTTCTTCTGCGGGGCCTGCCTCCCCTTCTTCGGTGGCGCTCCGGGCGGCTGTTGTCTGCAGGACGACTCAAAAGGGCTCGATTACTCTGCAACCGTCCCGTCACACAAAAAATAAGGATAAAATGAGCGAAAAACAAGCAGCAAGACATGCAAGAACGGTGTGCTGTGACTAGTGAGCAGGGGTTCAAGGATACTTAATCCACTCTCAAGCCGTCTGTGCGTTTCATGGGGCCCTGGAGAGGGATCGACGGACGCGGCAAAACGGCTCGCACCTTGTCCCACTTGCTTGCTAGCGTGCTACCCAAGAATTTTTGGTTTCTATTCGTAGGGCCCTCAGCTTTCATGGACGTATCCATGCAGCCCCATGGTATCGTGGCAACAGCCTTTTTTCTCTTTTTCGTCTGGACCTCATTTCTTAGTCTCCATATAATGTCCCCAGACGGCCAAGACAATTGGTCCTAAGCGAGACGCCGGTTTGGCCGGCTACCCACCCACCATGCCCGAGGTTCCATCGTACGCCGATGGACTTCTGGGGAGCTGTGCCTTATCAAACTTACTCCGTAATGCACACACACCAGGAATTCAGACAGGATCGTCCGCATGAAGCCGGGTCTGTCTGTTATTGATCCCCAAATTTGCCGAGTCTCGCGGTAGAAATGCAGCATCATGGAGAAGCATTTCGCTCGGCAATGACGGCGATTAGTAACCCCACCCAATACGGAGCGAAAACTATTTACCGTTCAGATTAAGGGAAGACGGAAAGTCCATCTCCTGTTCGCTAGGTCCTGAGCAAGGCAAGTCTCAGTATCATGCCACTTTTCTTCTTGTCCTCTTCTCTGCTGCATGTATTGATTCACGCGTCACCTGGAAAAGATGCTTGTGATCTGCAAGAGACTTGGCCAGGCCCATCAGCGCATCAGAATTCGATAACACAGCATATTCCAGAAGCACATCCTCCGTTGGCACTATGCTAGCTGACTTCTATAGTCTTTGGACTTAGCCCAAAGATGAACTCAGCCTTACTTTTCCAGGGTCATAAATAGGCTCGACGCCAAGTAACGCCATCCACACCATCGCCAAAATTGCTTCGCATTTTGACTTGCCAGGCCCTCCTGGAGTGTTGCTCTGCCGGACCGATCGCACAAGTGCGATGCTGACCTCCTCAGGGATGACCCTGCGATTTCAAGGAGTTTCTTAGTACGCTGAAGCTGGGTAGTTAGCCTTTTAGCCAAAACTCGGCAATGCTTTTCGAACGGACCGGACCAACTTTCTGTTCCCCAGAGTGGGTCAACTGACAGGAATTTGTGCTTGGCTTCGTCAGAAGTCAAGACTCTTACGCAGAGATTTGGCTGTTCGCGAAGATTGCAAGCTATCAATTTTGAATCTTGCAAATGACGCTCATTGACCGACGACCACAGCACTCAATGCGGTGGGCAGAGGGATCAATTGCGTTCGCGCGCCAAGCACACAAGCTGTTCCACTGGCTGCATAAGTCGCCCTTCGCTACGCACTCTTGTTGAATAATCTATGCTGGGCAGTTGCGAAGGGCTGTGAGTATACTTTCCAAACGCCTTCGAATCGTCCCAGAGCGAAACCGAGACGAAGCTTCAGGAGCCCTAATACAAATACGCATATGCTCGGTAATGATTGAATATTGGCTGTTGACGAGACTGAACAGCCTTTGGTGGTATTATTATTCCGGCCGAAATTGGCGATACCATTGAAGCGCTTGCGCTTGAATCGACTGTACCGATTGGCCAGGTCGTCAATAGTTGACAGCAGGCTTGAAACAGCGGGAGTCAGTCGATACTCCCAGCATTCGCGTAAGTGGATGAATAATGGAAGGGTTACTAACTACTGACGGCCTTGTCTTGTTCGATGAATCGCACGATACTTTTGGCAGTTGCCAGGCATCCAGCAATCCACAACATCCATCAAGCCGCCGGCGACGAAATCGGAGGACACATTTCATCGTGTTGGCTGCTCAAAAAAAGAGACGCGATATCTGTTCCACAATGCATCCCGTGAGAAATATATTCTTTCACTCCTGCCGATATGAATTTGCTCTGACGACTGGCGAACAGATCAGTTGATCAAGTATAATCTCGGTGCATCAAAGACATATTTTGAACATCATCTTGCCCATTCCGGCGAAGACCACATACAGTTAGCCAGCACAAATTATAGAGGACTGTGACGTGTCTTACATACAACTCTTTGACATGGAACATCGGCGGGAATGCCCGTTCTCTGAGCGTTCTTTGCTCTCTGAAGAGTTACGAGCGGAAGCACACGGCACATAGTCAGAATCAAATTCGACGGCGTTGATGTAGGGTTACAATCAAGAGCTCTACTCACCTTGTGCTGTCGAACTCCTCATTTCTTGATGCATTCTGGTGATATGATGGATATCGTCGCGGTGAAGGTCGTCCGATGTCATGTTAGCCCACAGTTGGCATGTCATACCAACACACATAAGTTCCTTGTATCCATTGCTTGCCCAGAAAGAAACAGGTGTGCGCCCTTTATAGACCAATGCCGAGGCATAATGACACGGTGGTGGAGCTAAGAAGATGTTCGTGATGGAGCAATCCTTCAGTGGGCACGGGAGGTCAGAAATAAACAGCGAAATGTGTAGCACCTAGAGGGAACTGTATATCGAGTTTCAATCATGTCTAAGCTACCACAGTGGTATCCATGGAAGTCATCATACCGATAGCAGGCCCGTTGCAGAAAGAAAAGCAGGGTCCATTTTGCATGAGATAAAGCTGTGTTATAAAGGTGTGTTGCGGAACGTCAGCTGCGCCCTTGAAACGAAATGTCTCTTAATTGATATCGTGATGGTCGATGCTCATGGCCACAAATTTCTTGAGAATAATTTAGGTTTTCTGATGTATAATTGAGTGTTGGCCACTGCTTTGCGCAGTGATGTTGGAGTCTAGCTATAGCACTGAGCCGTAAGTGACTTCCCATCTGGCATAGCGCTTACCCGCCCTGAGGGACGTAGTTGACGATATTGTGAATCAACAATCCACCTCATGAAATCACGGAGTGGCTATGCTGCGAAAATGCGTCTTCGGTGTGCAGAACAAGCCTATCTTATCTGGAGCCATGCATAGTCAGGCGCTACCAACCTATTGCCAAATCTTGGTTCGATCATGCGCACCTGCCGCCCTCGATATCTATGCCGAGTCGCCGTGCAGCAGCAGTGTTTGCAGATTTCTTTTCTACCGGCAAGAAATCAATCCTACCAAAAGAAACTCAGCGCCAAACCCAGCGACCTATTAGCAGACAAACCGCTATGTGACATGTGAAACGCAAGCTCCCACCCAGAGCCTCTGTATTTCAGCCTTTTCTTTTCGGTCCTGTGTGCCATCATTGCCCAAATCGACCCAAGCTGGTCGGCCGTCTAGACCATCCTCTCGCATCAGAACGACTGTCATGAAGGAGACAAATCGTGAGGGCCCGACATTAGTTGCTGTGGTCTGAAACTCGAGAGCGTCGAGTAATATACGAAGACCTGAATAAATTATCTCGCCATCATGCGCGGATATAACTATGCAAGCCCAGGTTATTACGGCTCAGCCTCGGCATCGGGCTATTATCACAACAGCTATGCCACCATTGCTGCAGCTCTTCAAGGGCAACCGACTGTTAGCGAGAGGCCGCATCGCAGCAATACATTCTCACGGCTCCCAAACGGCTATTCCGCGGGTTCTAGCGGCAAAGTCATCGACAAGCCTTCTTCATCTACACACCAAGCGAAACGGTCTCGCCACAGAGCGGAGAGCGGCCCTGCGTCGTCCACCGTTTCACCGTTGCAATCCGGTGTCTCCTCACCTAAAGGAAAGACCTCTTCAGAGTCACGTCGTGAATTGAGAGCTGCGGAAGCGGAATCGAAGCAATCACGGGATGACCGTCGACGGTCGACAGTCTCGCGCCACGAAGCGCCGCGTAGTCGAAAAAAGAGCGAACACAAACATTCCACACGCAGAAAATCACACAGTGAGAAAAAAGACATACCGAAGCACAGTTTCGCAAAACTCACATCAGGAGGCACCACTCCATCAATTAGATCAGCTCGACAAAGTACGAAGATCAAGGCGTGCCACAAGAAGCCCAACGGCCGTTACGGACGATTCGGCTGCTTCGGAAGTTGATGGCGTCTTGCACCGCGCTGCAATGCGCTGCTTGTAAAGGGTGCGATGCAGTATTGTCTCTTTTGACTCACAGAATTAACACAATTACTATGACGTGCCAGAGGTTCATGATTCATGCTTACTTGTTACTAGAATTATAGATATATATATCATGCTGCATTTTTTCATTCTAGTTCTGTGTCTTTTTGTCAATGAAAGCGCTTGCTAGTTTGACTAGTCGAACAACTCCATCTCGACAAGAATTTCGTAGCCCATGCCGGGATTCGCTTCTGTTACTGAGGATCAATCAAGGCGGCCCAATACTGTGCAGCGTCGATAAGGAACCGCAACTCTCGACTCCGCACGCGTTGGAGGATCTGCCATGCATCTCTCGGCTGTAGAACAGTCAAAAATAAGTCCCCCCTGCAACGCGACTACGGCACTCACACGGCTGTATATTCTGCGGAGCCTGGCTTGTCACAACACAGTTAGTTATGAGCTGCAACCTAAAGGTATTTTTAGGACAGTGCGCAGCTCCCAGCCACACGATAAGGTACACGGTACGCCAACGTTATGCAGCGTGGCTGTTCGTCGAGTCCACTGTCGTCGAGGCTAGAAGTACCACGCCTTGGGCCAGTGGTGCGCGAACTGCAAGCCCGCTCCATGCTTCTGCAGCCGGATACTGAAGTCGTACCGTGGGGCTGGCATTCTTCGTGATGGTCCTGCTTGGCCCGCCGCCACCAGACTCTCAAACCACACTTTCGACATCTAGCTTTGAAGAACTGGTCTTTTGATGCCATGGGGTTAAAGTTGATGGTGAGGCTAACGCCGACATGGACCAAGCTGTTCATCTCACTAACGGCTCAAGGGACAAAGAACGCCAGCCTGGTCTGGGCTACATTACAACCCACCTTGATCTTCGAAAAAGACGTGTCAACTCGGGTGGTCCATGAGCTAGTAAGAAAGTGAAAGGTGGAGGGCCGAGAGGAGCACTGAGTTGAATACTGGTACAGCAGTCGGTGGATGGGATGAGCCGTCCGCTCGACAATGAATAGGTACCTAGGTAGGTAAGTAATTATTTAGTGAACACATGGTACACACCTACCAGCCTTGCCTTGCCAGCCAGCCGAAATAGTTACCAGGGGGGCGCTAGTGCTGCAGAGGAGTTGTCGTCAACATGGCCTACGCTTTATGCTTGGACCCAAAATTTTTCCCGTCCAGACGATTGCCTGTTCAGGGCTCTTGGCCTTTCCGGTACGAAGGATGGTTAGCCTGAACGTGACTGGCACAGTTCGTACCCCGTTATGTAAACATGAGATGCGGCAAAGAGCTGGATAGCGGCAGCGTCTTTAAATAGCGACCATTGACAAACTGTTGAGCAGTGTTTGGCGCAGATGCCAGAGCGAGCGGGGGGTTGTGGTGGCTCCCCAGCGAACATTTGCTGTACTGCTACAGGCTCCAGCATCCATGAACACACGTTGC
Source organism: Beauveria bassiana ARSEF 2860 (assembly GCF_000280675.1). Taxonomy (NCBI): domain Eukaryota; kingdom Fungi; phylum Ascomycota; class Sordariomycetes; order Hypocreales; family Cordycipitaceae; genus Beauveria; species Beauveria bassiana. The sequence goes on along the minus strand of NW_007930837.1, from coordinate 649,163 downwards.
CCGATGGTCATTTCCCCCTGCGGTCCTGCAGCAAAACAGCCTTGTGGCGTCGAGACCCCGCTACAGAGCCTGTCATCGCGCGCCTTTTTATGCATCAGTATCACTGAATCACTGTATCACAGTGGTGAAGCACTCTAGTGGTCCGTATTTGTACTACTCCAAACGTGGTGGTCACATCCCCTCGGCCGCCCAATCAATACGCTCCTCAAGAATCTCGGCCTGGAGCAAGACCCACGCTTCTGCCAGTCTTCGCGTACATCGCTCACAGAGCAGAGCAAGTGAGTGAGAGATGGTCCCAAAAGTACCACGTCCCGCTGATACTGCAAGCTTGCTGCGTACCTACCTATGTAGGCTTTCTCAAGCTGCAGGCACTAACAAGCTACGGTGCCCTCTAGGGCCTACGTTCGTACAAGAACTGCCCCCTCCCGGCCGCCACGTCCGCCGACTCCGACCGGTTCTGGGCCTTCGAGGACGGGTACATTTGGCAGGTGTTCTCGTATCTTGTTGATTGCTTTTGATCCCTTTCCTTATTCGAGAAATGCTTGCCTAGTCGCTCTCAAAGCAAGACTTCATGCACACAAAATGACATTATGCATAAGCACAAGTCAAAGTCCAAATCGCACCACTGGGGCGCCTGGTCGGAATGGACCTGGGACAGTACCCAGCAGGCCAATGTGCGCGTTCGCCAGGATACTGAAGGTACGTCACTTAAGCCGAGACCCCCGTCGCCCGAACTCGGATAATGCGACTCGGTCATGGGAGTCGCATCAAGGCCTCAAAGGTGAATTATGCGACCAGAGTATGCTGAAGCGGCTTTGGCAGGCCATCTCGAGTACGAGTGGGAGCAGCAAGACCTAAACCCGGCAGGTCATGCGCGGACCCCTCGCGATGCTGCGGTGGAGGACATAACACAACGTCTAAGCAGTCTAACAACGACGACAAATGAAGCTCACTGTATGAATAGAAATTTCTTATACGCTTACACGGTGCATTTGAAGCTTCCTAATTTTTTGTTTGCTCTTTTGACTTTCCACTTTCATTCTGAACTCGAAGCCTCACCTATTGCTCCCACGTTTTCTGCTACTTGTCCTAGACGCTGACACACTAACTTTATGAAGTCGAAGTAGCTGAGGAATATGACTATGCCGGCGGAGCACCAGAACGACCAAAGACAAAGAAAAACAAGCCAAAAATCAAAGAGAAAGAGAAGGGCAAAGAAAAGTTGCATCGTCGACGCGCTAGCTCAGACGGCAAACCCTCCACCACATTTCCAGAGGGCGCGGCATACACGGAATGTGCCGACCTACAATGTATGTTATACCTCAAAGTCTGTCATACTCGCCATGCCACATTTCCTTACCTGCAAAGACGCTGAGTCTTCCTATGCGAAGGAGCACCAGCGACAGAATCAGACCTTTGCGACTTTGCCTTCCATGACGCCACACACTGTTCACGCACCACAAGCTGCAGTCAATTATTCACAATACGGGTCAGCGCAAGCTGCCTACACCAGTGGTATGAAAACGAGTGGATGAGGCTTTCACGGTACCAATTGGCTAATTCTTGAAGAATGGTCACTATCGCGCGGATATGCCGCATTTGGAGAGGCAGGTGCAGCATCTTCCAGCCAGGCCGCAGCAGAAGCGCAACTGTACACCGAAGAAGATTTTGAGGCCACTAGCTCCAAAATTAGTAGCCAAACACCCAACACATACGATGACTTATTATTAATGAAAGCCGGCGAAGCGCACAGCGGATCTGAAGGGTCACCGACACCACAGCCCGAGACGGCTGCAGATGGAGAATATATACCCGGCACAACGGAGGGCGATGCTGGTGAGCTAGATCCACGTATGTTTGTCTTCTCTCCAGCTTTCGGAAAGAACCTGACGAGTAGAACACAGGGTATCGAATCGAGCACTCGACACGCTTCCAACCCGGCGAGGTACGTTTGGGCGCTCATGTACCTTGACGCTTGCTGGTCCTGACAATCTACAACAGATCTTCAAAGTGCATTGGTCCGAACCACAAGGCTCGATAAACGAAGCGCCGAAATCCTCATCCAAAAAAGAGGATTTGCAAAACAAGTTTGGAACAGCATTCTTTGTTGGATTCAGGCGCTTTATTGTGGTGGCCAACGACCAAGGCCACTGCACATGTGTGTGAGTCAAATTGTGTTGTGTGACGCTGGTGGGGATAGTTTTGACCGTTCGTCTTCCATGTTGGGCAGGCCAATTCTTACGTACGGGGGCAAAGCATGCAAAAAGTCTGGAGTCAAGCCCGAAAAACACGGCATCGTCTACGAGAGGGGCCAGAAATCGAAGAAGCTGAACGGCGAGCCGTCGCTGGGGTTTTCACCTGTGCGGGTTGAAATGACGGAAGAGGGTGAGAAGATCTCGAGGGAATCTAGGGTCAACTACTCGAAGCTTGTCACTGTCGAGCACAATGTCAAGGTCTTTTTCATCGGCCACGTTTACGCAAGCGACTGGCAAATCGTCGGAGATGCCGTCAATCATTGCTGGAACAAGAAGATACATCAAAAACAACGTCACAAGTGAGACGCAACCCAGGAGCAGCAACGGCGGCATCGTAAAACTAAGCTTCGAGGCTTACGCACAAACGAACGAATGTGAGAACTGTCAGTAGTAAATACGGGAGGTTGATCAGTCTCCCGCACACGCTTTACTGTCAATCATCGATCGCGATGCTGCATCAGAGAGTCATACAGGATTGCAGTATACATGGCGGCACAACTACTCTGGGCTGCGGACACGGCTGACACCGCTCCCCGTCAGACGGAGGTGTGGTGCATGAGAACAGTAGGCCTGAGCGAGGAAATACTTCCCTTGAAGTTGAACTAGCATTCATCATTGTACTCTTAGCATCAGCTTATTAACTTTTGATACATCATGACCAAATGAAGTAGAACATCACGTACGGGCGATCTCGATGTCGGTGAGATTGGTGATACTTTTCCGAAGTCAAACGCCATTTAGTGGCCCTTTGAGCTACAGGAGCTTGAGGTGGCAAGCACAGCGAATCGGAGCACGATGACGGCCTACACCTCCGCCAAAGGTTCAGTGAGCTAACGACTGATAACAAGCTAACGGCAATGTAGGAGTGAGCTCAGAGACGAAGTCCAGACGGTCAAACTCCACCGAGGCCGAGGCACGCATTCCCCGCAAATCGCAGTTTTCTCCGTGTCCGATCCCTGGAGTTGGCCTCGGCCGCCGGAGTCCATGGACTTGAATAGCTATATCACTCCATTCGTCGCACTTTGTAATTCTATGTAATAGATGTCTCCCACAAGTCACGGATATTTTACCATTCGACACGAATACTAATACTTTCCAACTTTCCTGGCCCGCACTAGTCAACTAGTGTATCTCCAAAAGCCCAGCAACAGCAATACAGTGAGCCTCGGCTAAAACCCTGTTGGCCTCGCCAAAAGTTTCGGCCATTTGCCGTTGTTTTCTTCATCAACATCTCCTCATAAACGGTTCAATTTATAATGTCTGAGGCGGTTCTGAGGGATTTTCCCTCGCTCTTTTCCCTCAAGGGCAAGGTTGCCGTCGTTACAGGCGGCTCCCGCGGCCTGGGGCTGCATGCTGCTTCTGCGTGCGTCACCCAACAGGCATCGTCCCCACAGAACACGCTCGCAACGGGAAGCTGATAAGCAATATTGCAGATTCCTCCAAGCTGGCGCGGCCAAGGTTTTTATCTCGTCGCGCAAGGCCAAGGCCTGCGAAGAGGCCGTCAAGGCGCTGGAGGCCCAGCCCAACCTCGCCCCCGGCGTCGAGATTATTCCCGTGCCCGCCGACTCGTCCAACATTGCCGGCATCAAGCACCTGCTCGCCGAGGTGAGCAAGCACACGGACCACGTCGATATCCTCTTCGCCAACGCTGGCGCGACCTGGGGTGCCGCCTTTGACAAGCATCCGGACGAGGCCTTTGCCAAGGTCATGGACCTCAACGTGCGTGGCGTCTTCAACGCCATCCGCGAGTTCGCGCCGCTGCTTGAGAAGCGCGCCTCAATCCGCGACCCGTCGCGCGTTATCATCACGTCGTCTGTCGCCGGCCTCGGCATTGGCAGCCTCGGCGACCACGGCACCTACGGCTACTCAGCCTCCAAGGCCGCTGTCCTCCACCTCGGCCGCAACCTGGCCGTCGAGCTCGGCCCTCGCCACATCACCGTCAACTCTCTCTGCCCTGGCTTCTTCCCCAGCAAGATGTCCAACGGCCTGATGGGGATGACGGGCGGCGCCGAGGCCAAGGCCAAGACGAACCCCATGCAGCGCCTCGGCGAGCCGGAGGACATTGCTGGCGCCGTTGTCTACCTCGCCAGTCGCGCAGGTGCCCACGTCAACGGCGAGACGCTTGCTGTGGACGGTGGTTCACTTTGGCAGCGTGGCGAGATGATCTCCGCCCCCAAGTTGTAACAAAGTCATGATGTATATTAAATGAGAAAAAAAAAAGAAGGATGGAACTCGCTCTGTGCTCAAGTCATTCTTCACCGAGATCTATGTGATGTCGCTATGCAGTTTTCGTCCAGATTCTATATCAGCACGATCACTTACCCTCTATCGAATCACGACGGCCAGGACAATGGCTTTCGGGCCAGCCAAGCGTTGGCCTTGTATATTGTCTGCAACATGCTATCTCTGTCTTGAATGTATGGCGCTTCAATACCTGTTTGCAGCCACTCGACGACGAACCCTAGCTTCTCGAGCAAGGCCATGACCTCATCGTTTGCCAGCTCGAAGCTGCCAGGGTCGGCAATGCCGGTTGAGTTCTTATAATCGTGATCACCATCTCCATCGTCATCGTTGCCGTGGTTTCCAGGTGCATTGTTCTCGAAATGCCATAGCAAGGGGCCAACGTTGACCAGCACGCCACCTGGGCGCAGACAGTGCTTGATCACCTCGAGGTAGCGAATAAGATTAGGTGCAGTATCGAGGAAGAAGGAGCAAGCCACTGAATCATACTGCTCTTTATGCTCATCATCGCCGTACAGGCATAGGAAGTCAGCCGCACACATGGTCATGATGCTGCGGTCAGGAGTAGCCGCAAGTGTAGTTGCAGGGTGAATGTCAGGGACTTTGTACCCTCTCAGATGGTTCCCACGCGTCAGATGGTTGGAAAATGTGTGCACCCAAGGATAGATGGTGAATTGCTCTTGGCCTTGGCACTCATTCAGGATAAAAGATGAAGCAATAAGCTGGTGGTATGAGATCTCATTGCCCTCAGCTTCAAAGCCGGCACGGCACAAATCGAACACGAGTCTTCCCAGGCCAGCACCAGGGACTAACACTTTGTAGGGTCCCCCATTTGCTATTTTCAGCTTTTCGTCGGTAAGAGCTTTCATGATGGGCCCGTAGGAAGCCTCTCTCTCTTTTGCGCCGTCTGTCGTCCAGTCACGATAGAATTGGCGAAGGGTGCTTCTGGCCTTGTCAATGTCTACGTGCTTTGCCACTCCTGCCCATTCGTGTGGCATGCTCGAGCCTGTTCCATCCGATGGATCCGTCATACTTTGTGGCATGCTCGAGCCTGTTCCATCCGATGGATCCGTCATACTTTGGAAGGCTTTCAAACCAGACTGGAGAATCGCTCTGGCGAGCTCCGCATTCGAGTCGATGGCCGCATCGACTTTGTCGAGGGTTTCCAGGAAATTAAAGGGAGGTCCTGCCAGCATTTGCCACTGAGACTGTGGCAAGGCATAGAAGGAGCGTCTTCGGAGATGTGTGACATTGAAATGAGCGATTTTGGCGTATTGACTGCTTGCGATCAGCTTTCCATCCATCTTCAACCCCTGACAAGGTACATACGAGAAAGAGTCTAAAGCAGAGAAAATGACCCTCACTTCCTCCGGGTCTTCCATGTTATCCTCCACGCCTCGCCATACTCCTTCATCCAAGGATTGAGCTTGAGCCAATGCATTTTGCTCCGCCCGATCTGTCTCAGCCGTCATGCTCTGAGGGCTTAACGAGGATTCCGAGTAGGCGTCTGAGGTAGCAATTAGGTGCGGGACAACGAGGAAAGATCCGAATACGTGCAGTCTGCGACGATAGTGCCTAGTTTAAAGCTGCTTCGGCGTCTGAACAGAAAATTTCGTTAATATATTGACTCTCGACAAATCTTGTTCTCTTCGATCTTTTCTGTGTGGGTTGACATCGTCCCGATTTGGGCGGGCTGCGATGCCAACCAATCATGTGACCTTTGCGAAGGGTAGCTCCAGACTCGAAATCACCCCCCGTTCGACACCAGAAGCTGAACAAGAAGTCATATCAGTACTAAAAATGGCCTTCAAAGAGACACAGACTGCCGAGGTGTCGATACCGCTGCCAAGATCGCTCGACACGCGCATCTACATCCGCGTCGTGACCCTCGATAAGGCGGTGATGGTATCCCTCACGACGGCGTCGCAAGAGGAAATGGGAGCTACAACGCCAATGGGCTCCATGGTCTATGCACTTCCTGATGTACGTTTTGCGAGTTTTCCTTTTGAGGAAGCGCTCTGACCATCAGCAGAGATTCAACCCACAGCAGCCACTGGCCACAACAATTTTCACGGCGGAGGCCACTCTCGAGTTCACAACACGAACCGCGAGAATCCTGGCTAGAAAGGCAAATCGCCCGTTCTATGTGACAAATTCAATCAGCTTTGTGAATGCCGGCATGGGCGGCACCGTGGAAGAAGAAATGGAGGCACTGAAGAATGTGATTGAAGTTGTCTCTGGCCAGCTAAAGAAAGAGGGGCTGCTCTCCAGCACTGAAATCAATGGAGCTTCATAGCACCATACCAAGAATTCGATATTCCGCAGCATACTTAGTCTCAGGCAAGCCAGACGGAAGCCTACGCATCGCCCGAGCCACGTCATGCCGCAATGGAGCGTTTTGGAACTGAACCTTCCGGCAGTTGGTGACTGGCAAATTCTGTACCTGCATAGGCAAGTCATGGAGGTTGTAGATATTCAATGGGCTGGCAGCTTTCATGAAGGCCGAGGTTCTAATCATCTCGTAGTCATTGTCAAAACCAAGGGCGCCGAAAACAATAACTAGGCGCAACGTTATTATGAAGGAATTTATTGCAGGGGCTTGGCCATGTTCGCTATTTGTCACTTTCTGCCGCGAGCGCCTACAGAAGCTCGCCACGATTGGGCACATTAGCAAACGCGGCCGGGCGGCAGCTCTTGATAGATGGAGGAAACTGTTTCTCGAGGAACGCCTACCCAACGCGAGACGCATTGACCGAGCCATTGTCCGACTATATAGCCTGCAGAACAGAGCTGCTCCTTGGCGACTGCATACGTTGATTGTGCATCTTTGTTAGCCGTGAAAAAAGGTGCAGGAAACGATTTTAATATAGTTGTGTAACTTGTTTGCTCGTGTTTGCGCTGTCAAGTGATTAAATCATCATGTCAAGCTTGAGCCAGGTGTAGACTGGACAGGTGAAAAGCCTGTTTGTGCCAAATATGTTTCTTGAAACGGCGGGTTATCGTTATCGCACCCCGCCAACCCACCGCCTCTACCTAGTTATCATCAGAAATGGCAACCGGCTACTGCCACAAAAAAACACTTGTAGCTGGAGCAAAGGCCAGAAGAAATTTATTACAGGCAACATCTTATTCAGTGCCTGCGTTTTACTGCTGGCAAGAAAAAAGTGAGTTACTTTTCTCGGTGTCACGAGTGCATACCTACCTAGCCTGGCCTGATACACTAAGGTAGCTAATACCTCCTACTTTTCGCCCCCCACTACTGCCCTCCACCTTCTACCGTGCGCCAGCGCCAATTTTTCTTTGGTGGGGGCTTCCAGAGAGGGGCCTGAATCCTCGACTTCATGGGCTTTGACCTTGACGACACTTGATCTGACAGTCTATTTCCCCTCAGCCGGTCGATTGCACCACAGATCCCTCATATACCAGTCTTCGAACCACTTCTCATGATCGGTTCGGTGTCACTGAGATATCTTGGATTGAGAGCGCATGCAAAGAAGGGTAAGCGCTACGACAGAGGTACCCAAGGCACCGCCTTGTCTGCTCTCCTTCATTCTCTACTCCCACCGTCACGGGCTTGTGGCAGCTTTGTTTCTCGACTGCACACCTCATCACCCACCGCGCCGTTATCCTGTCCTCCATTCATCGATTGCCTGACATTGAGCTCTCCTGCTTTTGCTCGGCTTCTGCCACGTAACTTCAAACTTTCCCTGCTAACCACTCTCCATTGCTAGGTTCTTTCCTGCGACGAGATCGATGATTTAGGCCGAAAATCGATATAACACCCGTTATACCTATCGCGTCGCCCCCGGCTACCATGTCTTGGCAGCCTGCCCCGGAGTCCTTGAGGCAGCTTGCCGCTTGTCTCAAGGACTCTCTGAGCGGCTTCGATAAGAATGCGCAGAAACAGGCTGAACTTGTGGGCTATTAGCAGCTTGTCTATACTCCCTTTGCATAAACTAACTCCCGGTGCTATTTATAGATGCTCAAACAAGCAAAAGGTTCTCCTGATATCAACAACTATCTCGCCTACATTCTCTCCAGCCCTGAGCCCCCCGAGGGCGCTGCCTTCTCGCAGTCCGAGTACCATCTTGTCCGTTCTGCCGCTGGTATCATGCTTAAGAACAATCTCAAATCGGATTGGAAGACCATTCCCGAGTCGAGTCTGCAGCTTATCAAGCTAGCTATACCAATTGCGCTGCAAGACAAGAATATCCAAATTCGCAACTTTGCCGGCAATGTCGCGACCGAGATAGTTCAGAAGGGTGGCTTGCTAAGCTGGCCAGACCTTCTTCCCCAACTGATTGAGACTTTTGGTAATGTCTCCGGACAAGTCTCGAACGAGGCTCAAGAAGGTGCCATGTCTGCCATGTCCAAGATTTGCGAAGACAACACCCGCATGCTTACTCGGGAGGTCAATGGTCAGCGACCCCTCAATTATATCCTCCCCCAGCTCATTGCTGCCACCAAGAGCCCACTCCCCAAGGTCCGAATCGGTGCTCTGACAGCTATCAATGTCTTTACGCCTCGCGAGTCGCAAGCCATGAACAACTCCATCGACGATCTTCTGCAGCACCTGTTCACCCTCGCCAATGACGAAAGCCCCGACGTTCGCAGACAAGTCTGTCGCTCTTTTGTGTCGCTGGCAGACCGCCGTCCCGAGAAGCTAATCCCTCACATGGCTGGCTTGGTTGACTACACGATCCGTCAGCAAAGAAGTGACGACGAAGAACTCTCCTGCGAAGCCGCTGAGTTCTGGCTTACAGTCGGCGAGCACGACGACCTTTGGCAACATCTTCGACCCTACATCGAACAAATTATTCCTCTACTTCTCGAGTACATGGTATACAGCGGTGAAGACATTGCCCTCCTCGGCGGTCAGTCTGATGATGAAGATGAGGAAGACAGAGTGGAAGACATCAAGCCCGCCTTCGCCAAGAAAAATTTGACTCGTGCACTTAATGGCGAAGGTACAATGACCCCCGACTCTAGCAAAGATGGGTACAATTCTGTGCCGGGAATGGAGAATGACCTGGAAGACGGAGAAATCGACGACGACGACGACGACGATGGCGATGACAACCCCGACCAGCGTTGGACTGTTCGCAAGTGCTCTGCAGCTGCGCTCGACGTCTTTGCTCGAAATTTCGGGGCCCCCGTCTTCGAATTTATTCTGCCTTATCTGGAACAAAATCTTAGGCACCAGGACTGGCCCCAGCGTGAAGCTGCTGTATTGGCCCTCGGCGCCGTTGCCGAGGGCTGCGAGAGCGCTATTCTACCCCATCTGCCGATGTTGGTGCCGTATCTCATTTCGCTGTTGACGGATCCCGAACCGGTGATACGGACTATTACCTGCTGGACTCTTGGCCGCTATTCTGGCTGGGCAGCGAATTTACCGGATGCGGAACGAGAGCAGTTTTTCCTACCTTTGATGGATGGCATGTTACAGAAGATGCTCGATCGCAACAAGAAGGTGCAAGAAGCCGGCGCTTCGGCGTTTGCGAACGTTGAGGAGCGCGCTGGTAAGGCTTTGATTCCTTTCACAGAACCCATTGTCAAGCAATTCGTCATTTGCTTCCAGAGATACAAGGATCGCAACATGTACATCTTGTATGACTGTGTGCAGACTCTTGCAGAGCAAGTTGGCCCAACACTTGCTACGCCCCACATCGCAAAGCAGCTGTTGGATGCACTCTTGGCACGCTATAACATGATGAACGACGAGTCTCGCGAAATGTTCCCGCTGCTCGAGTGTCTATCCTACGTCGCTCTAGCTATGGACACGGCGTTTGCTCCGTACGCTGGCCCCATTTTCCAGCGTTGTATCAACATTATTCACAACAACCTCGAACAATCACTGGCCTCTGTGACCAATACCTCGATTGACGCTCCGGATAAGGATTTTTTGATTACAGCTTTGGATCTTCTTAGCGCGATCATTCAAGCTCTGAGTCCGGAGCAGGCTTCTCAACTAGTCAGCAACTCACCGCAGCCCGTGTTTGAGCTGCTGAGCTTTTGTATGGAAGACCCCACAGATGAGGTGCGCCAGTCCGCCTATGCTCTACTTGGTGATTGTGCCAGATTCCTCTTTCCACTTTTGGAGCCACATTTGCCCAAGCTTTTACCTTTTCTTGTCAAACAGCTTGACATGGATGAGGTTTTGGATGAAGCAATTGAAACTGGCTTTGGGGTCGTCAACAACGCATGCTGGTCTGCTGGTGAAATCGCCGTGCGTTATGGAGACGGCATGAAGCCTTTTGTGCAAGATCTCATGACCAAATTTGTTGAAATGATGGGAAACCCACGCGTGCCGCGCGGGTTAGTCGAGAACGCGGCGACGGCTCTGGGAAGGCTCGGTCAGAACAATGCCCACATCATGGCCCACGGGCTAGGAAACTATGCTGCTTTGTACCTCGGAGCGATGGAAGACGTCGTAACGATGGATGAGAAAGCTTCAGCAATGAAGGGATTCACTGCCATTGTTCGCGAGAATCCGCTGGCCATGGAGCCAGTACTACTCGAGTACTTTAGCACGATTGCCAATTACAATATGGACTTGCAGAATCCTTTGAAGCAGCAACTTCAAGCTGCCTTTCAAGACGTAAGTTTTGCCTTCTCGAGTGACGAAAAAAGACGCGTTGCTAACATGCGTCCAGATTATCAACATTTACAAAGCAAATATTCCTCAGTTCGATAGGTTCATCGGCCAGCTCAATGCCGCCTCCCAGGAGAAGCTCAGAGCAAGTTACACCCTCTAAATGACTTGATGATTGGGGACGAATGAGCAACTTGAAGCTCGTCGGTGAGAAAGAGTGTGGCAGTTGGGATAAATGCGAGGCAATACATCTGAAAAAGGAATATGGTAAGAGGGAATTCTTGAAGTATAATATGGGCTGATGGGAAGTGAATTATTGGTAGAAGCTTAACTGAAAAGTGTATCGGCATGGGACAGAAGGAGGAAAATTACTAAAGCATGATTGGAAGTTACGACATGGATATAAAGAAGGGCACGATATAGCATGGCTTTGACAAGCCAACGACCTAGTAGATAGTTGATTTTGCGTGTCAGTTTTGCTTTTTTTGCTATTCAAGATCAATACCATGTCGTTCTGGTATGGGTTGCTGACATATAGTCTGCAAAAGAATGATATTCGAGGATTGAACTGGCTTACACCCCTCTTTTCAATTTGCCTTGGTTATCTAAAACTGTTGAAGACGGTATATACCCTATCAATGGTGGCCGCATTACTGTCCTTCAAAACAAACGTTCGAGAACTAGCTACTGAACATGTCCCTTTGCTCGCTCATGTTTGGTCCAGGATTCTCCATCGAGTTCTCACTTCCAGGGGGGGGGGGGCAGGACGTCTCAGCCAGGCACACGGATGTGCCAAGTATGGTATGCTACGATACTTTCGGAGCATATACTATTCTCGGACAGAACCATTATTTGCGAAACCCCCGTGTATTCCGGTGTATACAGGGCTTATTTGGGCAACGTTGACTTGCGTACGCCCCATACAAGCAGCCACCACGACGTGCCCTGGCAAGAGTCGATGCGTCTCCTCATCGTGCTCATTGCGAGGTATCACACGGGTCATCTGCCGTAGAAAGGCAGGAAGGTACATCTGCCCTACTACAGCGGAGGCGGGAGGTTGATCACCTTGATGTACGGCCGAGACAGTAGAACGATGCGTGATTGCTCCTGCTCCAATTCGAGCTTTGACACCCACTCATTTATGCTGTATACCGTCGGTTTGTCAAATATTGTAATGATATCAGGGCGGCGGAAGACTGCAGAGAACCTCAATTGTTCGAGACCACAGCATAATGGCGTTAATACCTGGCAGCCGGGCATAATGAAACAATAGACGCCGTCGCACGGCGTCTTCTTCTATTTTGGTGGAAAATTTCTACGCTGGTGGAATCATACTTTCACCGCTATTTGCGCCTCATTTGCGTGTGCTTTAGAGAAAGGTTCAGCTCTTGGCCGTGACAGGACCTGACTGGTCGCTTGGAAAGATGCCGTGCCACCCCATCGCCGTGTAGGCTGCCAAAATCATGTCTGCACCACCACCACCATCACCGGACGCGGCCTTTTTTTTTATGATGCCTTCTTCTCTGGTTGTCATAGCACGTCGTCTTCTAGAAAACCTGCCTCGTGGAGATTGCCAGTACTCGTGTGCAATGTCGCACGCCGTTGCAGCCACTGTGTGTGCCAAAGTCGTCATACCCCAGATGCTCATGGCATTACTTAGAGATGCCACTTCACTTGGCACCAAAAAAAAGGAACAATCACCAAGATGTTACGTACCACTGAGCCGATTTCTACGTCCCACACCAATGTTCATCATCATTGTTTAGACACCTCTGCTATTTTTATTGATTGGAAAACGACAAAAATCATCCAAAAGGCTGGATTGCTACCTACCCGGGAGATAAACACCGAGCGGCTGTCGGGAACTTTGTCGGCCAAGTTTGACCCGAATAGCCGAGACCTTCACCGGGCCCAGCGTCATAACCCCCCTCTTTCTCCACGTCGAGAGAGATATACCGAAAAGCAGAAAAAGAAAATTCTGGCAGCCTTGTTCGTGGTTGCAAGTTCAGGGTCTAATTGTCGAAATGTGCAAAAATAGAAACCGAGTCCCTGCAAGCCGAGCTAGTCGACCCAAACTTCGGGCCGGCTGGGAACCAATGCAACCCAAAAAAAGAGAAACCAAAAAATCAAAAGCGCCACTCAGCTGGCAAACGCATGAGGCTGGAGACAGATGATCTGTTATGATGTGGCCAATTTTCTTTTTTGATTCTCTCGACTACGGGGCTAAAGGAGCAAAGGCTATTCGGGGAATTCAGCCGCAAGTCGTCCACACAGCACACCGCATGTCAATGGTTGTCTATTTGCCTAGTTTGGGCAAGATGAGCGCGTTGGCAGGAAGTGGGTGATCGGTCTACTGAATTGCCTTTTCTCGTGTATGTACAGCACGTCCCTTATAGGGCCGACGCGGTAGGACCTGGTGGTCCGGCTATAAGCGCAGATGGACTATGACGACAGTGTGCGAGAGGTTACGATGTACCCGAGGCACATTGCTCCAAATAACCGTGTTTTTAGGGCATTTACCCGATAACGCGCCGTGCGCGCCTCTCCAGTTTCTTCGAAGTAGCTCGCTGCTATGAGGACAGTTGACCGATTTCCGCAACGTCGCCGGGCTTATAACTTGCTGTGCGCTGTACGTTGTGACCCGCCAAACTAGCCACCGCCTTGCAGAAGGAATTGGTGGACCGTTGAAATCGCACACACGGCCCTCCCGTCACTTCTCTCCGCTCTCTTGAACGGAAGTGTGAAAGATGCAAATACTCATGCATTGCAGCGTTGAATGCGATGGTGCTTCCCGAAAATAGAAACCGAGGCTGGCTGCGTTGGGGTAATTTTTTTCTGCCACACAAGGCTGGGGAGATGCCCACAAGGGTCTTTTTAGCCTCTGACCACGGAAAAATTGCTGCAGTAATTCTCGGGTACCCTCACTGCATATTCGTCCCTGGTAGAACTCAAGTTGCTGCAAAATCAGTGCCTTGTCCGCTGGCAGAAGCTGGCCTCATTCCTGACTGCTAGCATACGTAGTAGACCTTGTCTGCTAGCAATGAAGCACAAAGTGCGCAGTTTCTTTTTCCTCCTCACGTTGCTTCTCAGAGACCCGTCCAAGGCCGCCACCGAAAGAGCCCATCCTCCGCAACATGCATGGGAGGCGTTGCTAAATATAGCTCAAGTTTCGTGTTTTAGCTTCTGATTGGGTCGCTTGCCCAATAAGCCACGAGGGGCCAGTAGCACCAGCTGCGCCGCCCCATAATTATTAGACAATCATTGCTTGATTATGGCATTCTATTACTGCGAATTATCTTGGCTCTTGAAACAGAATCATACCTTGTAGCATGAGCGGCAGGTTGTGGCTACATCCCATTCACTTAACTCGATCTATGCACAGTCGATAATTGGGACCCGTTGCTATTCTTAGCCATCTCCCATAACTTTACTTTGACGTGGCCGTCTTGTCTGCTGGCATATGCCTCTTCGCTGAATGGTGGAATCTGCACAAAGTTTCCGCCTGAAATCTGCAGTATCGACCTGCCAGGCAATGCACTCTGGTATTTCCCGACGCCGGCTGTAGTTCTCGTTACATGCATGGTCTGATACTATTGTTAGAAAATAGACTTTCGAGTTATTGAGGATGAAGCAACACCATGTGAGTCAAAAAAATGGGCGGTGATATCGTGCCCTGTCTGTGACGTGTCAACGCAGAGAAAGCCTTCAACGCTCATGGGAACTAAGCTTGGAAATTGGTAGAACCAGCGACTACGCCGCACCGCAAGCTCATCCATCTTCTTGTGTTCGAGCGGTACAATGATGCCGTCTTTGAATAGCTCTCCCTGCGATTCAACATGTACTGACCCATTGCCGCCATTGTTTTACCACGCTGTGGCGTTCAATAGCTGGCCGAAGCCGTGCGACCAAGGCCGCAGGAAAAAAAACGTGGGATTGAAGGGCTAAAAGATCGAGTCATTTTGAACTTTCGCGACCTGTTTCGCCGAGCGACAAAATTCTTACGGCCCTCGCCCGAGAAGCCTCCGGGTTCTCTGCCGAGATAGCCATGAATGCTTGGAAACTTACTCGCCACCGCGGGTACTGCTCTTCAGATTCCCATTCTTTCTTTGGGTTGATAAGAAGGGCGGCCGAATTAGCGGCGGAGGCGCGCGCGCCGGCGTAGATTTCACGGTCACTGTAATCACGCCACACCATGTGCGCAGGACCCTCTGGACTACTGGGCCACTGTCCGAACATCTCCACGGTTTCCTATCCACTTGCCATGTGCCAGAAACGGTCTGCGCGGAGATCGCTGTTTTAACAGGTCCTGATGGCAGCGGCGCACATCTTTCTTCTGTGTTCGGGCGGTGCTCGGAGACGAAAGCGACGACAATGGAACCGCACGAGCCATGATCTCGCCGGATATTACCTATTGTGAGGCGTTTGGCGCAGGGCTTAGCCTCACAAGCAGAACTTGGTCGCGTCTCTATTTTACGCCGTCGGATGTCAACTAGTCCAAGCGATCGTAGCAGCTATGGCGAGCGAGCTAGTAGATAAGCCCACAAGTTCGACGTCGAACGTAGAGCCGCCCCCGATCTCTGCCCTAACGACTGGTGAGAGAGAGGGGGGCGTGTCCAAGGGCGACGACCTTTGCTTCACCACGAGGGGTAAAGTCGGAGCGGCCGGTCCGGGCACGTCAACTCTTGCCAGAGCCAACGCCTCACGGCCGTGAACTCTAGATATCAGCGGCATCCAGTAGAGATGCGCAGACACGGCCGCGTTTGCTGCGCCCGTGCTAATGATTGCAAACTGGGGATCTATGTGCCTTGTTTTAGTTGCGACCAAGGGAACGGGGAAGTCGGCATGAAACGTTCCATTTTCGCCTCCAGCACACAGACCGAACAGCCAGCGTGCCATCCCTAACTATGCTGTGCGCCATGAGGGCCGGGCACAGCCCTGCTTAGTTTGCCACCCCAGAGCTATGGACAGAGTTCGGCTGTCGGAGGAGGGAAAAGATACGTCACTCCCTGTTGCTGCACCACGGGTCGAATAGACGACGGAGGTAACAGAGTGAATGGGCCAACCCCTCCCCCATATTTTCTGCCGAATGAGGCTACTATGCACGCACAAGTAAAAGACTAAGCAATCCTGCTCCAACAATTCAAATTAGTTTCCTTCCAGCACAATGGATTCTCTCATCCGACGGGTGCGGTGATCCGTTATTTCCTAGTCAGGCAACTGGCAGCGAAGCTGCGGAGTCTATAGCGCCGGGGTTGATTTGCAGTTCGTTCATATTGCACATGACCAATTAGATTGATCACGATTTGCCATATCAGAGTTCGAAAGAGATAGTCGAGGTGGAATCGGCATACTGGATGATTGACTAGGTGCCTCGCGTCGGCGGACTTTTGCTACGGTGAGAATTAGGGCCAAACCAAGTGCAAGTCGACTAGGCTGGCTGCCGTACCGTATGACGTAGCAGGTTAATGCGGTGAGCAATAAGTAGCATCTAGCCGTGCCGGTGAATTTATTACGGGATCAAGTCTGGGAAGATGGAACTCGGTGTGACAAAGATCGAGAGAGAGTAGGCCAAACAAATGAACGGGCAGTCACGTACCTAGGCGACACAATATCCAGCACTTGCCAGTGGACACGCTAGCAGAGCTAACCTCTGAAGCAGGCAACCAGGCACCCGGTGGACAGAAAATATGGCGCTTGTCTACCTACAACACCGCTAATCATGGGTGGAAAACAGTGTATACGCCATGTTTTTGGTCCACCACCTGCCAAGCTACGGGATTCAAGCCGCCGCCCACCCTCACCCCCTCCGCCAACGCTACTGTAGCTCGGCCGACTGAGGCATAGTTTTGCTGTGAGGCAATTATGGAGTATGATCAGTAGTTAGATTCCCAGCCCTCTGAGGCAGATGCTGTTTGAGAACAAAGGCCGCCGCAGGAGCGACTGGAATCTGATCTTTGCCCATGGGGCTTGTCATGCAAAACGCATGCGGGAGGCTTTCCATGACCATGCCATTTCTTCACAAGAAGCAAAAACCGGCTGGTCAATCTATGAGAAGAATTATATCAAGAAAGTAGACAAACTGGAGGAACCGCAATGGAAATGAAGAGAGTACTGATTCTTGGAGACCATGCTACCTTTTTCCCGCGGATGACCTACGAAGTGGCAGCCCCCCCCTCTTAGTGGAGAGGACCAGGGGCAATAAAGATGTTATTCACAGAATGGCACAGAATGGAGAGAGCACGCGCGTCCACTACTCTTGTCCCAGCACAGATCAGGAAGGTAATCGGGAGGCGCTGGCACGGCCCAATGTAAGAGAGTTTGCTCTTTGTAGCTACAGAAGCCGTGAAACCAATGAGTTGCCGATTCCTGATCCGAGACGCTGACGGTGAGTCCATCTTATCACCTAGTTTAAGCGCATGACCTCGAAGGGATGTTGCTACTCCTGCGCAGGCCATGCTGGGGGCCAACGGGTAGGAACAAGGGTCCACGTAATGGGCAATGGCCGAAACAAGATGCCAATTCGGGACACGAGATTTCCGGTGGGCATTCACGAGATCTGGCGTCGGCAAGGGAAAGGGCAAGAAAGGACTAAAGAATGTGAGCCGCAATCCTTTTGGGCCTGGGGTTTGAGTATAGGAAAAAAGGGTCTCCGTCATGGAACAGGCCTCGAGGGTGGCCCGTCCTGCCCGTCCCCTGCAAACCGGGGGGAGGACCCTGACTAGTCGCTCCTTTGCCTCGTTTACCAAGTACGGCGACATGTTTTTGAAAAAGTTCTTTTATTGGGGCGGGCAAGAGAGAAAGGCTTCCATTTGCTCAGTAAGGGCTCTTAAGTCACAGGGGTTCGAGGGTCAGCGTTGAAAAAGGTGCTTGCCTCTCCGGTGCCGGTGGTGAATATGCGGCAGAGCCTCTCAAGAAACGTGTCAAGGAAGCCCGAAAAAGCGGCCGTCGCAGCCGGAACGAAGTAGAGTACACTTGTTGCCTGCCGCCGATGGGAGGAGCAATCGCTATAATCGCTAGTGATAACTGGTTACGGTTTGACTGGTGCTGGGGCTGTCGATGCCATCCATTCATAGTTAGTCGTCTCGGCCATGACCGCCGAGCAGGTTCCATCATGCGTTGCGGCTACATCTATTGGCAGGGCCTCTTGACCGCTTCCCATTCTCACAAACCGCAATCTGTGCAGAAGCACCAAAAAGTCGCCCGTCTTCCTCTGACTCTCCCCTTGTGTTGACCTCCACTTCGCACCTTGCCATCCATCGTTGGCGCTAAAATGACTTGCGGCTTGCAATTCCTATGACTCCTTTGGTCGTAGCGCAGACGTCTGCACGGCTTGGCAAAGACGAACTAGAGAATGATATCATGAGATCTAATTCAAAGAAAGAAAAAGCAATTGCAGATGCCCCACCAGAGTGCAAAAAAGGGTCGTGGTCTGCTTCTCGGACGAGACAACGTGCTGGGCGGTGCCACATTCTCCAGCCTCCCAGTGGTTTTAGAGCCGTGAGCCACAACTCGGGTAGAAAAAAGCTTAGTGGTGAAAAAAGCAAAGTCTGTTGCTGATCTGCTAGTATGACTCCACTGTAGTTGTCGGTATCTGTGATGCCCATTGGCCCTGTCGGCTCGGCTTACACGCTAACCAATAGCTGCTGGCTGTGCTATGGGATCCGATGGGATCCGACTGAATAGCTGATTGCAATCTTTGTTGGACATGTTTGGGTGGTCTCGAGCCAGCAGAGGCTTTGACAGAGCGAGTTTCTATGGCTGCGGAGGAGATGTCGATCAAAGGCGGAGCCCCTCCAGAGCGTCTTTGCACTGACAGGATCCGCATATTCTGTCGCCAAGTAGACAAAGTCACGGCATCGAGATTCTTCTCAAGGAGCAAAATGTACATGACCTCGGACGAGCTTCACGGAGGGCCACTGCTAGCAAGTGGATTAGTAGAGGGTGCCGACTGACTTATCGGGATAACAAACTCAGGCGCAGGCGCGGTTGATCACTTGACCGACACGGATGGTTACACCCCAGCACGCACGCCTATAATTATCCGTCGGCCAGCGACGATATGCGAGCCAGCGCTGTTGCAAAAAGAAAAGAAGCGGCGTCCTAGCGCTGAATTGCTGCTAAGACTCTGAATCGAATTGATTAGTTATTAGGCTTTCAACACGGCGTCTTTGATGGCACAAATACCAACAATAGATGGGCCGTTCTGTGTTCGTCTGACATCTCGAATGATGTAGAGCCACAAATGGGTGGGCAACTGCGACAAGGGAAGAACAGAACATGAAACAACTACTTTAACAGACTGGGTCCCGAAATACTCATTTCGAGTCGTGTTCAACAGCGCGGCAAACAATTTTCATTGCGCGTCTCTACAGACGACCCAGATAGGCGGGTCGGCGATACAAACCACCGATCCCTTTCGCAAATTATTAGATGAAAAATGACGTTGACAGACAGAGTTCTAGATCGCGCGGCATCTGTTAAGGGCAGGGGCTGGCAGAATGGGCAACGGCACTACTCGATAATACAAGCAAGTCATGCTGCCGTTGTATTTTATAGCAGAGCAGACAAGGTTGCTGACTTGTCAAAAAAGTTAGTCGCTACTCCCACCAGCTACTACCAGTAAGTATTGGCCCCCCCGGTGAGCGATACCGCTCCGCTTCCGTGTGTCCGCCGCTGGCCCGCTGATGGGGGTCTCGGGGGATCACGCTTCTGTAGAGGCGGACAGTTACAAATCCTGGCGATTTTGGCCATTCTAATACATATCAGCCGAGGCGGAGACGCCGCAGGCTACATGACGAAAATGGGTCGAAGAGTAGATAGAGAGGATTCGATGGCAACGTGGACGCAGCGAGCGGCACTTGGAGCGAGGGGGGAACGCCCGCTATCCAACGCACGCAGCGTTGTGGAATTGGAGTGCTGCATCGATGGCTGGTAAGCTGGTACATTGTGGTAGTTACGGTGTGTGAGCCGTGTTAGTTGTGCATGTGTGTGGTTAGCGGTTGCGTGTATGTTCTATTTTTGGACAGCGCAGCTGTTTGTGCCGCAAAAGAGGCTCGTGGAGCTGCGTGAAGAGCGGCATCGGTGGTGTTGCCTGCGCAGCCCACGGGTTCGCAGTACCAGAGACATGGGCAAAAATAAGAATTCAGTGAAAGGGTAGGGTAAAGCAAGAGGAAAAAAAACAATAACCAGGAAATGGAGACATTCGCGCACCCTGGACACATTGCCGTGTGTGCGAGGCACCCGCCCGGCCCCTCCGCCAGCTTCCAGTGGGCACATGGCCATACTCAGACAATATCAGTCTATGCTATTTAATGGCGCCCTGCTGTATACTGGTTGACGCTGGATTTCATGACTTGACGCCAATGACACACGCACAAGCCAATCCCTCGACCAAGGCCGCAAGATGGATGGCTGACTGCTCACAAAGTCGCGAATTAAGGGATTCAGGCTAAACAAAAAAAAAAGCCCCATGACATTTGCCACTAGAAGTATTGGCGACTGTCGTTTGACCTAAGGAGCGAGTAATCGCATTTTTTGGCCTGTGAAGAACACGGCACTAGAGAAAGAGCAAGAGCAAGAAAAAGGCCTTGGCATGACGAAAAGCGCATGTGGGAGTGGCTGCTATTATCGGCTTGCGTGGGTCACGCGGGCAGCGAGCGCAACAAGGGCACTTATTAGGCAAACTAGTTGGTCTTCGGCCCCAACTGGCCGATCCCCGCCAGAGAGAGCGAAGTGCCATTATTGGCCGCTTGCTGGCGGGGGGGAGGGGCGTATGGGCTATTGGATGGCAATGACAACTTGGGCATCTTTCAACTTGCTCTTCGTTCTCTAGTTAAAAGTCATCATCAGGAAACCACGCAACGTTGAAGGAGACCCCACCTTTCGCCCTCCATGCCCCTTTCTCTCCGAAGTGTCATTGCGGCAAAGTTTGTACTTGCCAGCTCGGAACCCTTTTTAGAGCCTCCATTGCTGCCAAGGGATCTCGCGACCAAATGAATCAAGGCCATGTGGAGGCGCAGCAGCATGTTGACCCTCCATTCCTGCCCATACGAGGATTGCTAGCCGTTGGCCCTTTACGAATAGACGCGCTCTAAAAAGTGTAAAATGTGACCAAGTTCGTGACCCCTTTTGGGGGAGGGAGGGATGAGAGGAGAGGGGAGGGGGGAGCGGATTCCTCGCTTCTAATGAAGGATCCTGGTAGCTGTGATGGGATGCTAAAGTTGTGTGACTCAGCAATGGGGAGTAGGACGACGAGGGTGCGCGGAGTGGGAATACTCGACTAGGGCGGTAGCCATGGGTTGGGGTACCTGGTACTTTGTCTGACGTGGCAGGACGGAATATGTAATTGATTGGCGTGTAAGTCGACGGTGATTTGGAGGGCGATGGGTGGTGCCGCGGTTGTACACTGTATCGAGCAAAGGGATATTGAGGGAGCGAGTGCTACAGACTTCCGGCAGTCTAACTCAATTTTGGTCTCGCAAGATTCGAGATTGAACAGTACTCTACGAAGCAGTTGCGGCTACACTCTGGCAAAGCAGAAGAAGAAGGAAGACAAGAAGAAGAGGAAAAGGTACGAGTCGTTGTGAGTGCAACGCTGCCATGAATAAGCCGCAACGGCAATTTCGGTAGTGCGTGCAAGGGGCGTCTCGCGCATGCAGGCAAGGCCTTTGCCGCGGTACGTCAGATGTGGGTGGTGGCGGCAACTTCTGGCCGATTGTGAGTAAAGGCGCAAGATTGTGCTTCGCGGACCTGGAAGGCAAGATGAAAAACATGCTACCATTGGTGTGCTTGGGCAAAAGCGCAACATGGAGACAAAAATGGGGGTGTTAAGAAAAGGTAGCTAACTACCAGGAGTCTTGGCCACCGGTCAGGTAATCAGGGCCGACCGAAGGAGCGGGCAAGGGTGGGCTGGTGCCTTTCTTCTTCGCTTCTTTTTGTTTTCGTTCTATTTTATTTTCTTCATATAATTTTGGAGTAGACCGTTCGGCAGGCAAGAGAAAACGAGTTCCCCGGCCAGCGTTGTGGACGCGAGCCGCCTGCTTGGGTCTAGCAGTTGGAGTTGTTGGGCGGTTTAGGTCAAGTTTGGTTTAGGCGGGGGTGGCTAACTAGTTGATAGATGGGACAATGAGTGACATGGCGCAAAAATGAAAAAAAGTTATTTTTGTCTCGTCTGCTTGACTAGTTATAGTTGGTTAGCCTGCCAAAAGTTGGAGAAGTTAGAGTGCGGTGCGGATGTGTCTGGTGTGTTTGACCCGCAACTGAAATGTGCGTCATTGTGAAGAGGGCTAGCGACAAGCGACCAGACAAGGCAATAAAAAAATCCTCCTCTTGCGTTGGAATCATTGTAACCCTCGTTACTGAGGCATGGTGCTCCGATGAATTGTGTACATTTTATCCTGAAATTATGCTACTTAAATGGCTGTGGAGAGCAGCCGTCTCTTGTGCGACGTGCCCCTCCCGTCGTCGACATGCAAATTCGGCTAGATGGAGCGCAGCGAGACATGGCCCGAGGGTGAAGAAACATGATGCAGATTACCCAACGAGGAAGAGATGATGGAATAGTACGGATATGCATCGTGGGGTATAGATGAATAAGGAAAAAACAAATAGTACCTGAACCATTTATTTAGACGTTTGACCTGTCCACTCTCGTTTCTATTTTGGTAGCCCTGCTTTTCTACTGGCAGGCCTGATAATGTGCCCTGGTCCACGCCGCGCCTGTTTTTCAGGCTTGTCGGTACGGTACGCGGTACGGTGGGAACAAAAGGACCACCCACTTGACCAAGCTGCCCTGTCGGTCAGTCAAAAGAGCGGGTTAGATTTAGTGGCGGATTTTTTTTTAATGCATTCTCATTACTATTATCCTTCACCAGAATTGATGACCCCCCAAAAGAACGTCGGCTCCACCATCTTGACAAGGCGCCCGACACACCCCCCCTCTGGAGACGAAAAGATACGCCCTGCCTTGGGGCTGGCAGGCAGGCTGGCAGGCTGGCTGGCTGGAGCTGCAACACTGTAGCGCGTGGGTGCGCTGTGCAAGGTTTCCGGCTGTCCATTCCATCACCCTTGACACCCCCTCGGCTGTCGTCACAGGGTTCATGCTTCAGACATGCGATGCACAGGGATCCGCTGTGGCCTGCACCAGCAAGGTGCTAAGGTATGCCGTTATACAGAGAGAGGTGCGTGCCTTAGTAGATAGGTAGGTCGAACAGCGCACCAGCAGGCTTGCAGCAAGTAATACCGAATCATATCATGATATGTAACAAATGCACAGGTACAATACCTGTAGCAGCACCGATTCGTCGCCTGCTTACCACTACCTGATGGCCAGCCAGCCAGCCAGCCAGCCAGCCCAACCTGCCAAGGACCCCCCTCTTCGTCCGTTGCTGCCAGCTTGCCAGCTTACCTTGAGCACACCCCTCCCCCCAACCACCCACACACGCCCCCTCTTCCACCTCTCCAAACGCACACTGCCCACTTTGCCCGTCTGCCATAGCACCTAATACCACCCACCTACGTCTCTACACCACCACCACCACCACCACCACCACTCCACTGTTTCTATTTAACAATCCTCGTCCCCCCATCCTCTTCCTCCCACCTCGCCTGATATTCCCATCATATCCATCTTCAAGCTTCATCGCTGGCTCACACCTTCGCTTTCTCCTCCCACTCTCGCTCCTCTTACTCTCGCTCCTAGGAAGTCCTCGTTGACTCCTGTCATTCGCTTATCAGTGTCTTGTTTGATTCTCCGCGCTTGTTGCCCACCGTCAACCGCCCAACCATCCTCCTCTCCGCTGTCTTCGTCTCCAACAACTATTACTTTGTTTCTCGACCGAATTCAGCCTCTCTACCGCTCCAAAAATACGCTTGTTTGTCTACATTTGTCGCAAACGAGCCTTTTCTCGCCCCCAAAGAATAGCAAGAAGGCCAATTTCACCTCGAGGGCAAGGTCGCCAGTCCAAGACCGCCTACACTCCACCAGTGTCCTCTAGATGCACATTTCAATCTACCTTCTGTAACCTCTTCTGTTCAACTCTACTCTGCACCGCCAGATTCCCGGTTCCCAACATTCCACAATTCATTTTGCTGGATACGTCAATTCCACCTCCGCAACAACCGACTTCAAGTCACTTACGATCGCTACCTCTTATTTTCGAAAATTTGGATTCGTTCTGCCTACAGCAGGTATTTCAGAGACTCTTCTTTGATCTTCTCGGCACCTTGGTTCTCTGCTACTCCGCCGACTTGATTTTCTCGCTCTGTGTCTGTTTGCCCTGACGCTCTTGGTCACTGCACGCTTCACACCGTCTAGTTCAGAACTATCCATTATTACTCTTGACTACAGCTTCATTGCCTGTGGTCTATTATTTCCGTCCGTCTGCTTCCTCACTGCGAGCTTCTCATGACTTTACTGACAATTCCAGGTCTCTCGCTTTTCGAACAGTCTCTTCTTCAACACAATGGCCGGTCCCGGTGGTGGTCCTCCTCGCCGCTCCCACACCAAGTCTCGCAAGGGCTGTGAAACCTGCAAACGCCGTCACATTCGCTGCGACGAGAGCTTTCCTCAGTGCCGCAACTGCACCAAGCATAAGATTCGCTGCCCTTACAATGACTTGCAGGTTACTCCCGAGCCTGAGCGATCCGCCACTCCCGATAAGCCTGATCTGATGTGGACTCCTCAGATCGAGGCTGACATTGCCGAGTGGCAGCGAACCGGTGTTTTCCCCTTTCCTTCCCTCGGTCTCTATCCGGCCCCCATTGCTCAGCTCTACTCGGTCGAAAACCTTCGTCTCATTTACCATCTCGCCGCTCTCTACCAGCAGCTTGCTGCCATGGATGCCAATAACTTTACTCTTTGGACTCGCCATATCCCAACTCTTCTCCAGATTGGCGCCAATACTCCCTACGTCATGCATGCCCTCCTCGCCTTTTCCGCCATGCACATTGCCTTTCTCACCGACTGCCGCCGTGTTAGTAACATGGCTTTTGAACACCGCGGTATTGCCTTGAGCGGTCTCCACGCTGCTATTGGCTCGTTTTCTCGCGAAACCTCAGATGCCATCCTCGCTGCCTCTCTCGTCTTATCCTGGCAGGCTAACGACTGGCGTAGCTGGACTCAGCTCATGCAAGGCACTTCTACAGTCATCGACGCCATGGAACCCTGGAAACACGAGTCCCTTTTCACCGACTTCATCGCCGAAAGCTGCACTTTCCCTACTGCTCCCGCCTCGCCCGATCCCGAGCATCGCCCTAGCCAGCCGCGCAAGGCCGATCTCGACGCTTTCCAGCGCACACTGGACCAGGTTCAACAGGTCGAGTCACATCTTCGTCAGCACGGGGAAGAGACGACTCAGATTCAGCATCTTATTGGTTTCCTCAAGGGTGCTCGTAAGATAAGCCCTAGCCTTTCTATTGCTCAGCAGTACGAGCGCCTCCAGCCTCTACGCACCTGGCTCTTTTGGATGCCCGTCGGATACCTGCAGAATTACAGTGGTTCTGCTAACTCTCTCGTCGTCATTGCCCACCTCTATACTGTGGCTCTCCTCATGGAACGCCTCTTTCCCGAGATTGGTGCTGCCTACTTTGGCTCCCTCTCCATCCTGCCTGTTGAGGAAATTGCCCGCCGCCTCATGTCTATGAACGTTGCTGGCGTTCCCAAAAGCGCCCACACTCCTCTAACCTTGATGGAATTCCCCATTGACACCGTCACCGAGTTCCGTTCTCGCATGGGCTGGGCCAATCCCGAGAGGACCCGTTCGTTCCCTCAGTTTAATCCTCCTAACTTTCACGTTGCTCACGACGAAGTTGCCATGGCTGTCGGAACCGAGTCATACATGTACAACAGCCCTGCTTTTAGCTACAGCGCCGATGAGATGCCCATGCTCAACAATGCCGTCGCTGTGCCTACCGAGGGTAGTCCCATGATGATGTCTTCGCCTTTTGTTGCTGGCCAGTACCTCAATGTTCCCTCGCCTTCCTTTGTGGCCTACTCTCCCGCCTCATCCACCTTTGAGGGTTCCGTCGCCTACAGCGACCCCGAGGAATATGCAGCCTTTGACATGCACAATTTACAGCCTGGCCACTCGCCCATGCTCGGCGGTTCGCAATTCAACTACGGAGTCGGGTTCGTCACTCCCAACCAACCGGTGTGGATTTAAGGTACCCCTCGCCCTTCACACCGGCGCCCTCTATACCGGCAAAGACCATTTCGGATTGACGTTTTCTCTCTACCTCAGGAACCCGAGCCCCTCTTTGGCCAGCCACTCTACCTATGCATCGTCTCACCAGGACGCCTCCTCCATGCGCGCGCCGCCCTATGCTGGCGACATGTCCCGTTACAACTCGGACATGTTGACCATGCTTCCTCGACCCGAGTCTCCGATGCCTTCGACCAGCTCACCCGTGCAATTTCGACACCGCCACAACCCCTCGGTCTCGTCCGGGCCTCACCCGCCGTCGCCTCTTACTCAAGCACCCCTGGTGCCCGAGCAGGACCCAAAGGGCAAAGGACGAGCCACCTAGCTGACACCCTTTCACCCGAGACGGAATTCGATTCTCTATTTCTGTTGCATTCACGGCAATTGATCTTCTGCAATTTGCAAGGACACCATGTACACCACACTCCTTCCACACTCGCTTACCACGGACCGATTGGTTATACTATACAACCACGCCACGGCACTCCTTTCGAGTTGATCTCGACCACGCTCCTTGCCCACAGCGCCAACGTATTATACATAATACGCGCCACACTCCTTATGATACCACCAGGATACATTTCATCCGACCTTCCTTAATACGGCAATGATACCCAACATTAGACACTCCTTTTTACGACGCTGTAACGACCATCACCATCAGCATATATACATACATTCCTTACGGACCACCAGATACATGGGTCAGCGAACACAGCATTTTGATTTAAGCAAGGCGAAGGGAGTTTTTGATTTGATTTTGATTCAACCGAATCACCCTGGACAGGGACTGTAATATGAGGTTGCTTTATTCACTGGGATTTGATTTGGTTTGTTCTCGGAAAATTTGCTTTGGGACTTTCCCCTATTGCTTGGAAATACTTGATTTTTATTGGGGCTACAAAGCCATATCAAAATCGGTTTTATTTGATGGATTGCACTATGGTAGGATAATGATTTGATGACCTTGAGTCTCTATTTTATAGTAGCAGCCATGTCTGCCATAATCGAGCCGCGCGTCGCCGTTCACATCACTTTGCTATTCTTGTCTTTTGGCGCTTCTCTATACCCGCCTGGATATAGTGTAGTTTCTGTGACATTCTAACCAGAGCCAGCCAATATGCCCGATTTCGTTTAGCGAACAACGCTCCTCAAGCTGAAAGATGGAAATCCATGCCAGAGACTGACACAAGCCCTGCGATCAGTAATCAAGCTGGCGAAACGCCGGTAGACCGTTAAGAAAGGGCTATCTAAAGACACACAAGAGGAAAGAAAGCTCCGTTTCATTGCCGTACTGGGTAAAGCAAGAAGAAAGCATGTCTACGCCACGAGGCCCGGCAGGGTTGGCTGTATGGATTGGGCCAGCTTTCATTCCTGCGAGCAGTTGTCCTTTTTATTCTGATAAACATGGTCATGAAAAGGTAGTTGTAGAAAGAATACCTTTGGAGAAGTAAGAAAAGGAAGGTTAAAGTACCTAGATAAACACCTATACACTCGGATCAAGCTTTTTTTGATATTGTATTTAGAAATAGATCAAGTAATCTTTTGTACAAGCTCAACTAAGCAAAAGTAGTTCAATAGCTTTATCCGGTACAATTTACCGATCATAATGATATGGTCAATGCTACACTATCGTGAAAATCAACCCTCTTGAAAATGATGGATGTAATTAGCAGCAGCTTTCGATAGCAACACATGATACGAATTATGCTATCTTGAATTCAGTACATGCAATAGCTGGGTAACAAACTATGAAAAGTGATGCTGGCGAACAGATATTGTGCAGGCTGTTGCAGCACCAGGCAAAGCACGGCAGCTGATTGCTAGCTTGCTCAGAAGCATGCAGGATAGTTGCTGATAATCAAGAGCTTGTAGTATGGGAGCAACCAAACGACTTTGCAGGTCGGCAAACGGCGTGTCGTCAGTGCGCGTTGCATGGAGAAGTCAATGAAATTCTCTCATTGCTGCCACCGACACTATTGCTCACGTCAGACCTCCCTGTCTTGCCAAAGTAGTCATCCCCGCAGCTGATGATTCTACATGGGTCACAGGTTCATGCTTAAGGGTTATTAATATGTAGTATGCAAGAATGTGTGGGTGGATGCCGTAGGTGGATGCCGAGAAATTCCAACAATGCCCTTGCGTACCCGGAGAACGCCATACATCTGTCATGATAAATTGTAATTGGTAAAAAGTGTACTCCGTAGATTGTCATTGTTATAGCCTAATTTCGGGAGTTTGATATAGGGGTGTTGATTGACTCAAGTGTCCTTCCGAATGTTCGTCACTGTGGTGGTAAATATGGGTAACTGCGCCTCATCGATGTTACGTATGCGCACTTGCTGGTGCCCACCAGCTTATTGACTTGCTACTTGGAGGGAGGGCGTATGCATTCTCATTTGTCGGCGAATTTTTGGGTTGACGCAATAGTATTCCTTTCAACATGTTTCAGATTGACGAGACTATTGAAATTTGTTCAATTGAATTAATCCAAAAGAAGATGCAAAATGAAAAGACTCCGCGGCGCGCGGCGCAGGCCACTTTGTTGCGGTGAATAATTGCCCTCAAGCAAGATATTATATGCTATTTTTAAACCGTTTCTCTTATCTAACACAACCATTACTCACTGCCGAATGAGTCCTAAGTTTCAGTTGAACAGACATGGGGATTCATCCTGGGGTTATCTGGTCCCTTGGCACGCGGGCAGTCGGAAGCAGAATGCAGAACCGACGACCTCGTCGACAGCACGTAAAAATAGCTTGGCATACACGGTACAGGAGATACTAGTAGCAGTATTTGTCGTGCTTGTACTGACCCGCCGGATCTGTATCGGAAACCTTCGGGGTTGTGTGGACGTGGACTTCGTATTCGAATTCTCGCTTGTAAAGTTTAAACATGCAGGCGGAGTTTCCGAGTATGCGCACTCGCGCTGCATTGGTGAGACTTCTCCCTTGTTTAGTGCTCTGCTATGTTGCTTTGCCGGGTTTTTGCTAGGTTGCTATGCTACGCCTAAGTCAAGAGTTTGCTAGTGGTTGCGTATTGTGCAGAACTGTTTCGAGGTAGATACGATCTCGTATTGTGTTCAGATGTAGTTTCTGCAGAGTTTGATATGGAGTGAAGATGGTTGCTACAATCTATGCTTTTCACTTTGGTTTAGGCCTAGCCTTATCAAACACAATGAGGCATCACGACACACGTAGAGCATTCACGAATGGTAATAGAATAAACATCTTTAAACGACACCCAAATATCCTACAGGAGGACATGGAGAATCTGTTCGAGTCCACTAACTGTCCGGGAGCTAAGTCCTTGGTGCCCAATTCTGCCTCGTCATCGCCAGACCACGCCACCAGGACTACAATGCCGCCAAATAGTCCAGCGTCTTGATATACAATCAAATCGACAGACGACTACTAACTGCCACTTCAATATATGATATCCAATTTCGAGTGCGAGACGTAGCCAGTCCGCCATTTGCTCCCTGAACCGATAAAAAATATGAGCAAACGCCTAGCTCAAACAGACGACAATAACAGCAAACGCAAACCTACGTAACGGGCTTGCTGGTAGACGGTACGATGATCAGAAGAACGGCCCTCTGGACAATCGCGTGCATAAACAGCAAAGCCAGCACGGTCAGATAGGCAATTCATCAACACAATCACTCTCATGCTGTGATCTGGCAGCGTAACAACAACGCTTCGCACCCTTTTCACGTTCGGCAGTCACGGAATTCTTCATGTCAAACTAGTGGATGGTTTGCGCTTCTACGCATCTCCATAAAGCAGACACGAGATAACATCGGCCTCACGCAGGCCATGGGCTCCTTGATGAACAAGTCGGACCCGGCCTGCCGCCACGACTTCAGAACGCCTGCGCAGTGCGGTTCTATTTACGCTGTTTATCAGCACCGGGACCGGGGTGGTGGTGCTGACACCGCATCCGCCGCAGCGGCTGAACCCATACGACACGTCGTACAGCAGATTGAAAAGTCGTGTCTGAAGGCGTGCCGTGATGAAGAAAGATTCGAGATCATGTTTGTGCATCCGAGGATCCAGGCGGCCAGAGATGATATATACGAGTACTGGCCGACGGACCGCGTCGACGAGTGGATAGCGCGGTATCCGGGAGCGGAAGTCGTGCAACGGTGGAAGAGCCGCAGTTGGGACGTTAAGCAGCAGTCGTCGCAGTGAGCTGCCACAAACGCGAGCCACAATCCTGGAGAATATGTTCTCTACACAAGCGGGGCGGCCGTGTACTGGCACGTTGCGGTGAGTTGTTACTTTTCTTTCGTTGGGCGGGTTCATTGATCCCGAGAGCTTCCAGGTGCTAGCAAATGTGATTGGAACGGTTCCGTTAGAGAAAAAGCGACGTGCGATAACTACGAGCAGTCATCTTCAGAGGACGTCCATTCATTCGAAGCCTACGACTCAGCAGGGCCGGAACAATGAGATGTCAAGCACGGAACCGACCGAAAAGCAAAAAGACGCGGATAAGGAGAGGAAAGACAAGGATGAGAGGAACAGAGTGGTAAGAAGAGAAAGAAGAGCCCGACAGAAGCTGAGAAGAACGCAAGCAGAGAAAGAGAGACGAGGAAAGCTGGAGGCACGAGACGGATATAAAACACTTGTAGCGCACGACTCGAGATCTTCGTAAGATGATGACAGCTGAATATATTCTTGATAGCTATCGTTATTGGCGCTACTTGATTAACCATATACGCAAAATAGGGCAATAGCAGTATTTACACTTGAATTTGCTCATCTCCATTGTCGTGATGCTGTGGTACGCAATGGTTGTGCGCCAACGCAGACTCGGCGGTGAGTCCAGCCCGACTGCGAGTCTAAGATGTTTTGACGAGCTTTGAGCAGATATCAGAGGCAAGATTCCTAGGGCCACAGCTACCATCTCAGTACGTAATGGTCAAGACCTGCCCCTTCGAGTTAATCGTGACGTCGTGCAGCGTCTTCATGACCGCCGTCGCCGCCCTCTCCGGTAAGAACTCGATATCCATGAAGAATACGCGATGTGTGTTGCAAATGTAAACGCCAGGAATGCACCCACACCCCGCGCCGTCTACTTCCGCCGCGACGGCGCGCTCCTCAATCAGCATCTTGGCCTCCGCAATGGCCGCCATGAGCTTGGCGTCCCAGATGCCCTCTCGTCGGGGCCTCTGCCGGAGCAGCGACATGGCTTTTCGCCTGAGCGCGCCGTCGCGGCAGCTGCTCGCGACCATGAAGAGCGGCTCGCAAACCGACGGCGAAAAGGAATAGACTGGGCGCCCGCGCTGCTCCTCGCGTAGCGCCTCCTCGGCGACGAGCTTCTGCGTGAGCTTGACGATGCGGCGAAACTTGGCGGCAAACTTGTCCCACGCGAGCTCGTATAGGCGGAGGTCGATGCTCGATGCGATTTCTGCGCCGCACAGCCAGATGTCGAGCACCAGCGCGCAGTCGAGGTCCGTCTGCCGCAGCCGTTGCGACCACTTGAGGTGCGAAAACTTGACCTTCCACGCTGACAAGGCGTGGCGATACGGCTGCCGCAGATCAGGCACCGGATGCTGCGGCCTCGGGTCTGCCGTCGCCGTTGTCGTTGTCGTCGTCGACCGCCGCACCTTTTCGTTGCGGACCGCCATCAGCAGCCCGCCCACCAGCCGCTGCAGCTCGAAGCACGCCTCGGTCGCGGAGCGAAATGGGGCGACGGGCACCTCGCGCGGGATGCTACTGCGCCGCAGGATAGGCTGCCGTGCGCCCGTCCACATGTACTGGACCTCGAAGCCGTCGACGAGGCCGACGAGCGACTTTGTCGGCAGCATGTGCTCCGTCGCCTGCTGCTGCGGGCCGCCCGCGGCTGCCGCCCCCTCTGTTCTCTCCAGAAACTCCCACTGTTGCGCCACACGCAGTCCGTGGCTGGCATGCATCATGGCCTCCTTGGGGTCGCCGCGCAGGCTGCTCAGGCCTGTGAAGAGTACGCTGGCCATGAGCAGCGCCTCAGCCGAGCGCGCGTCTTGGCGGCGCGCCAGTGCTACCATGTGCGTGATCGCCTCGTTGTACTGCCGCAACGCAAACTTATAGTGATCCTGCCGTATAATCTGGCCCTGGGTGTCGTCAGCCGGTATCTTGAACCACGAGTACATGGCCGCCATGGAGAGGCTGGCGTGCCAGATGGCCGGTTGCGTCTGCGCGGCCAGCAGCACGTCGACGTGCCAAAACGGTTGGTAAAAGGCGCCCGCGACTTGCGTGACCGTCCTGGTGCGAAACAGGTTGAACATTTCCCTCTCGTGCGCCGTTGCCCGGCCGTAGATGGGGGTGAGCCCGTGGAGGCATTGCGTGACGATGGGCGAGGAGCATTGGACGGTCTCTGGAGCAATCTCGAAGCCGTCACACTTTCGCCCGGTCGAAATGCATTTCTTGCACTCGGGTCGGCCTTCATCGCACTTCACGCGGCGGATGCTGCGAGAGAAACGCGTCAGTCATTGAGCTGAGGCGACTGCGACTTTTCTTGCTGGCCGTGGCGGCAAGAAAAAAGCCTCATCCAAGTGGATAAAAGTTGCAAGGTAGACTCACCGACAAGTAATGCAGCCAGTCTTGACCTTGGGGGTCCAGCGACGTTGACGAGGTTTCTGTGCTGGCTTGTCGACCGTTTCCGTGGTGAAGACAACCTCGGGCGAACCATGCCCAATCCTTTCAACGACACGATAGACTCTTTGGCGCTCCATTCTCCGGTGATATTTCACATATATTTCATTCACGAAATGACGCAAAGACGATAATGTGGCGGGGGTTTCTTGGCAGCGATGAAGGAATGAGGAGCGGCCGACCCCAGTATATCACCAGGGGCGTTGGATGAAGTCAACCGACTAGGCTCAAGCGGCTTGAGAGCGGGGAAGTTTGAATCTTACTGGGCTGAAGAGGGTCATTTAAAGGCTCTTTCAGGCTGCAGCCTCGGTATGATAAGGTGTCGGGTCAAGTGTCACACGCTGGCGCGTCACCAGTAAGGCTGTGCAAGATATCCACGACCAATCAGGTGGCAAGCGAGAAGTGGAAGAGAAGGGGGAGAGAAGGGGGAGAGAAGGGGAATAGAACAACATCCTGGCTGCGGAGACTCAAGATATCAGCCAAATATGCTGGTGAGAGCCAGGATTCGGTGCCGCACAACCGCATTGCCCGGCCGGCGCGGGAGTGGAGAATAGGGGCCGATCAACAGTTAGCAACACATGGCGGGAAAGCAGACGGAGCCAATCATGAGCTCGAGGAAGAGTGCTGTGGAGTGTTGCTGTTGATTTGTCCCAAAGAGGAATATTTTCTGACATGAAGTGGGCGTCGTGCTGCGACGCTGAAGCGGGAAATCTTACCCAGACAAGCGTCGCCAAGGTTAGTCGTTGTAAGCACAGCTGCGGGCGTAGTTTTTGGCAAAACAAGACTCATTTTAGATATCAATGCTCGTACCTCATACAGTGCGTAATCCTGGTATCCTTCTCATGTCTCTGGTCCTTTTTTATTCCCGTCTTGTTTACAGTAGAGTTCGTGGCCTGGACGCTGCAACGACCCGGGCACGCCAGTCGAAACTACCCCGGGCCGCCTGTGGGCCAACTCTTTGGCATACAGTAAGCAGTAGTCTGACGAGCAGAAACAGTCTTCGCATCGATAATCGATCATGAAGGGCAAGATACTGTTGTTTCACATTGGATTTTTTTTGAGCGGGCCGTCTTAAGGTAATTGTGATGATATTTGAGAATCAGTGTGGAATGACTATTAGCTGCGTGCCTATGTGATACTGGCAACGAAACTGCAACCTAAAAGTAAAAGAAAGAGAACTGTGAATGACCATGCCTGTGGTGTGCTAGATAAAAAGGGGAGATGAAGAAAAAGCCTCCAGAGCTGGGACGATGAATCAAAATGAAATTATCAAAGACACCAGACGCCGAAAATAGACGCAACATAGCCTTGAGGTCTGTCGCGGACCCGACAGCCTGTAATAACTTGACCAATCACCCACCAACGCCGATGCGATGCGGAGAAGAAGTGGAAGAAACGACACAATGTAAAGAAAGATGCCAGTAGTGCCGGCCGACCAGAAACAGATAACCCCGGTCCGATGACCATCAAAACGCCATAGACATGCAGGACATATGCAGGGGCAAAGTTCCGTCCAAAAAATAACAAGACCTCACACTAGATCTGACTAATGTTTCGTCCCACTTCCTATCGTGACATCACTCCTCTCCAGGAAGCACAAACCGAACTCTCTTAATTGGCTTCGCCTCGGCGGCCTCACTGCCGCGGCCGCCCTCTCTCCTGGCGACGCCACGTCCCCGCGTCTCGCTCATCGTCAGCTCCTCCGCCGTCTCTTCCTCAATGGACCAGACATCCGCGCTCGGCTCGCGCCACAGATGGCCAGGCCTGCTGACACGCCGGGCGGCCGGGGCGTCAGGCCCGCGTCGCGCGGCCCAAGGGGCTCGCCCGTAAAACATAGCCGCCGCGGCGGTGGACGATGGACGTGCGGGTGCCGGAAACGACGACGACGACGACGTAAAAGCGGTGGAGGATCTGCCGCTCTCTCGCCTAAACCCGGGGCTGCGCGGACGAAGCCTAAAGGGGTAGCTGCTGAAGCTGTGCCTTGGCATAGCGCCGAGCAACCCGCTGGGGCTGCGGGGCGGCGACGCGGGCGACGAGGAAAAGTAGCGGAGATAGTCCTCATTTTCCTCGTCATCGTCGTCTGATATCAGGCCATCTGAGTCTAAGTCGGGCGACGCGACGCGGCGGGGCCTGCCGAGGCCTTCGAGGGTCGAGGGGCTCACGCTGCGGACCAGGTCGCGGGGATGGCCGGCAACCTCGATGCCGGCGTCAAAGTCATCGTCGTCGTCCTCGGTGTCCTCATCGGAAGTGAAGCAAACTTCATCGTTGTCCAGGTTCGGGGTGAGAAAGTAGGTGAGCGGATCCTCATCGATATCGTCGAGGAGAGGGCGCGGCTCGATGCTCTTCGCGGAGACGGAGCGGACCAGGCGGAGCTGCGTGGGTGGCCAGGATTGACGGCGGGAGTCTATGTTGGCAAGTGAAGGCATGTTGGTGAATTTCGGTAGAATTTTGATCAACTGAAAAAGGCCGAGGGTAACTATGATGCGAAGTTCAAGGGTGTAGTGGCTCTTGAACCAAAGCAAAGGAGTTGGTGTAAGTGGTGGCGTTGCCTGTTAGGAATGGCTCAGTTGTATGTACCCCCGCGAAAGCGAACGCAGAAAGAGGCGAGTGCTGGTGCATGTATTGTCTCTACCATAATCTGAGAAATGGTATTTATATTTTGCCACCGACAGAAACAACCTTGTCTCATCCAGACAATGAGCTTGGAATGAAGGGAGAGCGAGAGCCCGCGCGGTCATATATAGACGATGGCGGAGCAAAAGCGGAAACGCAGCAGCCGCCTGTGCCATTTTGATCAAGATGGGCACATGCAAGCCTCCTCGCGAGCTAATGTTAGTTTCCATTCCTGTTCCCGCGCCCACGAACTGATAGCTAGCTGCCCATCACTGCTACAGAAAAAGCGACTTGACTGGTGGTCGGTGGAGCAGGAGCACGGCCGGCCTGACCAGCCACCGGCGAGACAGAATCGCAACGCAACCCCCCGTTGTGCTCGAAATAAATCGGTCTTTGCACCGCGCGCGCGGCCAGTCACAACTCACAACTCACCTACTGAGAGCAGGGAATGGGTGGGGAGCACATGGTCATGTTACCCCCCACCGCCACTATCACCACCACACACACACACTACGACGGTGAAGAATCGATGGCGCGGACGATGGAGTACAAGCAAAAACGTGGGCCGTGCCGTGGGCTATCCCGAACTAGACAATGGAGAGCAAGAGGGCAGCGAGCATTCGCCAAGACGGCGGTCCAGTTTTGGGGCAACAAAAAGAGGGGGACAGATGAGCAGCACTCGTCGCGAGGGCGTGCGCAGCCAACAATACCCGTTCTGAGTGCAACGCTCAGGTCGCAGGCTTTGGTGTCATCGGCCGGAGGAGGAGCCACGGGGATCCCTCGACGGGAGGCAAAGATTGCTATCTACGGTGGCGCAGCTTTCCTTGTCGAGAAAGTGTGGTGGTGGCGCGGCGATGAGGGAGGACAAATCTGTCGAGAGAGAGTATGAGCAACTGCCGACCTGTCACATTGCCTTTTTTGGTCGACGGCGGCGCGAGGGCTTCAGCCTGTCGATGTCGTCTGCCTTGGATATGGCGCGGGCGTTGTGCCTTTTGACTCGTGTTCTTATGCCGTAAAGCTAGCAAGAATTTCGGCGTCATCTCTCACGCGGGCTATACTTGAACGATGCATGAATGTGCCCCAAGAGAAGGGGGGAAACGATGCTTGTGTACGGGAGTATCAAAACCAGAAAGTCGGCCGCCTGGTAGTAGCCAAAACGCGACGTTTCCTTGTGTCGTCACTTCTTCGCACTTTTTGTTCCTCCCGTTTGCGTAATGTTTCCAAGCCAAGCTCGGAAATAAAAGGTGCGATGAGAGAAGACGCAATACAGTGACGAAAAGGGGCACGTATAAGCCGCCACGCACGGGCTGGATGTAGGTGACCTCGCTCATGCAAGGCACGACGCGCGGGGGCTGTGGCCGGCGACCGTGAGCAGCTGAGAAAGGGCCCAAAAGAGAAGACGATCCGAACCAAAGAAGCCCAGTCTCCCATCCTTCCGGCTTGATGCATTATGGCAAATGCACATCATGCAGGGCCGGCCTCGTGCTCTGCGTGACCATGGGAATATCGGACATGATGTTCCGTGATGACGAAATAGAAAAAGCTGATCATATGGTACATAAAATAGTGACCATGGGGAAGAGACAAATCGATGGTGGTGTTCGTCAGCCAGTGAGGACTGGGGAAGCAGAAGAGATGTAATACAGCGCCGTTCTAATAGTGGCTCGCTGTGAGTCTTAGGGGCATGGTTAGCGCACCGCCTTCTGAAGCCATGGTCTTCTCTCACGCTAAAAAGTACATACACATAGATACACGCCTACACAAGTTTGGCGAGACTTTGCATCCATTAGTTGATATAAGGCATCCTGTATTTTTTTTTCTTGACAGCTGCCGCCTGCATGTGCATTGTAAAAGCTAAAGACATTACAAGACTGTTGAAGCTGCCGTCGGGATTTGGCCTGTACGCACTCCAGGCCGTCCATTGGCTGGCCACAACCCTCTAATGGTACTCCGCCATGCGCTAAAACTAGTCATCTGCACCACGCTGCCGCTAGACATGGCCCCACCATGCATGCCTAAACACCAGTGGCCTCTCCAGCTGAAACCCGTCATGATAGCTGCCATCTCTTCGTGTAAAAGAGCTAAGAAAAAGTATAAACGCATCTTGCATTCTGATCACGGCCCGCCACTATCCCATTTCTCCAGTATCGTGCTGTGTGTGGGTGGAGAAGTTCAGTACGACCGCGACGGCCCTCGCGCACCATACGTACCCTTGGCATCACTTACACACGCACCCTTCCAAGCGCAGCTCGAACCAACCCAACCCGTTCATGCACGGAGAGGGCAGCCGGGAATGCAAGACACAGTCGGTAGCTTTTCCCATCTCTGGTCTAGCAAATCAAAAGCACGGCACTGTACTGTGACTTCTGTTCGTCCATGTCGCACTTTCCCCCCACTCGATTGAAAACAACCGACTGCGTGAGTCCCATGACCACTTCGTTTCGCACCTTGGCCTAATATTGGCCGCGAGCCTGCAAGACCCCGGAGATACCACACGTTATTCCGCACTGCGTCGGGAATGTCGTCATGCTGCTGCCGCCGCTCACACTTGGGAGGCTGCTCAGCGGAAGTGCCGGGAAAGGGCGCAGCTGGTCGCGTTTGGATTGTGCAAGGGCGAGAAACAGGTTGATCAACTGCGCAATCTGGCGTGCGTACAAGAGTAGCGATGAATGCGACTGACGCGTTGCTGTCGTGATCTGGGGCTATGTTGCCTCTGATGGTGTTGAATCCGACGTCATTCGTGCTACCAGGTATGACGACCATCATAAAGCACATCTCTTGCGTTTGATATCGGAAGCAAGATATTTTTCTCGATACACGGACATATGGAAGTCTACAGTATGCAAATACGCGCAGGGTATACATTTTCTTTGACGAGCTGGCCTTTCCCGCAGGCTTTTTGGCCACGACTGCACAGCGACACTACCCAGGATTTTACCTTTTCCAACAGCGTTAATACCGGTGCCATTTTTCGTGCAACCACTATATCACCGAAGTATACATCTCATGCTGTGGTCAGATGATGGACGACTATGATACACCCGAAACAAGGCGACGCCGCCACACCGGGCATGCATCCGCCCCGAATAGTTTTAAACAACGGCAGTTGGCATCACGATTTTGACATGCAGGCGCCAAGTATTTTTCCTAGTAAATATGTCCATCCCGAGTGAATATATACGCAAATTCAATACCTTTATTCGGTATCTTGTTGCAAACAGATGTTGATTCAGTTTGCAATCTTTTCGTGAGATCACATGTTGCATCTCTGGTTGCCACATGCGACATAGCATTCGTGGCGACCTCGAATTCTTCAGCGCCAACCCCAGTAGATCCGTAGACAACCGACATCATGATCATTAGCAGAGAGCTGTTCCAAATGTTTCCTACAGAGCGGAAGCGACATCAATCGGTAGTGACCCAGTAGCCAGACATTTGGCACTTTTCCTTGAGTCTACAGGGACTTGAGGGAGTAGATTGCCAGTAAGTCTATACGCAGCATTTCCCTTTTTAATCCCCTATAGATCTTCAACCAGAGAGTTGGAACACACCATATAGCGTTGGATGCGGTCTTGTATCGATAGGTCGTGAGTTTGGTGGCAGGCCATGCATTGACTGTCCAAAGATTCTATGCGGAAAGACCTCTGCGTATGCTTTTAAAGGATTTAATGAGACATGCTGAAGTTCTGAGAACACAGACACTTACAATAACTAAATTACATGAGCGAAACAGCCATCGTTTACTGCACCAGAAGCTTTTGGCAACGTGTCTTAACGTATACTTATGGCTCTGGCCGCACCATATGACAGAAGCCATCTCCTTGCAAGTGTGAATTGCTCATTATGCCCTTCTTTCTTTTCAGTTACCCTTTTTCTAGTTGCGTACTCCTACCTCCTAAAAGTCGGCTGCAGATTGCTAGCGTATTGAAAGCAGAGCCCTTTGTCCTACGGAACGACACACCGAGCGGCGTCTGATCCCCTGAGCAACTCTTATATAAAGCACTTTGGTATTAACTATTGGTTTGCGTCCAAGCTGGCTAGACCTTCTTTGCACATGGCCTCTGATTCTCGCCTGTAAACTGCAAACAGCATTGCAACCATCAAGCTGGCAAGTTTCCACCATTACCACCTTGAGGGGCCGGAAAACGGGGCTCGTGTTTCTCGGGCTTGTCGGGGTGCCAAGGGTCCGGAGCGGGGAGACTGGGAGGAGCCACGAGGTGGTCATGTTTCTCGCAGATTTTCATCGCAATTCCTTTGATCCACCACCAACCCTGTTTTGACTGTTTCTTGTTAATGATGAACATGTCTCCGATTATTTAGAGCTTCTTCGTGTGCCACGCCATCTCTCGAAATCGGGCCAGATTAGCTCATTTCTGTTGATTTTCCCCGCAGCCCGAGCCTATCCTCCTGGGTCCTGACGTAGCACCTCTCCACCACGCTCGCGTCCCGCAACAACGATTCAAAAACACACACGTGACGGTACTACATTTCTCTGGGGAACATATTTATTAACTCGGAGGGGAAATTACTTTAAAGTAGCTTCTTCTCATCTATCCCTCATCGCTCTCATCTGATGCCCGGCACATCACTGGCGGCGAAAAGACGGTCGGCACGCAACTCGTATACTTTCCAATTGGCCCTCATTTCGCTCTTCGCCTTCTTCGCCGCCCTCACCTGGCACCTCTACGCGACGCAGCGGCTACCCACTATGACGTCTCAAAACGGCGGCGGCAAGCCCGGCACCTTTGTCTACGTCCCTCCCGCTGGCGGCGAGTCGAACCAGCAGCAGACCCCCGGCCCGATTGCGACCGACACGGCGTTGCACGTCGCCATTGACACGGCGGCGGCGGCGCAGCAGGCCACGATACCGCTGCGGCTAGTCTCGTACAACGTGCGCAACGCCAACCCCTTCCCCGTGACGGGCGAGCAGCCGTGGCGCGTGCGCGGACCCAAGCTGGCCACGCAGCTGCGCTTCCTGACCGAGGGCCACGAGAGTGCCTTCCTATGCCTGCAGGAGTGCTTCCAGTCGCAGGTGCAGGACGTGCAGGCGCGGCTAGGCTCCGGGTGGGCGCACATCGGGCGCGGACGAGACGCGCGCCCCTCGGACGGCGAGTTCTCACCCATATTCTACCGGTCCGACACGTGGGCTTGCACGCACAGCGAGACGCGGTGGCTGAGCGAGACGCCAGACCGGCCGTCCCGTGGGTGGGACGCGGCGCTGAACCGCATCGTCACGATTGGCGAGTTTACACACCGAGCGCGCGGGACGAAAGTGGTGGTCATGAGCACGCACTTTGATCACATTGGCGTCAAGGCCCGCGAGAACAGCGCCCGCCTGCTGCTGTCTATTGCGAAGGAGTGGAGCGGCGGCGGCGGCGGCGGTGAGGGGCTCGCGGCCGTGCTGGTCGGCGGCGACTTCAACAGCACTCCGGATGACGGCGCGTACAAGGTCATGGTGGCCGAGGGCTCGGGCATGTCAGATGTTGCAGAGCTGGTGCCGCCCGAGGAGCGCTACGGGAACGACCTGACGTACACGAGCTTTGGCGAGCCTGGCGAATGGCCGCAGCGCATTGACTTTTTATTCATTCAGGAGCCGCGGGCGGCCAAGATCAAGACTTTTGGCGTCCTGGCCAACAGTTTCGACGACAATGTGCGCATCTCGGACCATCGACCCGTGGTTGCGGACCTGGATATTCCCGTTTAGATCTTCCTTGTTTATATGGTTTTCATTTGCAATGATAGATTTACAATCAAAAATACATGTATGATCAAGACTACAATGGCAGCAATGAGTTACAGCATCAGAGGACGAGTAACATGAAAACCGACCGCACCTCATGCTGTCCTAGAGATATGTGTGACGAAATGGAAACGGCAATCCTTTGGCCATGTCTGCATCGTCGTCGCAGGTAACCTTGTGCAACCCCAGAGTATTGTCCGAGGTCGCGCGGAGCCCACGTCGGCCTGCAACCACCACGGCACACGACAAGCACCGCGGTTGATGCGTCATCGCCGCCGCCGCCGCCGCCGCCGCCGCCGCCGCCGCCGCCGCCGCCAACGCAGACAACGACGACGGGCCTTCCCGCGCCATTAATCATGCAAATAAAGCCCGCGTGGTATCCGCAGCGGCCATTTCCGAGCATACGAGTCACCAGAGAAGCAGACTTTAATAAGGACATTTTGCAACGAGTGGCGTTGCTGGAATTGCGGAACAAAGTACGTCGTGTCAACCCCGGGAGTCGGGACAAGGGTGCAGCTGCCGACACGATAGAGATCAGACGTGGGGGAGTGGATGATGGTCTTCGGAGTCTGGAGCGAGGGAGGATCGGTAATGGCGCGATATCCCGGTTTCTGGAATAAGAGTGTGGTTTCACAGCAGTACCAAGTACGTGAAATTGGGGGGCAGAGTAGTGGTGGTGGCAACATCAATATAAGCGAGGCATGTATGCAGTCTTCGTGTCTCCCTATCCGCAGGATAGGAGCACACCGCTACTCGTGTTCGATTAGCTTTGCAGATGAAAAATGGACAGTAAGTTCTTTTTCGCCCACGGCAGGTACCGTTGTTAGGAATGTCGCTGCGTGAGCTGTCAAGAGAGTCATGACGGCTACGCGACCCAACATGTGGGCGTGCCCTCTTGAGTGCTGCTGCATTGCATGGTGGATTGTGGCTTCACCGAAAGCCAAACCAAGAAAACTGCAGCGAGAGGCATTGGCAAGAACTGAGCAGTAGAAAGAGCGGTAGCAGCATGCGCGATGCCCCGAGATCTAGCAAGTCTCTCCATCGGCTGTTTGGCCTAATTGAGCCCGCCTAGCAGACTGCCGAGATGAAGCCATCACCAACCACGTGTGCCCGGGGCCCCGACCACGCACTCAACAAAGGTAGACGGAGCTCGCCGTGCTCTCAGCGGGCGTCCTCGTGTATTCGAGTGGCAAAAGTGCCAGACATGGCCTAGCATGAGGCGGGCAAGTCTTGCAGAGCGCTCTCAACTCCAACACGCCACCGACATGCTGCACCACGTCCAGGGCACACGGCAAGGCAGCAGCAGCCAGCGGTACGTGTTGTTGTTTTATTCTACCCATTCTGTTGACAAGATAGTCATATGCCCGCGATGCATGCAGCTTGAAGCGGCGGGAATGACTTGTAACAACTTTTTGTATCTTTTCTCTTGTTGTGTGCCTGCTGCATTGACAGAAAGGATACATTGCAGCACATCAGGTGCCCGCCAATGATGTGCTGCATCAACTGTCCGGGCTCGACTAGTATACAGGCGGACTTCTTGATCTTGGTCAGCTAACGCCTGCGAGTAATTCGCAAAGGAGAGGCTAGAACGGGCTGCATGAAATGGGCGAAAGCCGTGATCGAGTCAGGTTCAGACCAGTCAGCCACAACGGGCTGTACTTGAAACCAGAGCCGTTCAAGCTATTAAATGCTCGCCCAGCTCTGACGTGCCCAGCTAAGC
Organism: Beauveria bassiana ARSEF 2860; assembly: GCF_000280675.1. Lineage (NCBI taxonomy): Eukaryota > Fungi > Ascomycota > Sordariomycetes > Hypocreales > Cordycipitaceae > Beauveria > Beauveria bassiana. Next base: position 606,167 of record NW_007930837.1, on the reverse strand, counting down.
GGACGGGTGTAGGATAGGAAGTAGCAGTCGATAGACACGATAATTACTCATCCCGGGGAGGGGGGGGGGGGGGGGGCCGCAGAAATGCCTTACTGAGACGCCACCTGATGCGCTGGCTAGGTGGTCAGGAAAAGAGCGACTTGCCGTCGAGAAGGAGAGCCAATGGGGTAAGGGCGATGATGTGGTGTATGTCGATAGGTAGTTTTCTTGGGCTTCGCGGCTTGTGTTCCAACCTGGATCGCACCACTAGCCATTCTTATTTTCCCTGCTTTGTTATTTCTTGGCCTCTGGCGTAAGCGTTCCTCTGGTAATCATCAAGGTTCTGGGAGCGGGAAGAGTGCAGAAGCACGACACCGGATGTGAGAGCTCACTTGGCGGCCGAGGTTGCATCGATAAGCCACGGTAGTTGCATGGGGGCATTATGGTGGTGGCTGACGCGGTGCTTGCGATGCGAACTAGTTAGAAGCTGCGACACTTTTTTACTGCTCGATTCCTGGGTGGGGGATGGTCGGACGAGATGAGTCAACCTTTGGTGGTGATGTTTTCTCGTTCTCGATTCTGCAATTGCACGACAGCAGGTGAGGGCCTATTTGAGCAAGTGTCGATGCTGCCACGGTATTTTTGTTTGGCGCCGTCAGCATCGTCGAAGCCGCGGTGATATGGGCTGATTATTGCTTATAGGTCTGTGTCTAGTGCTTCAGAGATGATGATGCCGATTTCCAAGCGTGAAAATCGGGATGTAGCATTCCGAATTTCAACGAGCTTGTGTTCAATGGGAAGCTCGCAGGGTGAGACATCAGCCCCGCTTTGGAGCAAGATGACCACGACAAAGTTGCTAGGACCCGCCTGACTGGCCGCTACAAAGGAAAATTCATGATAGAAATAAAACGGAATAAAAAAAAGGTAGAAACGAGACTGGGCGGAGCACCTCGCTGATCCAAAGCAAAGAAGCTTTTTGGAGGGGCCGCGGCGGAGAGGAGAGGGACAGGTTGAGTTTAGCAAGTAGCCAAGCCCAAGCCAGATGCTTTTTCCGCCTTCCCCACAGTTGGGCTTCCATCGGGAAGATGTGGAAGGATTTTGAACTAACTTATTTAGTTTTTAATCTTGGAGGCTGGCGAGCGAGGTACTTGGAAGTTGCAGCAGCAAAGGCTGGTGGTTGCAAGTATCCGTACCGTCGCAGCGATGAATAAGGAAATGGGCAGTTGGCAGTGTGGCAAAACGACCGTCGACGGGGGCTCAGGCTCGTGCTGCACCGGTAGATACCTGATATGAAGCCATTTGTGCCATCATGGTACGACGCTGCCAACAGAAACCAGCGCAATGCAGCCAGGAAGTCGGACGGCATCATCTCGAGATGCTGTGTGTACAGCGAAAAGTCCAGTGACTTTTCCGGACCAGCTTTCCTGCTTCATCGTGGTGGAGATGGTGGGGAGGTGATTTTGTTGAATGCACGAGAACAAGGTCACTGGGCCCGTTAAATGCCAATCGCAAGAGCCTTCGCCCTGGTGGTTTGTTTGAGAAGGATCAAATGGCTACATACGCAAGGTTGGGCTGCGAGATGTGCGTGTGTGATGCCACTGATGCGAGATGCAGCAGCCGCGATGTACTCTATCAATGGGGGGAGAATGGAAACGCGGCTCGGGGCAAGAAAGGAGGGGCGGTTATCGATCAGTACCTGCAAAGCAAGAGAGTAACTGACACGATAAGAAGTCAATCGGTGATGGATGTGGAAGTCCGGAATTGGGTCCAGACCGTCCAGTAAACAGAAACACAGTCAGTGTCTTTTGTTGCACGACGCACCAGTCCATTCTTTTCCGCCAACCGACAGAAAACAAGCATTTGATGTTGGGCAGCAGAGACAGACCAAACAAGCAAATGACTTACGAGCCAAGGTTCCACTTTGGGCGATGGGGAGGTGAGTGGTGACTCTGGTACACATTGGATCGACATGGGTAGCGTCGACAACGATTGGCTGAAGAGCGGGGCCTGCTGCATGAATATCTAATTGAAAAGAGAATGAAAATCAATTTCACCATCAGTATCAATCATCAGCATAAATGGGCAGATTACTTGGAAGCAATAGAGCCAGCTGGCATCAGTTGCTGACGTAACACGACTACTTTGGACGCAAGAACAGATATGTCATCTTGCACTGCCTGTCTGTGAATTGGCTTGATTTGATGGTCCCGAAAATTCGACACTTCGAATTTCTTGTATCATGTCCCAGCCGTTTACGTCGCAGTAACTTGGGCTGTCCAAGGGCGACAAGGCCGACGAGACTAGTTCATTCCAGGCGTGTAGAACGGGACGAGCCGTTGACTACTTTCTTGCCCAGCAACGGTCACTAGCCGACTGAAATGGAGTAAAAGCAAACATCGTTTCTTTTTGTTTTAGTAATGCCATTTGTTTGCAAAGTTGGGATTTTGGCATGTTTACAATTTCAGGGACAGCCTGGCAAAATCACCCGCAGCCCAAGATGGGTTGGGCACACAACGTGAAGGAAAGCAAAAGATGGACCCGCCATATGCCGAGCGCCACAGCCTTGGGACGCTCAATCGCCCCCCAAGGCTAGACGGGCCTGGCTAGTTCAAATTGCCTCCTCTGTCTTATTTTTATTTTTATTATTTGATTTGCTCCGCCATCGCATGGTAATGAGAAAGTGAAAAGTGGCTTGTTCTCTTTCCTTACTTTCCCCCCGGTCGGTTTGCTGCGCTGGCATTTCTGTGCACACGCGCAAGTTATTACTTGTCTGTACGGTGTACCTTGCACTTTGTTCGCTCCCCACCTCCTTGGGCTGGCTGCACCTGGTGATGGATGTGTGTCTTGCACGCCTGCAGTCGATGCACTCTTAAAATTTACCTTCCTTCTCTGAATTCGGCGTGAATAAGTTGCTGGGATGGCAAGACCAAGGTAATTTTGATCATGAAATAATTCAGGGGCAATGTAAAGAAGAATTTGACACGGCGCGCATTTCAGGCCAAATCACGACCGCGGGTTGCTGCGCTACCGAGATCGTTGTCCGTGATACCAGGACACCCAGCTTGCCAGCTAGACGGAATGAATGGCAGCCCGAAAGGCTCCTTACACAGTTGACAGCCGATTTGTGACTCTCTCTGCGACCTTTTTCATTCAATTAGGGCAAAACTTTGTCATTTCATGTCAACCCTGTTTCCTTTTCCGTTATCGGTTCCCTTGTTTGCTATTCTTACGCCATGACTCCTTCCATTTTTTCCCGCCAACAACGATGCTCCTCTTATATGGCCCCCTCGACGTTTCACGACATTCGCGAGGCGCATCCATCCACCCTCCGGGCCGAGGCCGCCGTACGAATGAACAAGAGGCGAAAAAGGAGGAAGAAAGAAATTCTGCCTCTACTCCCACCCCAAGTCACTTGTTCTGTGGTGTCCGGCATCTGGCCGCACTAGTGTCCGGGCTTGCATGAGCTTGTGGCAGAGACATGCAGCATTTTCGAGGCATATATAAGAAAAAAATTGTTCTTTCCTTTGCATTCCAGGTGGTTGGCTGGTTAGCCCAGGTAGGTACATGGAGCTCAGGGCAAATGATGATGGTCGAGGCAGGTATTCTTAGTGGTTTGCTGTGGTCGCGACTTTAGTAGAAGTTCGCCAATACCAGCTGCTAACTAAATAGGTACTGCTGCAGGAATCAATGTAGCAGACACTCAATAGATGTGCGTCTGTGGCAGAGAGTAGTTTGAGTTGGGCCAATCGTACGTTAACAATGGTACATGAGTTACTTCGTTGTGCGCGCGGCGTGCTTTGAGCGTTGCTAGAGCGCTGAAACTGCGTTGGTGGCCCAGTAACTGCGCCATGATTCACTCAAGGCTCAAGAGGTAGTCCTGTAGAAAAAGAGATAAATAAGTAGGTACCAAAGAACAGTACGTGCCAATAAGGTAATAAATATTATGTCGTGCGCCTGGTAGCAACCTTGCAGCTGTACCACCAGCAATTGCTGTCTTTGCACTCTGTCTGCCCATCAGCCATTCACGCATCAGACCACCCTTGGCTTATGATAATAAGCATCATCATCCAACCCCGTGCACTGCTTGTTTCGCCTCCCCACGGAGTTGTCTGCTTGCACGCCACCCTGCCAACTGCCTGCTGGTATTACCTCGCTCGACAGCGCTGATACCAAGCATCTCGTACCTATTGTCACCACTGCTGTGCTCGCTACTTGATATTATCGTGCACGATCAGTGCACCAATATCCGGGTCAAGGTAGGTCCCTGTCTACTTCTTCCCTATCGCATTCTGCTCGTACGAATCGACGCTCTGGCCTAGCGTCGTTGCTGTCGTCCCTTGTATCCCCTCGCCTCGTCCTCTCTTCATCGCCTTGCTTGCTGCCATTTTGCTTTTTTCCCTTCTCTTTGCCCCCCTTCGCTCGCTGATTTTTTTCCTCACTTCTTTCATCTCCCCTCCTCACTCGCTTTCACCACAAACACAACCCTGCACCATCTGCTGCCTATCCAGCCTCTCGTTTCGCCCACCAACTTCTGGGTGCCATTGAGCCCTTGGTCTTCGTGCCCGACCCCACTCGCCCACTCACCCGCTTTGCCCCAGCTCCAGCCAGCTCCTCACGTCCCGTCCCTTCCCTTCCCATTTAGCTACTGCTGCTTTTTTAAGCTGCCTCGCTACTTTTTTTCCCCCCGTTTATCTTATTGCCGCTATTCCTTTCCTGCCCTCTCGTCACCGCCCATCGTCCACCCTTTGCGCTTTTGTCGTTTTTTTCTGACGCTTAATCACTCGCTCACCTCAGCGAAACATTCTCTCTCGACTCTCTTCTTTTTTTATTGAGTACTGCGACTTGTTCGAATAGGATCTATTATTCCTGCGCAGAACGCTCCGCACACAAGATTCCGCCCTAATCGTTTTCGCTCTGCGCTACCGCCATCGACTGGAGACACCGTTTCGTCCTGTCCCAGGCGCTGCCTGACCCTCAGCGCCTCGACGCTTCTCACTTTTCCTCGTCATGGCGCCCGCCCAGCACGGCACATATGCGGCATACGTCGACGATGCCAACGAGGATACTGGCAGCTCCATCGAGGGCACCAGAATTTATGCCGTCGCCGACGACTTTCCACCATCCAAAAATCGACCCAACGTCGGTAGCAGGATCATGACAGGCTCCTCCTCCAAACGCGCCAGCTTGACCGAGTCCGACTCGGCTCGCTCCTCCCACAAGAGCTCCGACAAACACAGAGATTCAGACGCCCGCCGCGAAAGGGCTCGCCAGACCGACTGTCGCAGGTCCTCTCTCCAGTACGAGAGTGATCGCGAGCGCGAGCATCAGCGCCTCCGCCACGAGAGAAAGACGCGCGAGTCCGAGGCTCGCCGCTCTCAGGGCCATTCCCCCAAGGAATCCTCCAAAAAGACGAGGCCTGCCGTTCAGCATGGTCCTCCTCTCTCCATGGCTCGAGGCGTATCTGATGAATACCCGCGCTACGTTTATCAGCAACCTGCTGCGCCCGCTTCCCGCCCTCGCCCTGCCTCGAGGTCTGCCACCTACTATGACGGACAGCCATTCCCTCCTCCGCCGCCGCCACCGGGCATGGTCTGGCATCACCCTCCTTTTCCGCCTGGTCACTTTCCGCCTGGTCCTCACGGTCCTCCCATGCCTTTTCCTCCTCACTTGCATGACATGTCTCCTCGCATGCCTCCGCCTTCGCCTATGGGCATGGTTCCCCCTGGCTACTTTGTTGGTCCTCCCCACCCTGGTTACAGTGACCATCTCAAGGCTAGGTTCGAGTCGAGACCTCCCTCCGCCATGGGTGCCCTCGGTGGCCCCGAGCGTATTCCTCCAGGCTATAGCCCAGATGAATATAGCGACGAGTCGGCACCTAATACCATGCGCCGTCCCTCGCGCCCATCCAGAGCTGAAAGTGATCGCAGAATGATGCCGCCTCCCGACCGTATGCCCCAGCGCACCATGTCCGCTGCCCCACAGCACAACGGTCCCTACCGTCCACCTCCTGGCCGCCCCCAGGTAAGCCAGCAGCCTCGAAGGCCATCTGCCAGCAGGCACTCGGTCAACTATGGTGATGATTACGACTATCAAGAGTATGATCCCGGCCACGAGCTGTTCCAAGACATGTCTCCTGAGCCCTCTTATCGGCAGAGGCGCTACATAGACCCGGCACGGCCCAGGCGTGGCTCACACTACGAAACCGTTGACATCATTCCGGCCGGGCGGCGTAACCGCAAGGCCCCCGCCTACGGTGGACCGCCTCGTGCTGCCGCCAAATACGAGGCCCATTACGCAGACTCCAAGATTCGAGATGCTCAGGATTATCAGGATGCTGTCACTGGCGGACCCAAGATGCCGCTCACCGCCGAGATGCTGCAAAAGGCAACTCGCGGTAACCCTGGCAGTCAGTCCACGCGCAGTAGCGGCAGCCGTGATGATAGTGAGTATCGTCGCAGCTACACCACGGGCATCACACGCTCATCATCAAACAACGGCACAGACGACGTCACCATCAAAATCGGCGAATCTGAACTCAAATTTAAGGGCGGAGCGGATATTACCTTTAGTTCTCGGGGTCACGCGCAGCAGATTCGATCTGGCAGTGACAAGTCGAGCACCGTCTTTCAACTCGAGGACGGTCGTGACCAAGAACGAGAGCCGCAGCGTATGACTCTTCCCCATCGGATTCGCGCACCAAGCCACTCGGAACACCGGCCCCGTGGATACACGTCTACAGCCTACTCGCCTTATGAGTACGTCGAAGGGAGCAATTACGTTTGAGGGCGCTGACTGGACAACCTATCGACGACCGACAGTTACGACGATTTAATGACGACACGACATATCTTGCATCATGACACAGTATGAGCCTTGACTACGACAGATCAACACATTTATGACTTGCGCTTCTTTTCCGAATCTTACCCGTCTTTTTTTTTCTGGACTCTTCTCAAATTTTCTCAACGTTGTTCACTCCTGCATGTACTCTGTTGTCCTTGTTTGCTAGGCAGTCTGGCTGATGCCGTGCCGAGCGAAGCAGTTATGATACCCACACCTAATTAGCGAGGACGTTATTTGGAGTGTATAACGGAGACTGGCAGTTGTTTCTCTGGAATTTGGATCTAGAGTGCTGTTGAAGTGGCAAGTTTGTCTGCCACTCGTTTCTTTTTCTCTTTCTCATTTACTTTCATACTTGTACTGGCCGTGTGGTGCTTGTTTCGTTCAGCAGATTCCGACGCATGCCAGCCATGCTGAACTTGCGTCAGTACTATCTTGTACGATGAGAGTTGTGTACGTTGCACCGCCTCACCCTGTGCGAAGTGGTTGCTACGCACCCAGACTGTTGAGCACTTGCTTTCATTTGTTTTGCTGAAACTGCACATCGCCATATTATAGACTGTACAGGCGGACGAGGTTCGCGCCTCTTTACCGTGTGCCTGCCGATCTGGGGCCGGTAATAACCGGCGCCATCTGTCGGGGGTTATTTCTTTGGTTTTCTTTTTGTGCTACGGGTTAGACAAATGCTTTTCTCTTTCTGCTCCTCTTCCTTCTCCTCGGTAATTGTTTCCTTGGTTTGAAAAAAGGTTACGGCATGTTGCAGCAAAAAGATTGGAGCGATACGAGCGATGGAACTTATGACAGATAACAGCAATAAGACTGATAATATCCTGTGCGTTCTAGACATGGAAGAGAGGGACCCGTGAAGTGACTTGAGTGCTTGGTGACGGTGGTTGCTGGGTCAGAGATGAGATCCACTGGGTTTGTTGACTTTGAGCGTCACCGGGCGTGACCAGGCCGAGCAAAATGCGCACCAAGGGCTGAATCAGATGCGATACGACGGTTACAAAAACTATTTTCTACTAAATGCGTCTAAGAGTTCAATGACGCAGATCTTGTCTGTATATTATGATGCTCTTTCGGGCCTAGTGTAGCTAGTTATTTACATGAGATGTGTTGGGTGCACGGCAGCCCAACCTCGTCACTTGCCGCCACCGCCCAGCCACCCACCCGATGCTGGTTTCTGTAGGAACACCAGCATCCTTGCTGCAATGCTTTTCTCTCTCCTGCAGACTGCCCATTCTTGCACCACACTAATTATCTGTCATTCTTCCCGACGACCAGTTTCTGACATTTCACGCAACCATAACGACCAACGATTCTTTTTCTTCGTTCCGGTCGCGCATAGCCTCTTCGTGCCTTTGGATCGCCTTTCATCTCACCCACAATTTCAGACAAAACATTCCTCGTACCTCAATTAACCTCTTTTTCGGCTACGAAGAGGGTTCTCATTCCAATCCATATCTCAAACTTGGACAATCATCTCTTTATTCCCCGATCTGATCCACCACAACTGGAACGAGGCCTGAAGGTCATCGAGAGGCCAAGACACCATGGCACCGGTTCTGACACCGCTACTCCGACGAGCGTTTGCCGTCGTCGGCGCCTCTCCGCTGCCAACATCGGCGGTCGTGGACGGCGCGGCTGATGGTCCTCTGGCGGACGCCACACGCATGCACATCACCCGGGACACGCCCAGCAACAATAAGCAGGACCCGTCAACGGGCGTGCTAGACCCGCACGACATTTCCAACGTGGGCTTCTTTGTGCTCTTTGCGCTGCTCGGGCTGTCATTCGTTGGGGGAATCATTTGGTTCTTCTTTTGGGCGCGGAATGGCGGCTTCTACTTTAAACAGACGGATTGGGAAGACTACAAGACGGCGGTGCTGCGCCGGCGCGGTCCCAACGGTACGCTACTTTCGGGTGCAACCGAGTCGACGAACCTGGGAGGCGGTAGCGTGTACAAAGACGTGGCGGACGATGGCAAGACGACAATTACAGACAGCACAGGGTTGAGCGGCATTACGGCGGGCGCGAGCGACATTGCAGCGCGGGAGAAGAGAGAGGAAAAGCGCGCTCAGAGGCGTCAGGAACGCGAGAAGCGCAAAAAAGGCAAGAAGCGCAGTGATGTCAGCGGCGGCGGCGGCGAGTACGACGAGAAGCAGAACAGACGACGCGTTGAGGACGGCGAGGTGCAGGATGAGGAGGCGGAGATGAAGGCACGCAATGAGCTGCGCAGCTACCGGCACGAAAAGGCGGCACGGGTTGGCGGCCTGAACAAGCAGTCGGAAGGCTCGTCGTGGGACGGCTCGAACGCGACGATGAGCCACACTGGCACGGAGTCGGAGCTCCTCCCCAACAAGCAGAGCACGCCGACAAGCACACCGACCAAGGACAAGAAGCGTGGGGGTGGCATACGCAAGGTGTACTCGACGGCGGATCGCAACGCGGAGCGCGAGGCGGAGAAGAAGCGTGTCGAAGCGAGGAGGCTACGGGACGAGGGGCGCACGCACCGCCGAGACTTTTCGTTTCAGCGCGCCAAGGCAACGGATAGCTTGCTGTCAGGCAGCGGCACAGGAAGCAGGAGCGAGATGACAAGTGGTGGGGATAGCAGCGAGCTGGGCACCAAGAGCTATCATCACCCGCGACCGGAGATTTCGAGGGCGCAGAGGGAGAGGGAGAGGGAGGAGAGGAGGGCGAAAAGGGGGGGTTATAGACGTGGACGAGGGGATGATGAGCTTTAGGGGTATGCGCGATGGAATTGCTTGTTGGATGAGCTGGGATCAATTATGATGTCAAGGCTATGATATGTTGCTAGCCATGACGTGAGCCGCGATGCAATCAGCCAGATTGATACTTGTAGATTAGCATTTGACAGTAACGTCTTTAAATTGAACATGAGATTCATGAGATTTCCGCACTGCCACTGAGTCCAACGCTGCGCGTTTATTAGAGAATTCGATATGGAAGGATGGAAATCTGATAAGGAGCTCGGGCACTCTATGTAGCACCCCAGCAAGGTGTGACAAGGACTGCGTCAAGAGCGCAGGGCCAGAAATTACGGAGCAGGGGTCACGACTAGAGTCTGCTAGCCTTTCACCTATCGAGTTCCACAGTTGAAGTTTTGAGTTCACTGCCTGTTCAAAATTGTTTTCTATTTCCTTGTGGTCTCTTATTTGCCAGTCGTTGTGTGTTGTCTCCATGTCTGGTGATGGATGGCCTTCTCACGCGCATTATGCTTTGCCCTGTGGCTGCAAGAGACCGAAGCCGCCCCGCTCCGGCATCGAGTTGTCTGCCCCCCCAAAAGATGGAAGATGGGAAAAGGGCTCCCCATAATTTAAAGGCATGTATTACGTCGCATCCAAGGCGACAAATCAGGGTCATCATGCGCTATGCCGATGTTCAAGACCATGTAGGTAACCACCTAGGCGGTAGTTACGATGGACTCACGATCTCGTCAAAACCGCGAATGTATCGCTGGATGCAATAAAAGTCTGGATAATGGCGCGGATATGTAGGTAAGCAAAAACTGCCCTACGACGACGATTCCGCCGCCTCCGCCTGCCGCCCACTTCCGTCATCGACGCGCGAGTGGGGGCTATGCCTGATGGGGCCATTGTGGGAGTAGTTAGAGCAAGCCATTTACATGTCGTCTGCCGGCCGATGGAATAGACTTGCAGATGGGGAAAAGCAGGCGGGGGTGTTATATCGTAAAGACATGCCGCACTCCTCCAAGATATTACATGATATGTAGATGCTGGCCCGAGGCGTGAGCGCAGAGGTTGCGCGGTGGGTTGAAACTGTGAGTGCCACTGTTTGTCTCCGCAGCAGCCGCTGAGCCTGAGACTGAGAGTGATGTCGTCCAACCACTGGGACCACTGTACTGCTTGACTGCTTGCCCAGTAAAGCATCTCCACTTGCGCGATCCTTCTCTTCCCCTCTCCTAGCCGTGGAATGCCACAGATGGGTAACTAGAACATAGAACTAAAGACGATTTGGAATAGAGCTAGATTCACACAGTATCAAGCTGCACAATTTATTCAATACATGGGCAATGTGTAGTCAGTCTTGCAGCGGCAGTTTCTGTTTACCCGCTTAGAGCGTCCACTGCCCAGCGCAGCCATACCCACTGGCCCCGATCTTCTGCCTGCCTTTCCTTGCTTGGCTCGCCTTTTTGTCTCGTCAGACGCTTTCACTTCTCCGACGCTTTCTCCTTCTCCCTCCAAAACAATCCCCAAACCGACGCCCAAAAGTCAATCCCCTGCTTCGTCATTGCCCGTGCACCCCGACCTTTCCCATCCTGTATCACCTTGCTGCATCTTGTCATTTTTTTTCTCTGTTTTTCTCGTGGCTTGACCACTTCTCACTCCTGCGATAACCCGTTTATTCTATCCCGCCTCGAAGAGCGCTTCGCCACCGCCTGCCATCGCTCTCCCCGCAAGCATAAGGTACTACGTATTACCTACCTACTCTCCTCCCGCCCGCCCGTCCGCCACGCAACCCGACGAAGCAAATCACAGTGCTCGCCGTTTCTTCACTCTCGTCCTCGATCACCGCTGCGGCGGCATCGCCGGCGTCACTGTCCACTTTCACATCGACTACGATATTCCTGACGGGGCCGCTCGTCGCACCCACGACGGTTGCTGCTTTCGAACCACCGTCACGCGCGGCTGCTCTGGCCTTCTCCAGCCACCACAACCCTCAACAACTCTGCCTGGCCGCCCTCCGCCGTCATGTCAGACCCCTCGTCGGCTTTGACGGGCGTCGTCATTGGCCTTGTCTCGTCATTTGGCTCTATCCTCCTGATCGGCCTTGTCGTCTTCGTCTTTTGGGCCTCGGGCTGCGCCGGCTCCGGCCGCATCCTGCTCGACCGCCTCGGCCGCCCTGGAGAGTACGATGATGAGCAAGCTTTCTTGCGCGAGGAGGAGGAGGCCTTGGAGACGATGGACGAGATGGCCCGTACAGACTATCTAAGAGCAAAAGGTGCGTCTCGCCACGATGAAATATTTCGAGTCCCGCTCGTGTCCCTGTTGTGTCGAGACTAATCAACATGAACTGCGCGCAGCTTTTGTAACCGCTAACCCTCCCGAATCACTACAAACCGATATTTCCCTCTCCCAGTACCTCGCCATCCAGGAGAAGGGCGTCTCCGCCTGGGAGTTTGAGCCCGAGCTCGAAATCGCAAATTGCTTCGTCGAAGCACGTACCGAAATTGAGTTTTATGATTCAGAATGTACCGTCATGTGCAACCTGCCCGTGCCCAAACAGAACGACGTCTATTACTGGGAAGCCAAGATTTACGAAAAGCCTGAATCTACCCTGCTCGGCATCGGCATGGCCACCAAGCCCTACCCGCTCTTCCGCCTGCCAGGTATGCTGCACTGATCTGTCCTAACGCTCTTTGACTAACTCATCAGGCTATCACAAATACTCGGTTGCGTACCACTCAAACGGTTCGCGCCACTACAATCAACCTTTTAGCGAAATTCCCTACGGTCCCCGCCTAGTCCAGGGCGATGTCGTAGGTGTTGGGTATCGACCTCGGACCGGAGCCATGTTCTTTACTCGCAACGGCAAGAAGCTCGAGGAAGTCGTTCACGGTCTCAAGTCGCAAAACTTCTTCCCTGCTGTTGGCGCCAACGGCCCGGCCACGGTTCATGTAAATCTCGGCCAGTCCGGCTTTGTCTTCATCGAGGCCAACGTCAAGAAATGGGGACTCGCCCCGGTTACCGGCAGTCTCGCGCCGCCACCCCCGTACGGTTCCGAGCAGGGCAGTATTCTTCTCGAGTCCGGCACAAAGGACGGCTACGCACCACCACAGGGACGTCGTCATGGCCACTCATTCAGCGGTTCTACGTATAGCGTCCGCGGAGGACAGCAACCCGCCAATGCCTCACACGGCCGAACACGCAGCGGCAACTTTCGAATCCTTCCCACAAGCCCGGGGCCCCTACGAAGTCCAACCGATATTTCCCTCGCCCAGCTCGTTCGCACTGATGACGGTGGTGAGACAAGCAGCTCTGCCCACCAACAGCGGGAGGAAGAACACAACGAGAACCCTCTTCACCTGCATCTGCTGGACGCCACAAACCCGCCGCCTGATTACACGAGCCCCACTGGCTCCGATGGTGATAGCAGCAGTCGCCGACAAAGCACGGACAGCGACGACACGCCCTTGATTCAAGTCATGAACCGTAGCCGCGGCAATTCAGCCGCTGCACCTGGAACCACCGTCAATAATCTCCCGCTACCGAGCTACAGCGATGCTCTCGAACAGGGGGCCGGTCAGCGCAGGCGGAGCAGCTTCGACTCGGAGCGCTCTACGTCCGAAGCAGCCGAGGATGACGACTCCGAATCTAGCTCCGACGATTCCACCAATACAGTCACACCTCTATCTCATAACCCTACATCAGCAGTCTAGACACAAGACATGACATTTGTGCTCAACGACGTTGTTTATGAATACTATACTGCATCGGATGCCGACTGGCTTTGGCTTGATACTCAGGGCGTGCCACCAGTACGGCATTCGGAGTTTTCCTCGTTGCAAAAAGAGGAGGAAACGGGAATCGCAAATTTGTCTCTTTGTTTTTTGCAGGCCAAACTGATCATGGACATTTTCGTCGCGTGATTTGAAATTTTTAATGCTATTGCACAGGCGCTCGAGGAGTTTACCACCACCTTTATTTTCTTGTATAGCATGTGGAAATCACTCACTCTTTTTGCCAATTGTTTCTTTTTTGTAACTTGGGATGTCGAATAAAGGTCAGAAATTAACCTGGGATGTCAAATGAGACCAGAAACACTGTTTAACCTCGAGCAAATCGGGACACGGGGCACGTGGGATAAGAGAGATAACATAGTCATAGCAATGCGCACGTCATGTGTCTCTTGAAAATTCGGGATGCTACTTCCGCGGTCTTATGCCTATAACTTGGGCAGTCCGAGTCCCACAATATAGTTTTGAAGCTCGTCGAAGCTCTCCAACTCGGGCTTTTTATCAAAGTGACAAGAGATGCGTCATTAGCCGCTGAGTCCCCTTTAACCCACACTAACAGGGGGTCCAGCTCACTAAAAGGAGTCACATGACAGCGTGACCATGTTTGCATTACATATGGCGGCCAACAACCCCATTCTTGGTCACATAGTGTCTTGTTGGCCACCTTCCTTTTATTGTTGGCCATGACTCCTCCACTGTCACCGAAAAGCCAGGATCGCATGGCCGCATTGGCCGCAGCGACCTTGTTTTGCGAGCTGCTCACCCAGCGACTGCTCACGCGCTCGACAGAACTGCCCTCCGAGGCTCTGGCCTGGGTCCTGCTACCGCTCCTGGTGCGAGCGGGCGGGCGCCAACGACGCGGCGGCGAAGGCGAGGAGATTGCGCCGCCGTCCTCCTCCACGGCCAAGGAATCCGGCGCTGTGCTGTTTGCGGCGGGCATCGCCGCGGCGTCGTTTTGCAGGGCGGAAAACGGCACCGCGCGCTTCCATGTAAGAGGGCATCGTAACTCGAAATAAAATGAACCTCTGTTGGTGATGCTAACAAGGGAGCGCAGCCTGCTTTAGTACCGATTCTGCTAGCGGCGCAGCGGTATATGCAAGGTGACGCCGCAGATGCGACGTGGGATCATTCGGGATCTGCATCGCTCATTTTCACGTCGCTTGGCGCCGCTTGCGTCATTGCTGCCGTTGCAGTTCTGGATCTTTTTATATGGGATCTGAGGAAGTGTATATATGCCAGCGTGGCACTGATGGCAGTTGCTGTCGCCTACATGACGCTTTTGCCTCGGAGGCGGCGAAAAGCAGTCATTGTTCCGCCCGTCAGCATTGAGCAAGACATTGAGCAGCTGTCGAAATGGGTTGTTTTTGGTGTCGCCTTCGCGTTCATAATCCAAACCCTAGTATTTGGTCTCACCACCGGTTCTTTATCAAGGACCGTTGCCGCCGCCGTATTCAAGTGCTTGACTTGGTTCTTTGCCATACATCTAGTAAGCCTGAGCCCACTTATTGCAGACATGAACTGTGATTTGACTGACGGGGCCAACCAGACTCGAGATGTGTCATGGGCAGTTCTTCCGTCCATGGGAGTATTCACCCTCATGGCCGGAGAAAGCCCCTTTTTTCAATCATCCGCCTTTCGGCCCCTGCTGCACATTGCAGTGTCCGGGTTCTCTCTGGGCCAGGTAATATATACACTTCCCAGCCGCTCCAAATCACGATCAACGCTTTGGGTATTCATGCTCGTGACGCTGATTCCCTACGGGGCAAATATGGTTGCTATTCGACGCGCCGAGAGCGCCGTGCAGCATACGTTTGGCGCAAATCGCGAGCATCCCGTCGATATCTTGATGCGCGGAGCCAACGCGCAGTTTAGCGGTCTGCTGCATCGGCAGTCGAAATCCTTCGAGGAAGCGCAGGCCGAGTACCGTCGGCGCTATGCAATTGACCCCCCGCCTGGGTTTGAAGGCTGGTATAGATTTGCAGTGGCGCACAAGTCGCCCATAATCGACGAGTTTGACATGATCCATAAGCAAGTCGCGCCATTTTTAAAGCTGAGCGGCGTAGAGCTTCAGCGAATTATGGATGCGGCATTTTATGCAGATGGGAGTGAGCTTTGGTCCTGCGAGTATAACCGTAAAGAGGCGAGAGCTCGATGCAACCACCCGCATCGCTCGTACGATCGTCACATTTCCTCCTTATTTGAGACTGTAGGCAAATTCGCTGGCGCAGAGCTGCCTGACGTCAGATTCCTGGTCAATCACCTCGACGAACCAACCGTCGTCCTGCCAAGCGACAAGACGATAGAAGTACGAGTCACTAATCTATCTCGCCAGCCGACATGGACGAATATCACACGAGAATGCGTAGCTCATAGAGCCGATAATTCTCACGCAAAGGACGAGAGGGAATCATATGCGTTGCCATTCATCAAGGATGCGGCTTCGGCAATGGATATTTGTCGACATCCAGAGTATGAGCACTTGCATGGCCTCTTCATCAGCCCAGTCTCTTTCCGGCTTACCGAGGGCATGGTGCCCGTCCTCTCCACTGGAGCACCTTCCACAATGGGCGACATTCTGATGCCTAGCCCAGCTTACATGGAAACTGAGTTCGTATACGACTCCGACCAGGAGCCATCCTTTGACAAAAAGACCAACAACTTGTACTGGGCGGGCTCGACCACGGGCGCGTTCGCCCACGATGATGGCTGGCGAGCCTACCACCGGCAGCGCTTCGTCCGGTTTGCGCAAAATCTCGGTCGGGAGCAGTATTACTACCTGCGAGAAGAGAACGACAGCGTCGAGCGCGTAGCGTCATCCTTTCTCAACGGCCGTCTATACAACGTAGCCTTTACGCGCATCTTTCAGTGCGCGGCGTGGGCGTGCCGGGCGCAGCGCGCCTTCTTCCCAGGGGGCGCATGGGCGGACAAGGATGCGGCGCTGCGGTCGCGGCTCGCGTTCGACCTCGACGGCAACGGCATCAGCGGACGCTACTATAAGCTTCTGGCGTCGGGGTCGTTGCCGCTGAAGCAGACGCTGCTGCGCGAGTGGCACGACGAGCGCCTCGTGCCGTGGGTGCACTACGCGCCCGTGAGCCAGAGCCTCGAGGAGCTGCCCGAGCTCGTCGCGTACCTGACGTCGACGGCGTCGGGGCGGGAGCGGGCGAAAGAGATGGCGGTCAAGGGGCGTGAGTGGTACAGTAAGGCTATGCGCAGGGAGGACATGGCGATTTACGTGTACAGGCTGATGCTGGAGCTGGCGCGGCTGCAGGACCCGAACCGGCAGCCTCGAGCCTAATTGGAAGAATCAGAAAGAGGAAACTGCATAATCTTCCATTAGTTGCTGGCTCAAATTGACACGTGTAGTAGTGCTTGCGAGGCATGACTGCGCTCGACAGATGAAAGATTCACATTCACGAACCGGTGAGACATCAATCCCGCCTGCAGTCGACGACTAGTCTGAGTCTAAGCGAATGATTGCTGGCTTGTGATGATCAGACAAGGCTGGCTGCTCAACAGGCTGCGACGCTCGCCATGCAAAGCATATAGATGGTTTGCTTGTCTCGCTGGCGGATGCGCAGCTTTGCGAGTTCCTGAGCGTATGTGAAACAAATCGACGGGCATGTCTCAGTCCTGTCTAGGTGGTGTGCGGTTCGATCTAGACATGTACGGACTATGGCCGAGTCTCCGCTCCAAACTCGATTCTCTGCGCCATTGTCCATCGTCAGGCTCGGCCGCCAAAGCTATCAGGACAAATGGGGAACTCGGGATTGGCGACGAGCCTGGCAGGTCAGGCACCCAAGGTCGGCGCCGGCCCGGAATAAACCTTTGAGATGTGGTGGCTTGCCACGACGAGAGATTGTGACGCGTACTCGTTGAGCGACTAGTATGTCAATATGTGTCCGCAGGGACGCTGCGAACTTTTGCAAGCCATGACCTCGACTTGCTCGAGTCAACTTTGTATCTGGTCTCGTGAGACATGTCTCTGCAGAAAAAAGTTGCCAAGTCATTTTGTCTGCATTGCGGGGTGGAGGAGCTGCCAATCATGTGCCTCATATTACCGATGGCGTTGATAGTGCTCTTCGCCTGGCGTTTTAATGCCCAGAGTTGAGCGCCATCATCGGCGAGCGTTGGCATATCTGGGTTCTTTGCGTCTCGTTCCAGCAGGTGGCAAGGGAAATTCGGGTCATTCATTGCCACGGTCGGAAAACCGGCAACATGGCGAATAAAGCAGCATCTTGTTTTGCCATTTCTACCCTTGTTCAGGCTTCAAAGGAGCGAAGGAGCTCCTAGACGCCAAGGCGATCCAAATAGCGGATCGGAGGCCCAGGCGGGGAGCCACTGTATCCAAGCGAATCTCTGTGGAAAGTGTGCCCCAGAGCCAGGCGCATCCCAGCACCTTGCCCAATACTCACTCGTTCGAAGCCTACCCGCTCTTGCCGCTGCTGCAAATAGGCATGATAAGCTGCAGGCCACTAATAAATGATTAAATGCGTAATATCAGTCAATGTTATCAGCTGCCACGCCCGGGAACTCTACCTCAAGCGGCGCGCTCCGTAACTAGCGGGTCGGTGCAAGCTCTAGTTCATTGGCATTCTATTACCAGACCTTGCTATATGAGAGGCCCATCTTGATGGCCCTATTGTTTTCGCGAGCAAAAGTCTCTCTGCCCACACAGCGCTTGTGCCGGCTTTTCCGGGCCCCCGTCACCGAGACGGCGCCGACGAACCGCCCCCTAATATCAACCCCCACCAGCCACCAAGGCCGGGGAAGAAAGCCACAAATAGCAATGGCCACCGGTCCTGAGCTTTCGACTACTGATACGCCCAAATTTGGGGTCTTGGGGGACTGACAACTAGTGACCACTTATCGCTTTTATGATACTGCTGTCGATGGAGATTTGGCACCGGTCGGGCACCTGCCAGGCTGCCAGGCTGGTTGCTGACAGACAGACGACGAGGATCCAGCCTCGCTGCAACCCATTATCGTTCCCATGTAGGGGTTCTTTGATTCTAGTGGGCTCATAGCACATGACAAGAGCGCACAAGACTCTGTAAGTGGGTGTCGTTGATGAGAATTCGGGGCTTCTGTGGCTCGGTTGTGCTTCTTGCTACAAGGGTAGCCATAGTTTGATGCAGCCCGGTTTTAAGAGGTCCTTTTGTGGTAATAGCATGAGCACAGAGATAACGTGCCGGCTCAATGAAGGCAACTTCCCGGTGTCCCATACAACCAGGATGGCAAGGGACCTTTTGTCCCCGTTGACGATGTAGGTAGTCGTCTAGTGTAGGTTCCGACGCCTGGCGTTTATATATATTAACGGCTTTCCAGGGATCTGCGTCTGACCCTCCTCATGTTCTCCATTGATTCTCTCCCAACAGTTACGAGAGCTGCATCGTGGTTGCACATGTGCAGCAGCAAAAGGGCCCATTAGCGAGGACCTGCCCCCAAACCAAGCAACTCCCCTTTTGCACTCTTAATGCGACGTCCAACCAAGAATCATGGGTGAAAAGCACTCCAGCGGCGTCAGCGTTGCTAGCCAAGCCGTCGGCGATATCTTGCAGCTCGAGGCGCAGGAGCAGCTGCGCAACGTGCAACGGCACCATCTCAATGACCCCAATCTGCCCGATGAGTTCATCGACGAGGTTGCCGACGCGCTGGCCTCGACGGACCCCAAGACGGTGATTGCCGAGGTCGAGCACATCCTCGAGGACTCGCCGTACCCCGAAGTCCGCGCCGCCGTGCGCATCTCCGACGAGGATGTGCCCGCCAACACGATCCGCGCCTGGGTCATCGGCATGCTTTTCACCACTGTCGGTTCCGGCCTGAACATGCTCTTCAGCATGCGCGCGCCTTCCATCACCATCACCACCTACGTGGCCCAGCTACTCTGCCATCCCGTCGGTGTCGCCTGGTCCTGGGCGCTGCCGAATCGTCAGTTCAGCCTCTTTGGCCTGAAGTTCAACTTGAATCCTGGCCCGTGGAACAAGAAAGAGCACACGCTCGTTGTTATCATGGCCAATGTCAGTTTTGGAGGTGGCTCTGCCTTCAGCACCGACATTATTCTGGCCCTGAAGCAATTCTACAAGCAGGATTTCGGATGTAAGTCTTCATTGACTAAACGAGTGACCGGCTCAAGTCTAAGTTGTCTGTAATTGCAGGGGGATTCCAGCTTCTTCTCACCTTTACCATTTCCATGTGCGGCTTCGGTATGGCGGGCTTGTTTCGTCGCTATCTGGTTGAGCCCGCCGCCATGATTTGGCCCACCAACCTCATCAACACATCACTTTTCTACGCCCTGCACGACCACTCCCCCTCCGATCCCGCCAGGACCAATGGCTGGTCTATTGGTCGATATAGGTGGTTTTCGTATGTCTGTCTGGGATCTTTTCTGTGGTACTGGTTCCCCGGTTTCATCGCGCCGTTCCTCAGCGTCTTCGCCTTTGTCACCTGGATCAAGCCCCAGAGTCCAGTGGTCAATCAGCTCTTTGGAGGCTGGACTGGTATATCTCTGATTCCAATTACCTTTGACTGGACCCAGATTAGTGGTTACACAACCTCGCCGCTCATTTTCCCGTGGCACGCCATTGCCAATACCACTGTAGGTGTTGTCATCTTCATGATGATTACCAACATTGGCATCCATTACAGCAACGTCTTCTACAACCTCTACCTCCCCATTAGTGACTCTGAGAGCTACGACAATACTGCTCAGCCTTATAATGTCAGCCGCGTGCTTACTCCAAACTACGAGCTCGATCTAGAAAAGTACCAAGCTTATTCGCCACTCTTTCTTTCTGCCACCTTCACCATGGCTTACGGCATTTCTTTCGCCGCCATCTCTTCATTGGTGGTCCACACCTTTCTCAACCACAGCAAAGAGATCTGGCTACGACTCACTACCATGGGCAAGGATGACGAAGACGTCCACACGAGAATGTATGCAAAGTACGATCCAGTTCCATTCTGGTGGTACGCCATCCTCTTCTTTTCCATCTTTGGCATGGGTCTCGGAACGGTTCTTGGCTATGAAACTCACATGCCTGCTTGGGGCTACATTGTGGCCATGGTTATTGCTTGGCTCTTCATCCTTCCTACGGGCATCATTCAGGGTGCAACCAATGTTCAGCTGGGTCTCAATGTCTTGACCGAGTTTATGGCCAGTTACATGCTCGAGGGCCGTCCCGTTGCCAACATGCTCTTCAAGGCTTACGGATACAATGCCTTGTACCAGGGTCTTGCCTTTGTCAGCGACATGAAGATGGCCATGTATATGAAGGTCCCACCGAAAACCGTCTTCATGGGCCAGGTTATAGCTGTGATTTGGTCTTCCATTGTCCAGATTGCCGTGTTGAATTGGGCGCTCGGTGCCATCAACGACATTTGCACAGCAAAGCAGGAGAATCATTTTACCTGTCCGGGTGCCAAGGTCTACTTCAACGCCTCTGTTATCTGGGGTGTCATTGGCGCCCAGCGCATGTTTGGCATCGGAGCCCTATACTCGTCCATGCTCTGGTTCTTCCTCATTGGTACCATCTGCCCGGTTGTGACTTGGTTTATTCTACGCCGCAACCCACGTTCTATTGTGCGCTTCGTCAACTGGCCCATTATCTTTGGTGGCGGTGGTATGATTCCACCCGCCACGGCCCTCAACTATCTTTCCTGGGCCTGGGTTGGCTTCTTATTCAACAAATACATCCGTAACAAGTACCGCGGCTGGTGGATGCAGTTCAACTACATCACCTCTGCCGGCCTTGATGTCGGCTTGGCGTTGAGCACCATCCTCATCTTCTTTGCCCTGAGCTTGTCGGGTACGGAGATGGCTCCCTGGTGGGGTTCTGTGGGAGCTCTGAATACCATGGATGTTCAGGATACTGCGATCATCAGGCCTCTTGCCGATGGCGAGAAATTTGGGCCCAAGACTTGGTAAATTGCAGAGTGTCATTCACGAACGTGTATGATTATATATAATGAAGATTAAGGCATACCACTTACGTAGTTTGTATCATTTTAAGTCAAAATGGAACTTATGCATTCATTTTTTTGTTCCTTTTTAATCTCCAGAAAAAGGCTGCGGGTGTCGCTCGAACCCCAGATGGCCTGTCGTCAATCCCTCGAACACCGACACTGTGACCCAGATGTTGATACCATCATACAAATAATTAAAACTCTGAACTTCATTAAAAACACTTTGGCCGAGTGGTTGAGGCGGTGTCTGCTAATACGCAAGTGTTATAAGAGAGACATTACATTCAAGTATGTAGATTTTAGACAGTAGTCTGAGTTATCGAGCCTGTTCTAATACGGATATAAAAAATAGTAGATATTTGTTTCCCCCATTTCTCGACTTACGAAAGTTTTCTGTCCAAATGATGTTGGTCATGCTGCCTCTGCTTCTAATATGGGTCAGCATGTTAGCCGGCGTGCGGGCTAATTAGTAGGGCCCCGAGTCTAGCCGTGACGCTATACCTAGCTAGCCAGGTGGTATTGAGGGTAAAGAGTGAGTGCTATGCCGGACGGAACACGACGCCGAAACTTTCGGGATTGATTTGGTAGCACAGGGCACAAACTTTTGTCCTAGGTAGGTCGCGGAAGCTGCGGCGGCGGGAGCCAAGGCTGAGCATATACAGAAACCATGCCGAGAATGACGAAGGACCTTTTGTGCATCTTACGAAGCAGTGGGGGGAGGAAGAGTCTGATAGTGATTGCCCCCACTGTCTTCATCTAATCAGGTGGTGAATTCTCACGATAAATACGGATAGTGTGGGTTTTCCGATCATCACGTCTTCCAGCTATCCCTGATTCTCAGTGACGCTTGCCCATGATGGGACCGAGAGCCTCATTGCCTAGCGGCACTGCATGTTTGCGCGCCGTCCAGTTTGGCCGGCCCCTATTTGCAGGGGCCTGTTGGCCGCGGTATATGTAGAGCCTGGCCTCCCACCCGAGACATGCCCTGAGATGTAGCCGGTATCTGAGAAGCTCAAACTTTTACTTGTTTGTTCTGTACAGAGAAATGAAGAGCCAATTCATCCTGAGTGGCCTCATCGGCCTGGCCAGCCTCGTCAGCGCTGGCCGAAGCAGCCAATCGGGCGACGCGTTCCTCCGCCGACACATGCCCGAGTTTCAGGCGGCGCACCACATGCGCCGTCGCGCGGTGGCCGCCGCCGAGCCCAAGAACCAGACCGGAGAGGTCCTGCCGCCGCGCTTCCGCGACAACGGCACCGAGAGTAAGTGACACTGCCAAGAGGTCGAGCCGCCCGTTTTGCGGGCTTCCCACCTCCGCCGCGAGACCGGGCTTGGCGGGCGCCACCGGCGTTGTCTTTGTCTCTCTCTCTCTCTCTCTTTTGTTCTCAACATTGTTTTTGCTAACCGGCTCTCGGGGCAGAATTCTTCGTCGACGGCAAGAAGCTGCCGCTGATCAACTGGGATGTTGGTGAATCCTACGCGGGCAACCTCCCAATCACGGACAAGAAGAATGAGACGAGCGAGCTCTTCTTCTGGTTCTTCCCCACTGCGACCAAGGAGTTCGTGGAGAAGAAGGAGATTGTCATCTGGCTCAACGGCGGTGTAAGTAAGAAGCGGGGAAGGACATGCGCGATTGGCAGAAGGCCTGCTGACCAAAGCGAAATAGCCTGGATGCTCCTCGCTGCTCGGATTCCTCGAAGAGAACGGTCCCATTTCCTGGGGCGAGGGCATGGAAAAGCCCAAGCGCAACCCATTTAGCTTTCATCTTCTGTCCAACGTTGTCTGGCTCGAGCAGCCCGTCGGCGTCGGCTTCACCAAGGGCAATGAGACCATTTACAACGAAGACGACATTGCCAAGCAGTTCATCGGCTTCTGGAAGAACTTCTCCAAGACCTTTGGCCTGGAGGGATGGAAGGTCTACATTGCCGGCGAGTCGTACGCCGGCATGTACGGCCCTTATCTCGCCAAGCACATGCTCGACCAAAAGGACAAGAAGTACTACGACCTGAGCGGCCTGCTCGTCTACGACGGCATCTCGTGGGGCGACGAGCTGCAGTCGTCGCCAGTCGCCTTTCCGTACCTGGACCAGCACTACAACCTGATGCCCGTCGACCAGCCTGCCTTTGCGAAGCTGCGCGACCTCGACAAGTCCTGCGGCTTCGCCGACTTCCGCCGCGAGTATTTTGTGTACCCGCCCAAAGGCCCGATCCCTAGCCCGTTGCCCCATGCCAAGGTGCATCCCAACGGGAGCTACGTCGACCGCGGCTGCGCCGAGATTTTTGATCTCATCTACATTGAAGCGCTCAAGAAGAACCCGTGCTTCAACATTTACAACATTGTGGACCGTTGCCCGGAGCGCAACGATCCGCTGTCCGGCAAGGACTCCTGGTTCAACCGCCGCGATGTGCAGTCGGCAATTCACGTCAAGCCGCACGTCAAGTGGGCGCAGTGCAAGCAGGTGTTCCCCGACGGCGTCGAAGACCAGTCGGAGCCCGCGGGTGTGCATGCTCTCCCGCAGGTGATTGAGCAAACCAAGAACGTCATCATCGCGGAGGGCACGAGCGATTACCTCTTGTCACTCAATGGCATCCTCTTAGGTATCCAGAACATGACCTGGGGTGGCAAGCTTGGCTTCCAGCAGGCTCCCAGCGACCCCTTTTACGTTCCCGCCTATGGCTACGACCCTGAAAAGATGTACGACGATGACTACGATTCCAACTTTTATGGCCACGAGCTCCCAGCCGGCTTCGGTGTCATGGGAACCTCTCACCATGAGCGCGGTCTCTGGTTTGTGGTTTCGCAGCTGGCCGGACATGAGGGACCCGAGTACACGCCTTCTGCGTCGTTCCGTATCCTGGAGAAGCTCCTGGGTCGCATCGACAGTCTGAGCCAGGTGTCCGCCTTTACTCTGCCCCAGATCAGCAACATTACCCAGCCTAAGGGTGAGCTGGGCAACGGCACTGTCAAAATTCCCTGCTGGACGAGAGATTGCTAAAAGCGTTCCAGTCGTCATCGACATCAGATGATGAGTGATCTAGACTCCCAAGTAAAAGTAGTTACTCTAACAGATTAAATGAAAAAAAAATGTCGACTCTTATTCAAAGAGCTTTGTGCGTACCCCAGTGCCATGATATTACTAATTTCTGTGCCGATCAGAAGCCTCAAAGATATCAGACAGCAGGCTATCAAAAAAGCATTGAGGCGATGGCTGGCTGCCTTTCCAGAGGTGGCTGCAACAAGTAGCTAGATTGGGTGCACACCTAACGAAAGCCAGGAGCCTCGTGTCACAGTCATATGTCCCAGCCACACCTTCTCTAGAAGGGCGGGCACAACCACCTGACGATAGCTAAGAAGGGAGGTGGGTGGTTACTTGCTGTTTTGGAGTTTCCCATCTCTCCCTCTCCTTCTTATTCTTGGTCTCAGTAAGCAGACTCCTTCTTCTGTAGGGAGGCTGGACATGATGACGTGAAGTATAGCGGAGTTCTGGCAGACAGTGTTTACTTGAATCAGTCTGGATCTGAGGCCGGATCGCACACGAAGGTACAACTCGGAGGCATAAGTAAGGCAACGAATCGGCAGAGGGACGGCACTGGAGAAGAAAGACGGGACGGAGGCGCACGGAGTAGGAGGGGCAAAAACAATCTGCATAAAATTCTGCCATGCAGAACATGCATGCGCCGGTAGTAGGATTTGTGCTCAGCGGGCGTGGTATGAATGATGATGCTTGTGCTGGCGATGATGATGTGTCGGCGAGTGTAGGAGAGACAGAGGCTGGCTGGGATCATAACAAGGCGATGGTGGTGGAGTCTGGGACAGCCGAGTAAAAGTACCTTGTGGGTGTATTGTTGGTGGAAAGAGTACTTGAAGAGGGGGGCCCTAAAAGGACGCGCAGCCGGCGGTGCTGCAGCCAAGTGGGGTGGCGTTTGAGGTGCGTCGGCCACTATTTATTATGAGAGTTGATGTATAGGTACCTAGCTATGTGGCCGAGACCACTGTAATCGGAATATTGTTAGCAAGTGATTTGGGTTATTGTTTTGATAAGACGGACGACAAAAAACCACTTGATATTGATTTACTGGTACTAAAATAGTGTCATATCCCTGTAGCTCCGTCAGTCCCCTGTCAAGCTGCGCGCAGGCCCAAGCCCCCTCCCATTGTTTACCAATACCAACCTACCCATGTTGCCATGCCCCCACCAATGTAGCGGGCCCCGTTGGTTACTGCGGCATCCAGCGCCTCGACCTTAGGATCCAAGCTACCTACAGGCAGGTTGGCACCTGGCTACCTTGCGCTACCTCATTCACGTTAGCTGCGACCACCATCTCACAAGCTTTCGTCGCATCGTTGCATCACCTGCGATTCAGACGCGGCGGGCTACGTCTTGCACTCCCTCTTTGTTGCCCTCCTCCTCCATCATCACCTATTATTACCGCTCATTTCATTTTTTTTTCGCTGTTCTTTTGTACATTACCGCTCGGCACAGACTCAACTCTCTGTACTCCGTACGAGCCCAATCGAATCCAACCTTGCACTTACATTGCATACATACCCACCTGGTTACACACACCTCCGTTTGTAAATAGCTGCAACCATCGACTTTCAGCCCATACTCACCGCCCGGCATTGCCCATATTGCGGCCCGAGCCTCCTTCACGTACACATATTCAAGTCAGAATCTCGTCTTTCTGAGCCTGTTTCTGGGCCTGCCCGCCGTTCTTGACGCTACAACAAAGAGGCTCCTCTGCCACCTCGGGTCTTCGTCCCTGGCCATGTTTAGGTAGCACAGAGTATCACTTTCTGCTCGCGGGATACTCAAGCATGCGGCTTTCTCCTACTCAAAGTACGCTCTTGACTCTTCCTCGTTCTCTGCTCCCAGTATCGCTGCTGCATTCGAGCGCATCGCTTTACGCAAAGCCGCCATTATGCTAATACCGCCACCTTGCTCAGGGAACAATGTCGTCTGAACCGTCCCCGAGCGAATCTGAACGGCCACCTCCTCCCACGACGCCGCGCAAGCCACGAAATCAAACATCCCTCGAGACGCCACAAGAAAAGATTCAACGCAACCCCGGAGATGCGCCTCATTCCGCTCCTGCCGCCGCCCAAGGGGGCAGGCGCCACGATTCCAAAAAATCGGAGCCTACTCTCTTGTCCGACTTCTTCCAAGGCAGACAAACCGCTGCCCGCGTTGCCGCTGACCGGAAACGACGTCAGAGCGTCGGCGCTGTCAAGGCGGAGTCGCGCGCCGCCATGCGCCATGAGATGAGGCAGAATTCAGTCCGCAAGCTGCAGCAGCCAGGCGGTGTCCGAGATCGCGTGCAGGTGTGGCAGCGCAAGCACGGTGCAACCATGGCCACATCCAACCCAAACTATGCAGCCACCGAGCCCGACGACGTGGCCTTTGACGGCGAGGATCTCGATAGTGTTACCGAGGAGGACCGTGTGAGGATCAAGATGCGATTGCGATCGAACCCACCCGTGCCCAAATTTGTGCCCAATACGCCAAAACACAACGACAATCCTGGTTCCTCTGGAAAAAACGATGGCACAGACGATGTCAGATCACCTGCCACGCCTAAGAAGCGTGTGGTGAGTGACTCAAATTGGATGCGTCAAAAATCGAAGAAGTCACCTTCGCGAAAAGTCTCGCCTTCAACTTCCAAAGGACCCAGTCCGCCAAAATCGAAAGCCTTTGTTTTGCATCCGATTCCAAATCCCCCCGTTTCCAGCAAGATCAAAGCCTGGGCAGCCAAGATCGAAATGCCAGACGAACACGAATCTGGTTCCCAGGTTGGCAGCGCCGCTAGCCGCTCGACGGCGCGCTTAAAACCGAAATACAAGCAGTTTGGCGACGATGATGGAATCCATGTCACTGGCTCAAATGATTCTTCAGTGATTCGAGACGATGGCATTCGCGTCCGTCCCACTACTACTGGGTCCGACATGTCTTTCCCAGGACAAACATATCGCCCACCGACGAGCCGGCGGAGCAAAAGTGTTGCGGACTCGTCACGGTCAGCATTGAGTGCCGGACTGAGCGACATCTCCTCTTCGTCCTCAGAAGGCACCAAGGAGCCTGTTCGTCGGCGGAGCAAGAGTATATCGGCCGACAATAAAGAGTCTACCAGTTATACACCAACCAAGACAAAGTCAAGGCGATCAGAAGCTAGAAAAGAGACGGCTGCTAGCTCATATCTATCCACGACAACGGCAGAAGCGGATACATTGTCACACCTTGGCGATGAAGGGTCCAATCTCAGCAGCTCGCTGCGGCCTGACTCTGATCTTGATTCTAGACTTACCTCGAAGACCCTTGCCGATATCCCTGGCGATATCCCTTTTGGTCATTCTGCTTTCAGCGAGCTCGATCTCTCTGGCAGGTATCGGCCCAAGAAGCTTAACGTTGACCGCAAGACAAGCTTCAAGGGAGTCCCTCATGTCTTCAGAAAGGTTGTCGAGGAAGGAAAGAAAATGATGAAGGATATGAATGAACCACCCCGGCCACAAGGTCCAAACAAACCCCCGAGCATTGAAAAATGGCTCAACACGACTGTTGATCCATTCATTGAGACTCCAAAAGAAGTACCGGCGCCGACCATCAAGAGGCAACACCTGGTTGAAGAATCCGTTGTCACAGAGGAAGCTGCCGTTTCAAGAACGTCAATGCCTTCACTACGGAAGGAAGCTCCTGCCAAATCATCCAACGCACCCAGCTCCAACGACTTGACTAGCACGGGCGAAGCTTCTGAAGATCATACAAGAGCCCACACACATCGCAGGCGACGCGCCCATACCGTTGGATCGCAAAGACGCCACTCGAGCAGAGATGCTGCATCGGAACAGACCTCAGATGTATCTACAGCTGTCACCGATGAAACAGCAACGGAAACTCTGGAAGGAAAGAAGGATCCTGAAGAACAGGCAAAGGACGTTGGCGCCAGAGGAGAGAGCCCCATGGAGCTGAAGAGAACACGGGCGAAGCGAGCAACGTCCTCGCCCCTTAGAAACAAGAAAGACTTTCTCGGCATGTTTAAAAATGCTCTCTTAGGAGAGTCTGCAGCGTTTTCTGGGACTGGCAAGGCGTATCGGACCGAAGAACCGCAACAACATGAACTCTACGATCAGGAATGTAGCGATGACTACACCGAGGGCTCAGCTCTGTCTAGCAGAGATTCGCAGTCACAGCTCACGGATTCCACTGCCAGTGGTCATCACACCAAATCTCATAAAATGACCGCCCCTAGGAACCCCCCTCCTACCAAAGGGAATTACGAATTGTCGACGATTGTGTCCGATGACGGATCTAGTGCCATAAGCTCAGCGCTTACAAGCTCCGATGCTACGTCTCGTGTCACACAATCTACCGGGACTGAGTCAACTGTCATGTCCAAGTCTAGTCATGCCTCTCTCAAGAAGAAAGATGGCCTGACGAAAAGGCGCATTACTAGCCATTCTGATCTCATGTCAGTTCTGTCGCTACCGGATCAAGCTTCTGTTCCCCAAAGCATGAAAACCCGATCCCGTCCCAGCCTCCGCCGAAAGCACGGCATCCCAGCCGGCTTCTCTGAAAACGATCTCTTGCAAGAATTCGAAGATGATGAGAACCTATACAACCGAGAGCTCAAGACTTTGGTCGACGGCGTGATTCCTGTTCTTCTGGGCGATGTCGTGAACAACAGCGACGCAACGGCCCTCTTTTCAACTGGCGGTGGCAGCCAGGCTGATGCAACCTCCAGAGCTGTTGTTGGCATGGGTGTGGCGCTTGAAAAACTTAAAAACGCCCATAAAAAAGCACCTCATCAAGACATTCGTCGCCTAGCTCACTGGGCTCATGGCGTCGTACCCATGTACAACAGCTATCTCAGTGCTTGGAGACTTGGCTTTCAAGATTTGGTCGTGAACCTTGCCCCGGCCACTGGTCGGCTCGAAGAAGAAGACTCACTATTAGATGCGCTCCCGAGAAACGAAAATGGCGATATCGTCAATGAGAAGGGAGAGAGCGTGGCCGTCGGTTATCTGCTGAAGCGGCCTTTAGTCCGCATAAAACACATGACAAAACTTATCAAATGCATCGATAGCATTATTGACAGTCAGGATACAAACCAACTCCTGCGCGATTTCGAGAACCTCCAGGACAAGTCTCGACGCCGCCACCGTGAAGAGACAGCACGAATCGAGGATGAAGATGCTATAAATACTGATGTCACCAGGTGTCGAGACCTCAGGACGTTGGGGGCCGTCACGCCTCCTGTCATCGACGCCAGCTTGCAGGTCAATGCCAAGGATACGTTCTCCCTGTCTTTGGCCCACTCCAACGGGCAGCGCTTGCAGTGCCGAGTCGAGCTTGTCTACCGTGACAATCCTTTACAGCCCAATCAGCCAGGCGATTTGCTCATTCGAGAACCTGGTGACAGTAAAAAGGGCAGGAACTCATATCTCCTATTTCCACCATTTCAGATGCGTTTTTGCTCTGCCAGGACTGGCGATGGCCATTTCGACATGGTCATTATGCTTCGAGGTCATCACCATAACCGCACTTGGCATGAACTACTGTTCTTGACGGCCAATGACGAGGACCAAATACTCGACTGGCTAGATCTCCTACCGGTAAACCCAGTACCACCAAGAGAGCCTGAACCAAGCGTCGTTGGCGATGACGAGCCAGATAACTCACGCGACGTGCCGGTCGGTGTCGCTAGACCAGTTACCCAACGTGGCCCCGAGTTTTCAGATCCTGCTGTCCGCACAGCTAGAGCGCAATCACCTCTTATCAGCACTTACAAGAAACCTCAGACACCTTCAGAACAGAAAGCTGATGCCGGCCACGATGAGAAGAAGCTACGTTCGTCTCCAGAGAGCGGCCAAGACCAAGCTCCCGCTCCACCCACCTACAACGTCATGAACTGGGATGATGGCAGCTACCAAGAAGAAGAAAATTTACTACCTCAACCTCTCAATATCAAAAAACCATCCCCCTCGAGAATTTCGCGAGAAAATGGCGCTCCTCCTCCCCCAGTCCACCGCACTCTTCCGTCGACGACAGACCAGCAACAGAAGGACATCAACCTCCTTGTACCGCCAGAGCCAACTGAGCGAGTTAAACGGCGTAGATCATCGCCGCTCAAACATGAGTACCTACCTTCGGATGCTTCCTCGGGCGGATCGAGCAGCCCAAGTCCCGAGCATTCGGATGATGAGTCTTCAGACGATGATCTCGATAGTATGGACATACCAGAGACTGAGCTTGGTGTAAGCATCCCCAAGGAGTCTCATCAACCCTCATTGGCTCAGCCAAAGATTGAAAGCCTGCTATCTCAGTCGGAGTGCAGTGTTTCGCCATCCAATTCGGCCTCGCAGGCTTGTGGAGTTTATCCTCCACGAAGCACTACCGAACAGCACGGCAGTACTACTCGCTATATGGCATCACTCTCACGATGGTC
Source organism: Beauveria bassiana ARSEF 2860 (assembly GCF_000280675.1). Lineage (NCBI taxonomy): Eukaryota > Fungi > Ascomycota > Sordariomycetes > Hypocreales > Cordycipitaceae > Beauveria > Beauveria bassiana. Next base: position 575,450 of record NW_007930837.1, on the reverse strand, counting down.
CGATCGGGGAGCATGGAAGGACCTGAGCCCGCAATCCTGCGCAATCGTTGTCTCTGCTGGTATGGTAGAGGCCTATGCTCTCCGCGCTGCTGGCGGACGGGTCGAATCCATCAAGTTAGACGAGCAGCCGCTGATTGCTCTCGACCTAACACCACTTGTGCTTGTCAGACAAAGTACGGCTTTAGATCTGGAAGTCAGATCGTCGGTTCAAATGCACTCGCGTCTCTACGAGACGTACAATGGCGGCAATTTCCGCTTCCGATGCCACAGTGCCCCGGAGTGCTTTGCACTGTACATGGCTGTTCATCAAGCACGCCTCAGCAATCAAAAATTCATTCAGTTGGAGAATGAAGCGCGCTTCAGAAGTTTTGGAGAGAGACATGACGTCGAGGGAGACGATCGAGCCGGACGGCGTCGTAGCTGGTTCAGCCGCAAGAATAGCTATCGTAGCTCGCCAAGAGGCGCAGCTCGCTCTCAGGACGGCGAGAGCGCCGCACACTCATCGACACCGTCCGCAACTAGCTTCCTGAAGCGCCTCACCCAATCCAGCAATTCTGCTTTCAATCTCGAGCATTCAACAATCGACAGGCACAGCCGTGGCGGTAGCGGCAGAAATAGTCTGTATACATCTGGCTCATCTTCGGCGAGTGGCGGCGCGTCGCCCCGCTCCCCATCTGTCAGTACCGGCCACGCAATGAGACAACGCGGCCCTATGGATGCTGAAAACATTCAAATTCGACTCCATCTTCTCGTCTCATCTACGAAATGGGAAGACTGTGGTAACTGCATTCTCAAGATTCGCACACCGCCCGTTGGTTGGCACCAAGCTCTCCTTGCCGATCACGGGCTCGAGAAGCGCATCACCGTTTTATCGCAACCAAAGAAGGAGGATGAAGAGCCCAAAATGCTGCTAGATGCGGTCCTGGGAAGTGGTTGCTTCTCTGCCATGGGTAGTCGCGGAATCGTCTGCGGCATCTGGGAAGAGGTCCAGGGGGCCGACGGTGTGGTTGGCACGGTTCCTGCGAAGAGTAACCCTGGCGGCAAGATTAGGAAGTGGTGTTTCCAGCTGTCAACAGCTGCGGAAGCCAACTGGGTGCTGCGGCTGGTGCACCAAGAAGTCGTACGTGCATAGTACGCTTATAAGCGTGGCAGCAATTATTGCTGATTACCTTTTTGATGGCTTTTCTGGTTCCGTTTTTGTTGTCATTGACCTGCGCGCTATGATATCCCGCACATATTTTTATTCGTTGTTTCTATTGCTTTCTGTCATTTGCGCGAGGACGATGTCATCGGATTGATGTCGCAGTTTCTACATACAGGTGGACATATGGGAGGATGTTTGGACGCTACGGTGTCTTTGCTTTAGCGTGTATAGATGTAATTGGACAAGGAGCAATATTGGTTGTGTATACTTTAGAGTTGGGGTTAGATGGAAAAGATGACGATGTATAGGTAGTGAGCGAATGAGCTGTTAATATAAGATGTATCTATTCGGTCTTGGCCGTCGAATGCTTCGCCCGCGTGATTGACCTCTGTTTCGAGTAATTTGTTGTTAATTTGATAGGCTTGGGGATCCTCCTCTGTAAATTGCATTGTAGTGGCCATTTCAATTGTTTCCGTCCATGGTCGTTGAGCAAGCACAATGTGCTTGACGGTTGCTGGTCGTCGTCTTCTACTTACCCACAAGTTCCACCAATGTTCATCCCACTTCAACAACGGTTTCCCCCTCTTACCTCTCATCTTGGCCCATCACTTTTATATTCGCCGTACACTACCCAAAAAAAAACAAGGCCAAGGACCGAGTCCCTTCTCCCCCCCTCCTCCATTCCCACGTCTCATCTCTCTCCTTACAACCCGCACCCCGTGCGCCCCTCCCCGCCCCCTCACCATGGTCCTGCCACTCGAGGTCGCCGTCTTCAACACCTCCGACGCACTCAACGCCAGCCACCACGGCGCCGCCCGCGTCGAGATAAACGCACCCGACAGCTACTCCCTCGGCGGCCTCACTCCGCCTGCCTCTCTACCCGCCCCCTCCGACCTGTCGATCCCCGTGCGGGTCATGATCCGGCCGCGCGGGCCTCCGCCCTCCGGTCCCGACTTTCTCTACGCGCCCGCCGAGATTGACGCCATGCGCGCCGATATAGCGCGCCTCGTGCCGGTCATGCACACCAGCCGCGGCGACGGCTTCGTCTTTGGGGTGCTGAAGCGGAAAGGGACAGAGGAAGAAGAAGAAGAAGGAGAGGAGCATCTCGAAATCGACGTGGAGACGTGCGCGGAGCTAGTGCGCCTCGCGCGGCCGTTTGAATGCACGTTTCACCGCGCGTTTGACTTGGTGCGCAATGTGGACGAGGGCGTCGAGGCGCTGATTCGGTGCGGCTTCGCGGGCGTGCTGACGGCGGGCGGAAGGGCCGAGGGCGGGTGCGCGGCGAACCTGGACAGGCTGGAGAGCATCTGCGACCGCGTCGCGGGCAGGATGGAGGTGGTCGCAGGCGGCGGCGTGCGGCACCACAACGCCCGGGCGCTGGCGGCGAGGCTGGCGAGGTACCAACGGGTGTGGTTGCACACGGCGGCCATGGGCGTGGAGGGGACGACGATGGATAAAGACGAGCTGATTCGATTGACAGAGGGGCTAGCGACTTGAGTGTTAAAACAACGGGTTTTGCATGGGAGGGTCATGGACGAACAGTCACACAAAACACGCCTCGAATTGTATATATGGAGACATTATTTGCATGGAAACACCAAACGCAGTCTATTGCTTCAACCAATCCGTTTACGCCCCCCCTCAACCCCTATTTATACATCAACTTATGTTGTTTTCGTCAAATTATATACATCATAATGATATTGGGCGACACAGCACCGAAAATGAATTCTTGCATTTCATCATCCACCTCGTCCCATCTACGGACTGGGGTGAGGCACGGCGCAGCCAGCCGGGCTGGTGTGAGCGGGGTCGGGCTTGACTGTGCTGGTGCTATTGCCGCCGGGACGGGGTGGTGTGCCGGGCTGGTGGCGGGCAAGACCTAGGCACGTAGCAATCTTGTAAAAGACATCGACGTTGCCGTAGGTGCCGCCAAAAATGTCTTGACAGGGACCCCAGGCATAGACGGGGACATCGGTCAGGGAGTGGACACCAACGGCCTCGTCCGTGTGAAAGGTGCCGTTGACGACGAAGCCGTCGGGGCTGTCTTTAGGGTTGAGGTAGTACTCGTCGCCAATCTTGACGGCGGGGATGCGCGGGCCCTCCTTGTGGACAGCAAAGTTCTCGCGGATGTCGGGGTGCGCGGCGACACCACCAGCAATGGCGTAACGAGGCTCCCAATTGGTAGGAAAGTTGGCGCCAGTGCCGTATGTGACGCCGTCGGCCTTGTGATACTGAGAAAGACCAGACTTTTCGTAGGTGCCAATGGCACGGCGCTTGCCACGCTGATCAGGCTGCTCCTTCAGGTACTTGGTATCGGCAGAACCGTAGACACTGCAATGAATTAGGAATTGACTCTGATTTGGTGGGATAGGATAACTTACTCGAAACCGTGACCGTGGTCAGCGGAGACGAGGACCAGAGTCTCGTCACGGATTCCGAGCTCCTCGAGCTTCTTGATGGTGGCGGTGATGGCGTCGTCCATTTCAAGGAGATCACCCAGGGCGCGGTCATAGTCAAGAGTATGCATCTGCTTGTCAATGGAAGCACCCTCAGACATGAGGAAGAACCCCTTCTCCTTGCCACGCGTAGCGAGAATCTCGACAGCTTTGACGGACATCTCCTTGAGGCCAGGAATATCAGTAGCAGAGCTGTTTTTGCCAGAAGGGTCGTTGGTCAGATTCTTGATGTTGTCCTTGTACACGTTGCGGTCCAGCCAGACGGGAAGGTTGCTCTGGCAAAAGACACCGAGAGCAGGCTTGCTGTTGTCGGCAGCCTGGAGGGCAGTGTTGTTGAGGCTGACGGAGTAGCCCTTCTTGAAAAACTCCTGATAATAATCCTTGCCCTTGTAAGAGCCCTTGCCGGCGATGAACTGCTCGGCGCCGCCGCCAAAGAAGACGTCGGGGCCCTTATTGGCAGTCCAGGTCCAGTTGGTGACACCGTTGAGAGCCTGATCAATGAGAGCGCCGTACTCGGCACGCTTGCGGGTGTGGCCAGTGAGGGCAATCGGAGTGGCATCAGCAAGGAAGGCAGTAGAAACGGCACCCCATGCGCCGCCCTGACAATGTTAATATTAATAGTCTGTTGGAAAACATGGACAGGCTTACCCAGACACGCTGAAAGATTTCAACAATGGTCTCAACCTTGGGGTCATCAAAAGCATCAGGCGAAGAGTCAACGTGGACGCTAAAGCTGGTTAGCTATATGGAATGCCATGCATTGAGAAAATCCCTACCCCATGGCGTTAACAGTGCTCTTGTGGCCACAGTAGAGAGCAGAAGCAGAATTGGCAGAGTCGGTAATGTAGGAGTCGAGGGAGTGAGTCATTTGGTGACCGATAACAGGAAACTCATCCATCTTGAGGACGGACTGATACTTTCCGTTGATGCTCTGGTGTCCCAGCAGACGGGCGGCGGTGATCTGGGGCATCTGTCAGCTCTGCGCCGTTGCGCGCTGTGGCTAGTACTTACCATGTTGGTAGTCATACCATCACCAATGAAGAAGACGACGTTCTTGACCTTGCGCTCCTTTGAGATGTCGCGAACAAGCCAGTTGGCGGTGGTCTTGCTGCCATTGTAGTAGTCGAGGGTGACCTTGTACTTGCCGGGTTCGTAGAGGGCAATGCTGCGATAGGCCTTGGCGGCGACGTTGACGACGGAGGGGGTTTTGGCATCCTCAGCGTAAAGATCCTCATACCACTTGAACTTCCACTTTTCGAGCTGGGGCTCGGGGATGTTGAAGGCTTTGGCAAAGTCCTTGGGCTGCTCGCCCTCCTTGGTGATGGTGACCTTGAACTTCTCGTCGGGCTTGCCGTCGTGGGCAGCCTCGGAGCCGTTGACGGGAGCGTGAACCTCGACGCGAAGATCAAAAAGCTGGCCGGGTAGGAAATCGCTTTGATCGGGGGGTAGAACGCAGCCAAGATCGGGGCAGCCTCCGAGACGCTGGAATGTCTGCGCAGAGACCTGGCCAATGACGGCGGCCGCAATGAGCGCGGTGGCTGTGGTAGACTTGGCAAGCATAGTAACGAAGCTTCCGATTAAAGAAAAGAAATAACCAAATTGACTTCCTCGCGACAAGGCTTGGACCAAAGTTGACAAAGCTTGGAAGCCAGCTTTGTGAAATGAGGAGGGACATTGCTTTTTATATGCTTGGCGCAGCTCTCTTCTCGGCGATGACTGCCACGTTTTCCACGACCTGGGCCCTGATCCGGGTGCCGTACGGTGAGCTAGCGACGCTAGTTGGGAACAAAAAAGCCATCAAAAGTTAGTTGCAGGGAGCTTGGTGTAGCAAAGATCAGCACGTTGACAGGCGCGAGGCTACTGGAGAGTCTTGGCCAGTGGATGCACTGTCAAATAGCGTCATGCTGCGATAAGCAGGAGGCTGTGGAGTGAGTGTAAAATTGTCGTGCGATATTGCTCTTTCTCCTCCCGATGTGTAGGTAGATTGTTGCGTGCTCTGCTCCCGCGGTCTCAACGCAAGGTCACTTTGTTGGACAAACCCTTCACCATCAAGCAAGACAGCCACGTGCGTGCGCCACGCCCCATTTGGTCGATGTTGGTATTTAGTGCGGGCTGGATATCTGGGGGAGTGGAGAGGAAGGATTAATGCAGAAACGAGAGTCGGCAAAGGCCGTTACTTTGCATACCTAGCGGCTGGATGTGATGTTGATGCGAGGATGCAAGTGGTCGTTGTGGCTTTGGCTAGAACAAGGCTACGCAGGTGGTGGCAGCAGCTGGACCAGTACCTATATTACAGGGCTCTGCTGTACAGAGTATAGGTACATACCTAGGTAGGTACCTACATAGGTACTCAGGTACCTAAGGTACTTTAGGTAATAAGGTTAACCTGTACGCTTGTCTTAGCGGCTCCACAGCGGCCGGCCCTTGGCGTCTTCTCACAGATGCGATCCACGCCTCGTGCGTCAAAACTGGAGCGTCATTGGCGCGCGAAAATGTCATGAAGGTGGGTGTTTGTGAATTGGATTCTGGCTTTGCAATCGTTCCAATTTTGGACTTTTTATTCCAGGTCGGTATCGGGCTTTCGGTGCAACATTTGTACTTCGTAGACAAAATGGAGAGCCGTTGCAATGGCCAGCACTAGAGTCATTAAAACGAGTACAAAACGAGTAAAGAGACTCATCTGAACAGGGTCACAAACTGACAAAAGCCGCCTTCCAAGTTGGAGATGAAAACGGGGTGATGATCCATCAGCAACCAAACTACGCCTCTGCCAGCGCTAGTCATGAGCTGCATCAATTATCATTTCATTGCCGCAGTGACATGGTCTTTGCATTGCATGGCGTTATATCCACAGCGCACAAGTTCTCTTCATTTCGCTAGTCTGTCCGTTTCGGCGATCGAGCAGAAGTCGTTCGTCATGCTTCGTCGACTTACTGACCCTTCCAATTCTGGCCAGGGTGGAAGCCGCCGGGCCACGTTCTCTAGTACTGATCTGGAAAAAGTAAGATTCAGTCAACAATTCCAGAGTCGAGAAACGACACCATTAATCAGTCTAGCACGTTGCCGCACTCCAATTAATTACACGGCTTTCCATACATGGTAAGCGTAGAATACGGCCCGGAACGACCAATGTAACGCTAGGAACGTGGACGCGCCTAGGGCTCGGGATGCCGACTGGTTGTTCATCCAGTGACTAGATCCCGAATTTTCATGTCGAGAGAAACCTACGTATTGCTGCCAGCCAGCTAATGCCAACGATGGACCCAGCACCCACGTGCTGATGGACCTGCGTACCATGGACCTAAACACTCGGAGACCAACGGGCTCTTCGATGGGGATTTGCGTCCTACTTGATACCCAAACCTCCATGCCAACTTGATAATGGATCTTCGGAACCATCAGGCGTCTTTTGGTCTCCCTATTCGACTTGCGAGAATGTCATCTCGTCACATCGCACATTGATGCTTCGATTGTGGCTTGAACTCGATACAGCCCCCTGCTATTATCGCCACATTTGAGACAAATAAGCAAAAAAGTTGGAAACTGACTCTCGAGACCATATGATCTATACCTCTAGTTCGATCCAAGAATCTCCACCTCGGGCTTGAGTATGACCAAACGAGGTTCGGCTACCTGCGCATCCACTGCTTCTTATTTCGACTGCGAGACGCCGCGGACCATCGAATTGTTAGCCAGATATATATTATTCAGCTTCAAATATAGTCTCATGCTGCATCTGGAGATAGCCACCAGGCTTACACGTACCAGCCCCGTCAGTACGGGCTTCATAATGGCAATGTGTACTGCCGCTCCAGCTCCATTTCAATATATCAACTCCCAATCGTCTTTTTGCCCCGATCGTGATATCGTTGTTCAGTAGTTGTCTACTCGCGCTTATCTTGTAAAAGGTCACGATGAAGGACAACCTTACGCCAAACCACAGCTCCGCCAGTGGCATCACCCAGAAGACCACGAAGAAAGAAGTCGGAGGCCCTCAAGCATTAATTTACGGGAAGAAGTTTTGTTCGGGGATTGTAAGTAGAGGCCGAGGTTGCTCCTCAAGTATATGCGAGACAACCTACATCGCATATTTCCAAAGCTATGGTAATCGAATAACCTTGTTTCCTTCTTGAAAAACGCATGTGATAAAAACTTCAGTGATTTGTGAGATTCAGACTGTCATAATCTTCTCAGCTGGAAGCGACCGTGGTAATGTCATGCCTTGTCTCAGAAATCGCCACTCATGAGCACATGATCAGCTGGGGGCTACGGACCCCAGGGACTACGCTCTTGAATCCCAGTATTCTCTCGGTTGGTTGTTTGGTTGGCGACATCATCTTCTTCCGAGCTTCGGCCCGACTCCTCATATGCACGGGGTAATAATGGGGCCCTTGCCGTATTCCCAAAGCCAACTCGATTTGCTGCAGTCGCTGCACTGGTGGCGGAAGCATAGTAGTCTTCGAGCAGCAAGTATAAAATCTATATCAGCGTTTCATGTTAGTCAGTCGTAATGTCCACCACGAAAGCAGACATACCTTGATCAGACCACTGATCATTAAGACTCCAAACTCGACCCCAGATGCTCTTTGTAGCGTCGCCCGGAAGGGTTGATTGCAGGCAATTGTTCTGCCATACATTTCCTCGCAGCTGCGGGCCGTTTCATGGGTCGGAAACGGCCATGCTCTGTCTCTGACTGTATTGAAACCGCAACAATCGAATGCATCCTGTATACGACGGATGGTCTGAGCATCATGGCTACTGAAAATGCGTTGCCAAACAGTCGAAAGCAAGCAATCGCGTGCGTCAGAGGATGGGATGTACGAGAAGAAGAGCGTCGCCAATATAATCGTCGCCACACCCTGAGATAGCCACACCCCACGGCCAATCGCTCTGTACGCACGGGTTTCCTTAGCCCATCGGTAGTAAAAGGTTGAATCGATCAAGGCGAATAATAAAAGGAGAATAGTGCTAATGGTAAGCTCAGAAATGGGTAGTGACAATTTGGCGGATGAGATGTGCTGATATCTTGCACAGATCAGCATAACATCTGAGGATGAGGGAAAGGCAACAAACATGGCTACACCGATGAGAAGAGGCATCGACTAGACTGAGTTAGCAAAGACGAGGCAATTTGCGTAGCGGGGCTCTATTGCATACCAATATGTAAGCAACGAAGAAACTTGTTCATTTTGAGTTCGAGGCCTCGAAAGGACGAGTGCGGCAATGTGGTACTCCAAGTGATGACAGCGGGATCCTTTTCTTAATGTTGTGCCGGTTTCTGAACATCCCCGCTTTCACCGTTCACGACGGCAAAAGAAAGGTACACCTGTCATGTGACGGACAAAGTGCAAGGTGGTACGTGGACGCTACCTAGGTAGGAGTGGACGGCTGGCCATGTACTTGCTAAGAAGGGAGATTCTTCTGCTTCGAGTCAACATTAACAGATGCAGTGCTTTTTGGCTCTCGCATCCCTCTTTCTCTGACAGCCAATCATCCCTGCTGTAAGAGCTGCTTAGCCACGGAGAATATGCAGTCGAGGATCAAGATAACACCATTGACCGGTCTACTAACTGCACGAGGAACAGCTTCTATATTCTTCCGCAGGTATTCGTAAATATCAACGTCCTTCATGTAAATGCATGGGCACACCACAGTGCACACTAACCCTGAATTAATAGCGCCAAACAACGGACGGTTCAGGGCGCCCCACCCACTAACAGGCCGCCGATGCTACCAGGAGAAAATTCGAGACTGCATTCCTCCAACAATCCCTGTTCCTGTCACCAACCCAGCCCTAGCACCACCAACAATGAGCTCTGCGGATGGCAGTCGGACGGAGGGTGTAGAAATGGCTGCTGCGCGAACGCTCTTCACATCAGCGGCCGTCGAGGGCGCCACTGCCCGGCTCGGCCGTCTGGCCCTGCCGGGTCGTGCCGCCTTTGACACGCCCAACTACACGTCCGTCGCAAGCCGCGGCGCCGTGCCGCACCTGACCCCGGATAACATGACGAGACACATGTCGCCGGGCTCTACATATATGGCCCTGGAAGATTGTATGTTGATTCTTCCTGCTCTTCATCGTGAGTGGAGGCCCACCGCTAACGTGAGGGTGTCCGCGCAGTTATTGAGAAAAAGCAGCCTCCAATCTACAGGATACCCGTGAGTCGGGAAAATAGACTGCACAGCTTCACTGGTCTGCCATTGTGCAATACCACAATCCTGGCAGCCAGGCGCAGCCAGGCCGTTACCACACCCATGGGAAACACGGCCAAATCGGTCACGCTCTTCACCTCGACAGGATTCCGGAGCCTCACCATCCCAGAGTACGTTGAGGCCACTGCCCTGCTGAGACCCGACATTGTCGTGCCCTTGGCCGATTTGTTTCACATCAGCACCACGCCGCCATCCAAGAAACTGGTCCGCATGGTGGACAGGACAGAGGAATGGGTCGACCAGTTTCTCGAGGCGACAGCACCAGAGCCAAGCGCGGCGCGGCAGAGTGCCGTGTTCGCGCCAGTATTGGCTGTAGAATACCCGCTGCAATGGGCCTACCTTCAACATCTCGCAGAGGACGTCCTCGAGTCTCTGTCCGGTCTTGCTCTATACGACACACAGCTCCTGACTGATATCATACCAAACTATGCACCGCTTCGCAAACTACCACGCCTATCCTTGGACCCCCCCGAGACGCCCCACGAAGTGCTGAAGCAGATCGCCCTCGGCGTCGACGTCTGTGTCCTACCCTTCATCAACACCGTCTCCGACGCGGGCGTCGCCCTCACCTTCACCTTTCCTGCAACTTCCTGCTCCTCTGCCTCTGCGCCGCAGCCACTCGGCACTAACATGTGGTCTGAGGAGCACGCGACAGCCCTGCAGCCGCTGCGCGCGGGTTGCAAATGCTACGTGTGCACTACGCACCACCGCGCCTACCTGCGGCATCTGCTCAACGCAAAGGAGATGTTGGGCTGGAGCCTGCTGCAAATACACAACCACCGCGTCATGGACGACTTCTTCGAAGGTGTTCGCGCGGCGCTGCGGGACGGCACTTTTGGTGTCGCGGCGGAGCGGTTTGCGCAGGTGTATGTGGCGGCCTTCCCCGACGGGACGGGGGAGAGGCCGCGGGCACGGGGACACCATTTTAAGAGCGAGTACGGCCAGAAACAGATCAACAAGACAACGTGGGTCGATGTCGAGGCGACGCTGGCGGTGCAGGCCGAGACAGAAGCATAAATGAGCACGGATTGTGGTATGCTGGTAAACAAACGATACTACTCAGCACTGATGCATATATGAAGGAAGGGTCTTGATATGTGAGTTGATCATTATATTGCTATGTAATTGGCCAGTATCTAGAACGGGCTATTTAGGTACTCATGGGCGGCAGAATGCATACGGATCAGCTTCTCTTAAATTTCAGTCAAAACTTGCTACACTTCTAGATGGAGCAACTTGTCACGCAGCTTAGCAGCTCACGTCCTTTCCGAATGAAGTCTTTGAGGCATCCCGATCGCTGGCCCACTCGGAGCACAAGATTGAGCTGCAGCGCAGAGCACAATTGGGGGAACATCAAAGGAAGAATATGCTATCTAAACTTAGAAGTAGAGAAGGAATTTTTTTTGTCAACCGGACATTCTCGAAACATCGGGGTAACTATGCATGCCAATATTGAAGCACAGACCTGCGCCAAGAGACGTAATTAACACATCGAGAACAGGGCAAAAAAAGAAATTATCCCCGGTGTCTCTGGCCGGTCGCGCTGCTCCCCTGGTCTAGGCCGCACTGCCGCAGACGTTGTCTCAGAGAGGTGCCGGAATTAGAGACGAAAATGTCTGAGGATCCCAGCGAATCTGCATGCGACGAGTGAGTCACATACTGATAGATGGTTCATGTCGATGAAGACGTAAGAGATTGATGGACCTGACAAAAAGAACATCGACGAAATTATCCGAGAAAATTTGTCAGAACATATATCTTGTTAAGACGAGTCTGAGCTGACGCGGACACACAAGTGATAAGCCCCACTGGCCAAGCTTCCGACTGGACCAACCGTTCCGTTTGCCCCCCCACAGCAGCGACGGGTCAGCCAGCCAGGCCCAACGATTGTAACTTCGCCATCTAAACCCCAAGATAGAAAAGCACCAAAGCAGTTCTTGGACTTTTGTCCTTGACGAATTGCTTCCCCCTTCCCTAAGCATATTTTATTAACCCTTCCTATCGCTCTGTTGCTGTCTTGCTTTGCTCACACGCCATGGCCGCATCATGACCGATGAGCCTGACGACGAAAACAGACCGCTAATGGCCACCCACGACCATATTCACGGCGCCGAGGAGCGCGGGCGCAGGCGCCCCGACGACGACGGCACAAACAAAAATACCATGACATCTACGACTGCCACGCCCGAGGATGGCTCGTCCAGTGTGACATCTGCTCTCTATCACGACAATAGCGACGACACGCCGACTCCACGTTTCATCCAAGATCAACAGCAACAGCAGCGGGATGCCGGCGATGCTTCTTCTCAGCGGAGCCATCACCACAAGTGGCCGAAATGGGTGCCGTATTCCGTCGAGCGCACCGGCCGCGCCATCGCACGCTGGTCGCGGGGGCCTCCCAACGCTCAGCCCTACCGCATCAGGCCCATCTTCCCCGCTGTCCAGGAGTTCCCGCTGCGCGTCCTCGACAGGCTGCTACCGGGCCGCCGGCGCCGCCGCTGGCTGCTGTTCTTCTACCTAGCCATATGGGTCGTGGCGTTTGCGCTCATTAAGCGCCAGGAGACACTCGCGGGCAACATTGCGGACTGGGGCCGGCCCAAACCCATTGGCTGCGGCGCGGCCTACTTCTCGCGCAGCAACATCTGTGGCCTCGACGGCAACGACTGCCGGCCCTTCAACGGCAGTGCCCTACCGTTCCGCTGCCCAGGCAACTGCGCCAGCTACCGCGTGCTGAACCCGCGCGCCGTCGGCGACCAGGAGGTCATTTACCGGCCGCTGATTGTGGGTGGGCCCACGACGGATCTCGAGCCCGAATTGGCGACATATCGCGGCGACTCGTACATTTGCGGCGCGGCTGTGCATGCGGGCGTCGTCTCCAACACCAACGGTGGCTGCGGCGTGGTGAAGCTCGTCGGCCGCCAAGAAAACTTTGTCTCGTCGGTCCGCAACGGTATTACTAGCGTGCCGTTTCACTCGTACTTTCCGCAGGCGTTTCAGTTTATCAAGGTCGACTGCCACGCCACCGACGCCCGCTTCTCCATTCTCGCGCTGTCCGTCGTCTTCACCGCCGTGCTCGGCCTCTTCACCTCGTCGCCCGCCGCATTCTACTTTCCAGCATTCATCGGCGCCTTTTGGACCGTGGGCATGGCCACGGACACGCCATCCTACACCACCGTGGCGGCACTCTTCTCCAACATTCTCGGCAAGTTTGTGCCTGCCATGTTTGCCGGCTGGGTCATGTACGACAAGATGGGTGTGCGGCGCACCTTGCAGGGCCTCACCGCGCAGGTCGAGAAGATTGTCCTTTGGCTCGGCGCGTGCTGGGTCGGCGCGCTCGACAACTACACGCTCGATTTCATCCCCATCCAGCGCCTCAACGGGCACGACCTCGCGCAGCAGCCCGGCGCCCGCGCTGCCCTCGCCATCATCGTAATTGGTCTCTTCTTCATCATCGTCTTTCAAGCCTGGTGCTTCCGCCAGGAGGCGCGCTTCAACAAGTACATCAAGCTCTACGCCCTGTTTCTCGGTGGCATCGTTCTCTCCCTCATCCTGCCCGGGCTGAACCTGCGGATCCATCATTACGTGCTTGCGCTGCTGCTGCTGCCCGGCACAAGCATGCAGACGCGGCCCTCGCTGCTCTACCAGGGCCTCCTCGTCGGGCTCTTCATCAATGGTATCGCCCGCTGGGGCTTTGGCTCCTTCCTCGAGACCGACAGCGCTCTGCAGGGTGACGCTCAGCTCGGCACGCTGCTTCCCGGCATCCGCGCCCCGGTCATTGCCTGGTCCAACGACACGGCTGCCCAGTCATCCATTACCTTTAAATGGGACCTCCCACCGCTTGACGAGTACGACGGCATCAGTATCCTCGTGAATGACGTGGAGCGGTACCGCGCCTACTTTGACGACACGCTCTCGCCGGCGCAAGAATACACGTGGACGCGCAACTCGAGCCTCGGCCTGCCAGAGTACTTCCGCTTCGGCTTCATGGTCGAAAGTGATGCTGGTGATTATACAAAGGCGGGGGTCTGGAGCAAGGATGGCGAATGGACAGAAATGGCAGCAGGCCCTTCCAAGTAAAGAATTTTCATACACGAGCATATACTATAGACAGAATTTTGGTTCACGCAGTTGCAATGTATTTACAACACTCAGTACATGACGATTTAGAAGAATCGAATATACTCCGCAAGTTCGGTTCATAGGAGCAAGCTGAGGCATGAATGATTCATCTATTGCCGCTACGGTCCGTCTGTACCGGTTACAGCCTTTCGAAGAGCCGAATCTGGGCCTTGGAAGTAGTCAAAAGCGTCCGTAGTCTGAACTATTAGCGTACGAGCAGTGGCTCTACTACTTCTTGCCCTCTTCGAGAGCTCTGGAGTGTAGGCCACCCGCCTAGTAAACCTTGACTGGCCACTAATCTGCAGGTGGTTATAATAAACGACACCACCAGTCCTCGATTCTTGACCGTTAGAAGCTGTGTGAATTTGAAGAGCGATGCATGCTGCATCGAGGCCTGCAAAGCGAGTTTCCACGCCACCACTTACAGTGCGGTCTGCCACCCGCAATTTGATCATATAGCAGCACATGAGGATTAAATTAGGCCAAGGGTATCAAAGCTACTTTGAATTGATGTATTATATCTTTTGGACTCTGGAGCCAGTTTGGAAGTTTCTTTGGCCGATTCTGTTGCAGATACAAATACTTCGTTAATGTACTTAGTATGCTCACCAGTTGTTAGGCCTTCTGCCCAATTTGACGGGGACATTTGTCGATGCGCAGAAGTTATGACGTTCTAAGTTCTTTACATTCAAATGACAGCACTACAAGCGCTCTAGGCCCGGAAGGCCGTTGCAAGACAAAGAGCTGGCCAGTTATCGCGAAACTTGAATCGCAGCACAGCCTACCCTGCAACCACGATGGCGTCGCGGCCCGACGACTTGACCGCGACATGACCGCTACCCAGACATGACCAAGACATGATTATGCAGGGGAACTTGAGCATTGTTTTGACAGAGAATGCCAAAGAGACCAGACAATGGTGCAGCTGATGCTCATTCACCTCGTGTTTATCAAACGAAGGCCGCCTCCATCGTGAGATGCTACAAGCCGGAATATATCTGCATTTGAGTAGCTATACCAAAGAACAGAAGAAGGTTTGACTGTGTCAGTAACACTTCCGAGAAGAATCGCGATGGATGACATCTACTTATCCTGCCCACGCATCACAGTTCTCGAACCGATACTACTAGCCTTTGCCACCCACTTAGACACAGCGTCAAGACGGATGAAGTCAGCTTCGGCTTTCTACTGGCAGTTTTTCTGCGCCGAGTAACATGTAGCGGCAAGATCATCTGCCAAGTTATACCAGACAAGCTGAATAGCGGAGAGTTAGCCGCAACAGCTCGTTTACGTAGCCAACGGAGCTCAGCATTACGACCCAGCTATCGATCCAGGGCTGAGGGCTAGCTATTGGCATCGCCCAACTAGGAACTTTTACGACACTTTTACGATGACGCATTGTAGAGGAAATGCAGCTTTACAAGAGAAGTATTCTCCGCACCCGAGTCGGAGGGTTTCTCTGATTGCTTGGTTGAGAGTACTCAAGATCGTAGTATAACGGAAGATCATCCACATCACCTGCCACGTTTCAATCCCACACACAGGGCACGGAGGATTCTCTTTACAGAATTAAAGAAAAAACCCCCGACTACCGGGAATACGCATAGTGATGGAGCAATGTAATGCTCTACCGAAGTCAGCTTAAATTCACAACATGAATCCTGGGACGTCTTGTTTCATCCTCTCCTTCTCGGCCCATATGTTGGTAGTCCATGAACGGCTGAAAGACTGACTACCTGTACTTGAGATTTCTTGTGTAACCCACCACTACAATCAATAGCGTGTGCCTTTTCTGACTGGAACCCATCCACGGGGAGAAATATAGAAAAAAAAAAAAGTCCCCCAAAAATGAAATGCAGGGGCGTGCATCTATACCGGTTTTACTGCGTCTTGCCTTGAAAACCCTCTCTCGTGGTTGTGTGACGAGGTAATGTGGCCAAGAGCAGGGCTTGAAGCTTGTTAGGTAGCCACCCCTCCCTCCCCACCGCTCCCCTCCCCCTTCTGCGAACCCCGGCAGCCTGATTGCGAACAAGTTTTCTTGTTCTGAATACCAATAGTGTGCGGGTGTGTGAGGGGAGGGCAACGCAATCTCCACAGGTAGACGCCCAATCAATGCTTGCGTCAAGCCACACTCTACCTGACGCTTTGCATCATTGCGCCGCTTCGCCATCAAAGAATCGAAGCTCTCAAGTCGACAAAGAAGAGGATCGAGAGGGGAAGGAGCGGGTAGGGAGGTATTGAGGCCGGAACCGAAGCCCCCCCCCCCAAAAGCTTTCTTCAGCAGGATCCATCCTGGCGCCCGCGCGCGCGGAACCACTCCTCCAACCCTTCCCTTCCACATGGCGTGGCGGCGGCGACGGCGCCTTTTTCCGGAGCCAACTTGGTGCTTGTTGCGAGGTTGCTCCTTTCGGTCTATTACCCAAGCTGGTCGTAGGCCGAACCTTGATGATATCTTTGGAGAAACTAGGCAGTTTCAAGTGCCGTAGTGGGAACAAGCAGCGGAGATGGGCGTCTATAAAGAATTCTTGTTGGTCGCCCTGATGGATTCCCTGGTTCCTGGGACGGCTCTTCAGCTGGGCAAGCGCAACGCCACCTGGACTCGACACAACCCAACAGAGAGACCGAGAGTTGTGGTGTGTTGTGCCTGTGCACCTTGCTCCCCTGTGTGCCTTGCTGCCTGGGCTCTGATGCGAGGAGGAGGACGGCCAGCTCGATCGACCCTGCCCAGTTCGGAATTGTACAGCGCCGTGTCTAATTATCAAGTGCCGCAGCTAGTGTCGAAATAATTCCGTCGACCCCATCGTAACTTTTTAGTTTCCCCAGGCGCGAACTGCATGCGCAGAGGCCGACCACATGGAGCCCCCGACGCAGGAGCACAGTTTATCGATGCTTTTGGCCTCAAAAGACCTTGTCCATAACTAAAGCAATGACCTTGTCTGAGAAAATCTGCCTACTCGGCAAAATTGTACCCCAATCGTCTGGGATGGGAGTTATCCTCCTTTCCATGTGACGCAGAGGTATTTCCCTTTTGGTACTGCTGCAGACACACTAAGGCACCCAAGACAGCAGCTGAGCGTTGGTCGTCGACGACTTTCGCCGGAAAGAGGCAATTACGAAAGCAAACAGAAAAGAAAGCAACCCTCTACTATCAGCCCGGCTATTTGGTGACCAGCACACCCCCCCCCTTGCTCCAGACCATTCGCTCTCCGTTTACCCGATGTAAGCGAGTCTGATCACGACCGGGCTTCGCTATGCGCCGTATTACTCCCATACTGGGGGTTTGGGGCAAGGTCTCGTTGGACAGACAGGTCGATGAGACTAGTGGATGTAACCTTGTTCCAGCGTAACCAAGATGCCCGCGCGAGATCTACGAGACAAGCCATGATGTGGATTGTGCAGCAAGCGTTTTCTCGCACTCGGCCCCGTCCGTTCCTCCCTTGTTGGAGAGCTAACTAATTAGCGGGCTACGGAACGATGGGCAGACCTCCGCGGCTCTCTTTTGCAGTCACCCCCTTGCAACTATGGAGGAGCAAGATGAATACACACCACGAAGCCTGCAGAGAACAAGGCCCATCATCTGCGCAAAAAAAAAGATGACTATCGGTAATCATCTATCTTGTTTTTCCCTCTCTGCGGGCTGCCGTTCAAGTAGTATCATGGAGATATTTCCAATTGCAGATGCTGTGCCGTGGGGTCTTTGTGCGATTCAAAGGGGGGGCGGGACAAGCACGCCACGAACAACATGTACTGGGGAACACCCCCAACATTCATGCACGTTCCAATGCAGGTCGACCGGTGAGAGATAAAGATGCTCTGATTCCAGCATGGACAGTGTGCCTGGAGCCGAAAAGAGAAGTGCAAGACAACGACGGGACGAGGAGGGAGGGGCGCCGAAGCAGCCTCACACATGCTCCAAGATATTACGGGCCACCGTCGACTCAGATAGTACATGCGCCTGTGCATATGATGTGCTAAAAACGGGCCTACTGGTACACGGCATCGATGCTGGGGGGCTGAAATCTTCCACGCCGACTGCACGCCTCTCTTGTGGCCTGCATGACTGATTGCATACACTGGATGCATTGCAGCTAATCTCTAAGATGGGTGGTAATGGGGATTTGTAAATGAGTGTGGTCGCCCGCTTTGCTACGACAATAGCAAAGTACTCCATGGCGGGCCCTCGGAGCCTGTTTTCCCAACTTGGCCTCACTTCTGCTACGTGGGAGGGTTAGAGGGGATCAATACTTGCTCACATGTGGCTTCGACTTGACACTGTGCATGTTTGGCCGGCCGGCACGGAGCGCAGGATGAAGATTGGTTTCAGGTCTCGTCAAGATGACTGTACTTGTTGTTGTTGTTGTTGTTGTTGTTGTTGTACATGGGCAAGGACGACCAGCCGCGGCTGCATATTGCATCAAGAAGGGATCGCCGGGCGCATCCGCCCTGGCACCCTCCCTTTTTTTTCGAGGCTCTTGCCCGCCAACCCGCGTGCTGCTGTTAGTCAAAAAATCAGTAATAATGGTGAGGCTAATGGACAGAGAAAAAGTCTGATGACGCCTATAGGCAGCAGTTACATAATATGGCAACTAGCTGGACCCAGAATAGTAAACGAGCAACTCCATAACTAAGGTAGTTACTGGTAATCCGTACTGGGGCCGGAATGCTACTCTGGTTTACCGCAGTAAATACCAGCTGCCAGCACCAGTTATGATGTACCAGTATGATGTAGCCAGCCAAATTAGTGGACAAGAAATCATGGCGGGTACCTAGGTATACACGGCTTTTCGCCCATGATTAGCGGGGGTTGTAGGTAGACTAGCGCCATAAGGTATCTTTTGTCCACCAAGTGCCAGTGTGCCAGTGTACACCCCGCAAACAGAATGTCAGCACTTTCTGCAAGCATTCTCTTGGCGTTCATCCTATTAGTGCGCAGGACAGCCAACCATCTAGGAGAGCAGCATGTCATCGAGGGCCGAGACGAATCTGACCACACATCTCATCTCTTCGGCTACTACTCTACTCCTCTTTTTGTTCTCACGAGCCCCCTCCCCTACGGCGCAGAGAGTAGAAGCTAGAGAGTCAATCTGCCCACTTCTGACTATTCTGTTGCGTCGTCACCGTTTCAATACTTGTCGGCACTTACTCATGCTATCCCTGCAGTGAACCAGTTTCTGTTTCTTATGCTACTTTCCGACACTTGCTCGGATATTAGGGCAGGGGCGGAAATATCTACAGGCATCGCAATGCCAATCGAGGTTCATATCGGCAAGGATGGGCCCCCTCATGTACAATGCAGACAGATTGAATACAAGCTACGGGGTACACAATGATGATGTATACAATAGAATATCCGGAGCGGTCAGCTATTACTCACACCATACCATGCCTTCCCCCAACACTGGTACCGACCCTGGTCGTTGTCAGGCGAGCACCGAACAAAGGGCCCCCCCTTGGACATTGTATAACAGCGCCTGCTATAAGTCAATCTAGCAGACCACCCGACGATCCGTTGTGACTGTGTGAGCGTCATTATTTCGCCATCTGCAGAATAAATGAAGGCTACATGCGAACGGATGAAAAGTATTTGTTGAATTTATAATAAAAACGAACAGATTGGGAACAAATTGAGAACGGATTGAGAACAATGATGCCATCTCCGCGGCTGCTGGAGCTCGCACCATCATCTCATTACATGCAGCATACGGACTTATTCCTACTTGCCGTATTCTTTTCCTTTGCCCACGTTTCACTCACTCTGCGGGCGCACTCGGTGTCGGCGGCCGACTGCCGTCCGCCAAGTTTGCTGGTTTGCTTGTAAAAAAAAAAAAAAAAAATTCATGAACTCGGTAAATGTGTTGATGGGGGGCGCCAGGGCAACTAACTGACCTGCCAGATCCATTTTCAACCGCATTAGCCTATCCCGCAATAGCCATCATCAAGCACCACTAGTAACAAACCAAGTAACAACAACAACAACTCATCAAGCAGTTCTGCTCTCAGTTGACTCCTGCGGCGGACGCCGGACATCCCAAGCCGGCGCTAGAGAAGCGGAGAGAGGCAAGTAATAAACTAAAATAACAAAATAAAATGAAATAAAATCAAAGTGCTCTGTGCTTTGCTCTTACAACAAACCATGTAATGCTCATTCGCCCTAGCCCCATTCCATCTTCAAAGCTACCAGTTGCATTTGCACATGCTACAGCCGTTCGTGGGGACTACACGCCACATGTTACAGAACAAGATGAAGAGGAGTGAGTAAGTCATCCTTTTGAGATGATGAGTGAACCAACATCACGGCCCCCCTCCCCTCATTCGACCTAGTTAGTCATAAGCCAAGATGACTTTCAGGTGAAGCGGGCTATCAACGGGATGAAGACTGTTGAAGAGCGGCTGCAATACCTCAAACTTGTTTTGCACCCTTGCCTAGGCTGGGCCAATCTATGCTGCTACTCACCTGCCATTAGCCGTAGCCACGCAGCAAAGGAACCGCTTTGCTTGCCCGCCAGTCAGCTCATGTTGTCTGAGATCAAGCCCGAGTTACACAAAGAAGAATTGCCGGCATCCCGGGTGACCGTACGACTTGGAACAGAAAGACAGCTAGCCCGTCCCTCCAACAACCATGGTAACCCTACCTTTCCTGCCCGCCCCTCTTCCCTCGCTGGCGGCGGTCGGGGGCCGTCTCTAGAGCTTTCTAGCCCGTAGGTTAGCTTGGCGTGGCCGCGTGGATCAGCATGCAAGCGCATGCTTTACACGCCACCAACTGTAAAGCATGGCACCATTCAGACAAATCGTCCCCCGGGGTTCCCTGGGTTACAAAGTCGGCCTCTGGTCACGCCTTGCCGCCGTCACAATGACAAAGACGCGCCTTTTCATTGGAAGAGAGGTACTAATCGACCGAGACGCACTGCATCAGCGGGACCATCTCGACGTAATGGCTGTCCACCGAGACCTAGCAATGGAGCAATTGGGGCCATCCGAGCCCCCAGTCCATGGGCTGCAATCTATTTTTTAGCTGCCGCCCATCGTCTGGCCACTAAGCGGAAAAACTACAACTACCAGGCCACCCTCCATCATCCCGACAGTCTGGTTCATGGTACGAAATATCGCCGACTCTCTCTTTACCAGCACCAGTATGGGCGGCGGGGAGGTACCCAGGACCTTTTGCGCAAGCCCATGCCATATCAATTCCCAGTGTCACCGGAACTCCATGTCGCTTTCCATTCACGCCCCTCCTTTGCTCCGACCGCCGCCGAAATCAACCTAGATTGCCAGGCCACTTGCTGGCGTTTTGCAGGAGACGATGGATTTTGCAGATGCTGCCGTCGGAAATCCATACTGTCGGGACCAGAGTGATTAGCTGGTGTCCTTTCCAGCTCTCTTGTCGCCCCAGAGTATCAATGTGCGACCTCAGGCAGAGTCGGTCGCGGTGCTTGAAGTAGAAGCAGAGCACCCTAACTTGGATCTCCCCTCTAGTTCTCGGGGGCCGAGACATTGTGAACCAGCCTCTCCCGCTGCGTGTAACATACATGTGTGATATAGGTAATCTTAGGCGCCTGGCGAGACTGGCTGCGGACTGACCATGGCGGCGAGCCCTGGATTTCAGCCGAGCTGCTAACTACCTGGCCAAGATCGCCGTAATAGTTGTCATTCCGCATGTTTAGTTATGCTGGGGTGGCCAGGATGCAAAGCGCTCCGGAAGACCCGCCCCACTGCCAGCCTGCTGGGTATGTACCCATACACTACTTTTCTCACAGCCGACGCTGTACGGATAGAAAGCGAGTGGTCACTCGAGCTGACAGCGTTAAATAGAAGGAGAAGCGAAGTTCAAGCAGGTAGTCACTTTCCGGAGTTCCGGAGGCTGGGCTGGTAGACTCGATGCTGATTTTAAAGTGCTAGTTCCGTGCTCGCTCGCGCCTTGACGGCGCCTTCTTCGCATCGGGCTGCACCTGGACGCCTCTACCCGACCGCCTGACCGTAGACGCCCGAATCGCAGGTGGGCATTGGATAGCGTCAGTCACGAGATGAATTATTTTGCCGAACCGGGAATTCATCATCCAAATTAGTTTGCCCGCAAGCCCGCAGGCCCGCCACAACCAGCGCGTGCCAATCCTCCTGTGCCCCCGGCCCTGCAGGTGATTGCTGGCGCCATGCACACTGTTACCTCGCTATTCCGCTCTGGTCGAGTCGAGTGAGCCTGTGGCTGGCGCAATCGCCCATGAACCTCTGCCGCCCATGTACGGATACCTGCGCCTACCAATGAGTCGTTGAGCCCATCTCGTCAATTGTGCCAGCGCGAGCTTGAGCAGCTTGCTCTCCCTTGTATCAGCGGCAGCTCTAACGAGGTTCAGCATGGGAAGCTACAGCTGTGGTCAGTGGGAACCGTGAGTTACTGTGTCGTGCGTGTCTACTCAACTGTCGTGTCTGCGATAGTCGGCGGCATGGGCTGCGGGGTGTCTCACGTCGGGACTTGCAACGGGCGGGCCGGTGGGGGATGCAAAGTCTACTTGTCTACCAAGTATGACGGCCGAGTGAAAACCACACAGTAAGGAGGAACGTAGCCATCTCTCCACGTGCTCTCCTGGTACAAAGCTGCGACTGTGTTGTGGCTTCGCTGCTCTTAGGCCTGGTATCGGCCGGGAGGAGGCAAGGCAGGGGTGGCTCTCGGGGACGAAGACACGGACTGCCGAAAGAATGGCGCTCTTAAACGACTTCACCAATCACGCGCGGTAGCGCTGGCCCATGAATGGAACTGATCTGGCGCCGCCACGCACTATGTGCCTGGCAGTTGGCAGCCAAGCATCTCTCCGTTTTGCAATTCGGCGACCTGGGAATAACTAGTGTCTCGACGCGAGTATGTTCTTGGGCCAAGGTCGCCTGTTTCCCCACCGACTCTCGTCTGTCATTCGAGGGGAAGTCGCGACGAGGAAGTGCACCTGCAATCTTCTACGTCAGTGCGAAGAAGCGAACCCACTGGAAAGAGGAGCAAGGCGCGCGGTTAGGTGGCTGGCATGCTGGTTGGTCAAAGAGCGAGCCTGTTCTCTTTCCGTCTCTAGCACAACGAGCTGCTAAATAAGTGCAGTGGGAAAACCCCCGAGAGTTTTCCGTTGCTGGACTACCGAGTACATGTTCAGCTCAGATCCTCGTGTGTCGCAGTATTTCTCTCGTCTTTCAGCTGATCAGCTGTACAGTTACTCGGGTGTTGCGGCATTCTCTAGCATTTGCGTTGGTAAATCTTGCTTGGCGAGGGTTGGTGATGCGCGCGCCGGATGGTGTACCGTGTTGTCGTGTGATTGTCGTATAAAATCTTCCCGTGAGACTTTAATTGACCAAAACCAACATAAGCAAAAAAAAAAAAGACAGTGGTGGATTATGAGCACACTGCTGAATACTGTCTACGCTTCTCAGTGTGGTGCCAAGCAAACGGACACCCAGCGGGTCACCGAACTCTCAGCCGGTTTGCTGTGGGCGTCGGCGAACCATCTACTAGGTAATTACAGAGTAGATGTGTCAGCAAGCGGGGGATATCTTACATCTTACCACTGTACCAGTAACTCGGCCTTGCCTCTTTCTCGGGGACCGAGTGTATTTGTCCCCGTTATCGATATCTCAAGCCAATATTGACTTTAGTGTAGGTTGCAAGCAAGGCTGCCTTTGCCGCACTGCTTGCTACTATTATATCGAGAACAACGGCAGTCCAAGGCACTTGTGTCATCGGCCGTCTGTATTCAAAACTTCATTATAGTTGGCCAGACCACTGTGACTGTGGACAAAATGGCAAGTTGGATCGATGCTAATACGGTACGTGTTACCACGCTACTCTGTCTCTGTCATTAAATAGGACATCTTTGTTGGTGGTGGCTGAGCACAAACCCTTGCATGGCTGTGGTCCTGTGGACACTACAGGACACACCCCTACAAGATCTGGCTCTGGCTACTTCCCCATTTGTATTGCCGGCAAAGCGCCTCGGCGATGAATGGTTACATTATGGCGTCGCCAGCGTCCCTTACTCCCTGGTAATAGCTGCTCCATTGACGGAGGGAGACAAGCCTGTTTGCTCGGGTCCTGGTACTAGACCCAGTCACAAGGGTGACAAAACAGACCGCCGGTGCTTAAGCAGACGTGTCAGCAACAGCAGTGTATT
The DNA here is from genome assembly GCF_000280675.1 of Beauveria bassiana ARSEF 2860. NCBI lineage: Eukaryota > Fungi > Ascomycota > Sordariomycetes > Hypocreales > Cordycipitaceae > Beauveria > Beauveria bassiana. The sequence continues at coordinate 551,373 of NW_007930837.1, read as the reverse complement.
TCTCCACGCACAATATTTTGTAAAATATAAGATAAATATGATCAAATTCTTTATATCATTCTATACGTAGCAGATAATTTAATTATGGGATTTGCTCTTAATATTGTCTTTTTTTTCTATCATTAAAAATGAGCCTTACTCAGTGTGCCGGCGATCTGTTCTGTCACCCTTGGGGCCAGTCTGTTTTCCTGACTCCCGACTCCGACCCAGGTCAGGCCTTGGCTTCGGCGCCAGGCATGTATTGTACTCACCTGACAACCAGGCAAGGGAGAATCAGACTCTGGTGAGTCGTGCTGCGCACTCTCTGCGGTGCCTGCCGAGAGAAAGGTCTCAAACATAAATCTTGGCTCAGCTCCGGGCGAGTCAACTACCACGTCGGCACCGCCAAGTGCAGGCTGCATCGCTCTGAAAACTACAGTGGGTTGTAGCTCGGCCAGCATCTGCCGTGCCACACCAACTACCAGCAGGCTAGTCCCTAACGGTGACTGAGTTTGCTTTGCTTTTTGTGAGGGGTCCTCGCAACTGTACGACTTGAGCTCCAGCTTGCCAGGGCTGGTTGAGAGAGCTGAGCGCCCTGGTTAAAAGATAGCGTGGCAGCCAAGGGCTAAAAGACTAGTGCATCGCATGAGACAAAATAAAGGGAAATAATGATACACGGAAGCCTTCATCGCTCGGCATATGCATCGATGGACTGAGATTTCTAGATGCCGGCGCTATAATATTCTTTGTTCTCAGATGGATGATCGCTCGAGACACACATATGACACTAAAAAAATGCCGGCCTAGACCGCATTTCTTCACATCAAGCTTGTGCCACGATAAGAGCAAGTGAAGTTGCTTTGAAAAGCCGTCTCCAATTTCTGCGGGAGCGATTATCCACAGGCGAGGTCCGAAACTGACAGAGCGATGACGACTTGCAATATTAGATGATGCTGTCTAGTCCGGGCCTCGCCATTTTCTCCTTCCTGGCAGTCAAGACCCCGGGGGAGGAGAGGAGGGGGGGTGGGTGTAGCAAGAATGGCCACTTGCATCGGGGACACGGTAGTTTGTGTGTCATCTGGGGGGGCGAGCCGTCTCATAGGTTCAGAGCGCACCATTTCGCCTCTTTGGGATGAGCTATGGACACGGGACGGAGATGATGCCCAAACTGGAACAAACTGTATCTTTGTTGACGGGGGTGCCATGCTCTCGCCCCCTTCTGCCGCCGAGTGGACATTCCAGCAAAGGCTCCGATGGCGCGCCATCCACAGCAGAAGTCTGTACATTGAGATGTACCACTGTCGGTTATTCAGTGCATATCTCCGTACTTTGTCGTCGAGTTTATTTAATGACCCGTACACGATTGTCGTTTCGAGAAGAGACGCCTGTGGCACGTAAAGAAATCCGTCGTGGTGTTTACGCGAGGGTTTTGGTGATGCCCAGTCAGGCTCGAAATTCCCGTTGCCTGCAGTCAAACAAAGTAGTTCAAGCCATCCATTGGTAAATACGTATGAACTATTGTATCTGGCAAGGTTGAAGTGGAGGATGGCTTATGGGTGGTGGCTGCGAGCAACAGTGAAGAGCAGCCATGGCCTCAATCAATAACATGTCCAACTATTAACCAACTACTGGTAGGCATTTACCAGTAGCCATTAACAGTTGCTGCGGTCAAATCGGCCTTTAACTACTATGCTCACGAAAAACCCTCACCATTGCCAGCAACCGATCCCGGCGGTCAACTTTGCAGTCATCGTGACACAGATTCACCACAACTCCCCCACTATCTCATTATTTTTTGCTGACGACTGAATTATTTAAAAAAGAAGAGAAAATTACCGGACGGTGGACAGAGCGTTGGCCCACCCCCACCAAGCCGGCTCTTGCCATGAGTGCCGACGGACGACGAACCCTGCAGACAACTAACGAAAAAGAAATTTTCACATTCAAGCCGGACCCCTTCTCCCGCAACAGCGGAGCCCTCCCCCTCCCCCCTCCCCCTTCGGCAGTCTCTCGGAGCGCAGCATCGCTCTCTTTCCAGCGCGGCGACAGCAAAGAAACACGGGGTGGGTGGTTCCAGGCGCACTCCTCTCGTTTGTACAGTACAGTACAGTACAAACACGTATCGATTCTTCCCTCCCCCCTAGCTTCCCGCTGATGCTTGGCGAAGACTCGGCAATGCCAACGAATGTGACATTGAACGGCCTGATGTGCTGTCTTTACGCCTTGCCCCCCCGCTAGCCAGTGAGTTGTTCGGGCCAGCGGCTGGTGCTATTGCGAAACGTAAGGACAAAGCGGTCCCGGCAATGACGCGCAGGTGGCAAGCCCTACCATTGCTGGCCTCTTTCGGGGCTTTTCAGCTCATGCTACAATGTCGCAGCGTGGCAGCGATACAACAAAACGAATCGGAGACTGAGGTCGCCTGAGGCAGACCTCACGGCCAACGGCAGACACGCAGGTGCTAAACTTACTCAGCAAGCAAGGCCAAGACCGACTGTTGGAAAGCATCTGGGTTATAATTAGGGGTCGGGAGGCCCTCTGAACTGCTGTACCACCACTCGTATTATTAGCAGTCTGTGCCATCGGCGCTAGCTTTTCGCAACGTCGTTCGTTGGCTGCTGTTCTACGCCGAGCCGGTGTTCGCCGACTCGGTTGAGCGAGTCAAGTTGCGCAAGAACGCAGCGAATCCTGCCAAACCAGGCTTGTATGACTTGCAACTCGAAAAAAAAAAAATAGCAACCGCTTGATTGCTTCGCCACCAAATGCTGAACCCACACGCTGCTCGCAAGGCGTAAAAAGAGACACTGGACTCAACGTTGGCACGTTGGCACGTTGGCACGTTGGCACGCTATGTGGAAATGCTACATAATTTGCCGCGACCATCAGCCCACCGGACCGGGCGGCAACTACTCCGAGCCCATTCGTACTTTGTGAAGCGACCACTGGTAGACGTCTTATATCCAACTAAGAGTGGAAGATGCTTGATGGGAAGGCAAGAGGCTAATTTAGGCACTGTTGTCCTGGCCTGGGACCCTGCAGTACAGGACAAAGTCAGCTACCATTGGCACTAACAAAGCTTGAATTGGTAAAAAGCTGCCAAGACTTGCGCCAGTATGAACCGCGGGTACTAAGCCTGGCTCTCGGCCGGAAATTTGGAGTCTTGTTACGAACCAATGCCGCCGCTAATCCGTAGGAATACCCATATGTGAAGAAGCTGTCAACCAAACGAGTATTCTAGCCGTTGCTGACTGCCAAGAGTGTGTGGTCTGTTCAGCAAGCGCCGTCTTGAGCTCAAATTTCGCGTCGCCCCCCCAGCCAAGGCGCTGAAGCTCCGTACCTGCAGGGATCGCACAGAAGGCTGGACACTGCTTCTGGTGCGGCCGAAATCCAGATCGCCCCCCCGATGCCTCGGGTGCTGAAGCAGCAAAACGTGGAGAACGGCATCAAGTCGTCACTAATACAGCGGCTCCGGCGTGGTAGCCACACTTTGTATGGGATTGTGTGTCCTCGGTCCACCTACCAGATTGTCGCCATCCACTAATTATCCGTTGGCGGTTATGAAAGCCCAGTTCATTACTTCCATGTGGCACCGTTTATTATGACCTTACTTCCGGTCCGGTCACCCTAGGGTGAGGGAGCGGTCAATCTCTCCCATTCTTTAAAAGGTGCTATGCCCACACCCACACTGCAAGTTGACAGTACCGCGACAAGTCAACGGATCAACATCAACATCAACATGAACAAAGTGCTGGCTTTCAAAGCGCTAGGGTTGCAAAAAGTCCTTCTGTGTCGTAGACAAGAAATAGTTGCCCAGTTTCAGTCGGGTCCTGAGTGATGGGCTTTTGCATTAATTAGACCTTTGAGAGCCGTTGCGGTGGCACGAGCTATAGCCAAGGAGGGGGGGGGGGCTGTAGGCAGGATCCTAGAACTAACTTAATAGTGGTCATGATATACAGAAGCAGACTTTTGGAAGCTGTCACCACTCGTCAATGCCACAAGCTGGCTGGCTGGTTGCTCTCGTCTGCCTACCACCATTGTTGCTTGCCCACCATCGCTTCATAACCGAAAAGGCAACAGGCTGCGGCGTTAGTGCCTTGTGCTGGTTCTTTTGACTCGAAGCCAACCGCACTCGCCACCCCCCCTAAGTCGTGGAGACAGTTCTCACACCCTCCCCTTTGCCAGTGCCGCCGCCGCTCCCCGATAGAGGGGGGGGAGGGGGGGTGGCTCAGGATGTGTCAAGCAAGGTTGGGGGAGCCCTGAACGACGCATGTTAGTCGGTAGGAGATGTGTTAGTCTGGCCCCATCCCTATACTCCTACGAGAGTGCAACATGGCTTTGCATCCAGCAAATAAACGCTTCACGTTCGTCCCGGCAATCTGGTAACGGCTTTCCTTGGCTGATTTTGCATTGCTCGGTCGTATTTTCTCATCCTTTGGCTCAGCTGCCCCATTTCTTTCTTGTTAGTTGTTTTGTCCTAAAAACGCCCGTTCCCGTCCTCTTTGCTCTTTCTTCTCGATCAACTCGTACCGACCCAACACAACAACTGCATGCATCATAGACTTATTGGCCGGCTTTTGCCACTTCCTCTCTACCAACAGAATCGAGGTCTCAGTCTTTTGACGCACTACTGTAACCGCCACACTGCATCATCATACTTGGTCGGCAGATTGGTACCGAACCTTGACTATACGCACAGAGCTTTTGCCGACCGCCAAGCGCTACTGGCAAGGTAGTATCCCACAGAGGGTGCCTTGATATCATATATCTCTATCCCGCTGCAAGGATCCCTCTCAATGGGCTCCCTTGCATCGCTAGAGTCTTGTCTACGAATGGCCCTGCCAGACACTCCACCAGAATTGGCGAGCCCGACGGCGACTTCATTCTCTTCAAGATCGTCTCCTTCAGCAGATCACATCTGGGCCTCACAAGCACTAGCATCTTTGCCAATGTCAAATTATGACAAGACAACAGGCCGTGATGATCGCGAGGACCGTCGGGAAAGCACGCCACCCCAAGCCTCCAACAACCACCAGCGCCCACAACTGCCTCCCCTCAGCAGCTTGTTCGGGCCTCCATCCTCTATGCGGCCTCTCAACCCTCTCTCCAGCCGCCCTGCCCATTATCAGATGCACTCAACCCTCGATCGTCCTCATACGTTGGCTGCTGGACCTCAAAGCTCGTCCTCTTACTTGCCATCGCTAGCTGCGCAGCCCAGAACCACCTACGAAGCTTCTCCGTATGATTTGGTCCGACCAGTTTCCGACTCACAATTACCAGGAGCTGGCGAATCAAGAAGCCAGATCAGGACGGAGTCAAGATGGTCTCAGCAAGATGCCGGTCGGCAGGACTACATGCTGGGCACCCCAAATACGACTCGCAGGCATCTCCCTGAATCAAGAGACGAAGCGACCGAGGGCAAAAAAGAAGCCTCAAGCTCGACTTCCCATGCCGCATGTACTCCGGAAAGCCTTGCTTCCAAAGACTCTCTTCCACCAAGAACTTGGACAGGCGCACAGTTCTTGCCACGCTTTTTGCGGGCTGCCGAAGTTCCCGGCGAAGGAATGTGCTACTTTTACGACGATGGAACTCACTGCAAGACAGTGATTGACGGCGAGAATGTGAATGCACTTTGGGGTGTCACAAAAGCCGGCAAGCCAAGAAAGAGGCTTGCCATTGCATGCATTACATGCCGCGAGAAGAAGATCAAATGCGACCCCGACTTTCCTCGATGTGTCCAATGCGACAAGTTTGGCAGAGTTTGCAAATTCAAAAATGCGCCTAGAGGTGGCCAAACGACTTCGCCATCTGCACAATCTGCCGAACTATACAGTGGAAAGAACTTGTCTTCTCCACGAGCTTCGCGAGACTCCAGGTCCCCTGTTGTCCAGCCTGCCTCTCACCAAAGCTTCGAAGATGGCTACCACAAGCGTTTAAAGCTCGGAGCAAATTCCTTCAGCCATTCAAAGGGCACCTCGCTTGCTGCTTCCGACGCTCTGGATCATTCAAAGTCTCCTCGCCCACCATATCGACGCCCGTCCGACTTTTCGCGCATTTCAGACAATGATCTATGCCGTGCCTGGCGTACTGACGTGTACATGTCTGACCCTCGATCCATCAACGATGTTGTCATGCAGTTTTTTGTCCACATTGATTCTACAATGCTCATAAACTTCTTGCCCGAGACCATTTGGAAAACGCATCTTGCCCTCTCGGGCGATAGAAAGCTCCCGGAAGACTTGATGCTTCTTTACAGCGTTCTGACTATTGGAGTTGCCCTTTCCGGCGGCCCAAAGCATATTGCTTCCGAGTACGCTCAAGTCGCGCATTATGCGCAGAAGAACCTCGGATTTGATTGCCTGCAGCTCGTCCAGAGCCGTATCCTCATGGCTGTGTATTACATCTCTATTGATCGTATTCACGACGCCAACGAGTTGCTATCGTCAGCTCTGGCAGTCTCCAACAGTTTGCAGCTCAATGTGGAACTTGAAAAGTCTACAGAAGCGAACATGACGACCTATCCTTTTGGCATGTCTAGAACAGGGTATAAGGAGAGTCGTCGTCGCACACTGTGGTCGCTTTTCATGCTTGAGAGGTTTAATGGCATCTTTCCCAACAGATTAGCTATTATCAACGCGGAAGATCTCTATATTCGTCTGCCCACCGACAACGATAGCTTTGAGAAGCAAATTGAGCGAGACGAGCCCATGTTTGACCCCTACAACCTCACAACGTCTGCGAGGCTAGGCTCGCACAACGTTCTAGCCAGTCTTGTAGAGATGGCATATCTATGGTCTTATTGCCAAGTCACACTTTATCGCATTGCGTGCCGTCCAGCTGCCGCGTCGGACGAGTCAACCAGAATACAAACTCTGGCAAGAACGATTAGGAGTTGGTTCTCATCTCTCCCCGAGCACCTCTCATTCTCCATGAACAACCTCAAGGCCTCGGCTGGCGCTGGTAATGCTTCTTCGTTTCTCTCCCTGCACCTTTTGTATCATCACGCAATGATCAAAGTGAACCGTCATGGCTCCGCCGCCACGGTACAGGTGCAAAATGGCTATGCGCACAATTGCTTCGGCCATGCCGCTGGCATAGTGGATGTGCTGCAGACGGTTGACAATCTGCGCCGCACACAGGCATCTCTCATTATGCTACCCCGTGTCACAGCCGTGGCTACTGTCGAAGCCGTCGATGTCCTGACCGCGAATGGCACCTTGTCAAGCCTCTCGGACCAGATAAAAAGTGCCAGAGATGCTCTCATGGCAGTTGAGCGTCTAGCAAGCACATGGGAAGATGCCACTCGCTCCAGAATCGCACTACACAAGCGTCTGGACGAGATTGTCTACATTCAGAAGCATGGCGCAAGACCGGGGAGCCCTACCCGTGGCTACATCGTGCTGGAGACGAGCAGCGGCAGCCACTGGCAAATGTGTGAGCCAATCGATGCTCTACTACCCAGGGAGATGGATATTGTATATACACTTCCTCTCTAAGGTATGCTGCTCTCAACCTTTTCATTTCATTTTTTTTTTAAAATTTGCTCGCAAGCACTGTATGTGTCCTTGCAAATCTTGCGTACTTTGTCGTTGGCTGGCGCTCTTGGTATATACTCCCCTCAAATCGGGAAGCGGGTTGAAACGGAACCTTGGATATTTTTGGTAGACAATTTGGGTGCATAATGGAAAATGCATGCGAAAAAAGCCACTCTGTTGGCTAGCACGATACGTTTTTGGTTGGATAGCCTACAGATAAGCTGTGGCATCTCGGGACAGGAAGAAACGTCTTAACAGACCGTTGAACACGTTATATCACAAACAGGAATATTTTGCAAACATCCACTGCTGCCTCTCTACTCCTAAATTGAGGGATCTTGCCGGCTCCTTAACATTTTTCGGATAGCTCGAGACTTTCGGCTGCCAATTTTGCCGAATGTGTACAAACGTAGCTTTAGTCTCTGGTGATGATCCGGTCGATCATCAGTTCGTCCATGCTGATCACTAACTACCACGATCCAGCGGGGCGGATCCGATCAATCAGTGTCAGCCTGCTGCCAAAAGAGCAAGACGCTTTGAACGATTAGAAGCCTTTTTCTTTGAAATTTCTACGCCGCTTCCTGGCTTCTGCGTGGATCGACATGGCTTCATAGATAGAAAAGTGCCTAACCTGCTCGCGAGAACATTGACACGAGGCCCGTGTTCCGGTACAGCGATCTACCTATTCCATTATTCCGCTTGCTTATATAAATGGGCGGTTTCAACCTCGCTTCATGATGAGCCACTGCTCGAAGGACGAAAGCCTTTTGTTTCGCAGGTTTGGAGGCCCGCACTGTGGGACGGGTTGCCAAAAGCCATGAGGCCCTCAAGGAGCTCGGTACAATTTAGCATGGGGCTCTGTAGGCATGTTGCGGAAGCACATCGCTCATCCCGGGATCAATTCAGCAAGTCGGCGGAGGAGTCAAAATCTTCATCAATAATACACTTCTTTGTTTTGTCCAAGTTGCAAAGTTGGAAGCTGATGGCTTCCCGTGCTGCGTGTACCCACCAGCACGTGATGGCTTCACAACTTCGATTGCACGAGGACCTGGCCACAACATCAACTTGACAAACCAAGACTTTGCATTGCATTCTAAAAACCATCAATTCAAGTTCATGTATTGGGCCTCTAATACTACAATGGTATATACGCGCTGATCCCACCTCTTCCCGAACCGTTCCTACTCAGCCCAAAATGGCCTTTTCCTGCCAGCCAGTGGCTCACCTAACGGGCTCCAACAGTATGAGCTTCCCTCTCGTTGCATTGATTGTACACCACTGAAACCCTATATCTAAAGGCCCCGTACATGCGGTGACATATTCTTCATCACCTGGCACCTACATCCTCACCGGTTCCGCGGACCGCGCCATTCGGCTGTACAACCCACAGCCTACCTCTTCTGTGCCCAAGACGGCCTCGGAGGCATCTCTCGCCGCCTCGTCGAGCCTGCCGCAGGGCCGGCTCATTCAGAGCTACGAGGCGCACGGCTACGAGGTGCTGAGCCTGGCCGTCGCCGCAAACAACACATCGTTTGTGTCGGGCGGCGGCGATCGCGCCGTGTTCCTCTGGGACGTGGCCGCGGCGGTGACGACGCGTCGCTTCGGCGGCGCCAGCGCCCACGGACACACATCCCGCGTCAACTGCGTGGCGTTTGCGGGCGAGGGTGACTCCATCGTCGCCAGCGGCGGCTTCGACACGACGGTGCGGCTGTGGGACGCGCGCAGCGGCAGCGCCAAGCCCATCCAGGTGCTCGACGAGGCGCGCGACGCCATTACGTGCCTGGCGGTGCGCGGGACCGAGGTGGTCGCGGGCAGCGTCGACGGCCGCGTGCGTAGCTACGACATCCGCATGGGCACGTGCACCACCGACGTGGTCGGCGGCCGCAGCGGCGTCACCAGCGTCGCCCTCACCCGCGACGGCCGCGCCATGCTTGTCGGCACCCTCGACAGCAGGCTCCGCCTCATGGACCGCGACGACGGCACCTGCTTGAGGGCGTACGCGGACTCTACCTGGCGCAATGAGGAACTGCGTCTGCAGTCGGTGCTGGGCGCCAAGGAAAAGTACGTGCTGGTCGGCGACGAGATGACGGGGGCGGACGAGGCGCGCCCAGGCGAGGGCAGGGTTCTGGCGTGGGACCTGCTGAGCGGCAAGCTTGCCGGTAAGATAGCGGTGCCATGGGGGCCCGAGGGCTATGACGCGCGAAAAAAGGTCGTGGGTAGAGATGGCAAGGAAAAGGTGAGGAAGAACGTGATAAGCTGCATGGCTTGGCGGGACGATGGCTGGGGAGACCAGTTTTGCGTGGGAGGTACGTCGGGCGTTGTCACTGTGTTTGCCACATGATTATGATATCCCCTTTGCATTTATAGAGTTGTGTGTACATGCTGCTTTTCCAATTGGGCGGCCGTTTCGCGAGGAGAGAGCATGATGAATACAATATGCATTGTAGGTGACTCGAAATCGTAAGCTCTAGCTGCAAACACCCTGCCCATCAATCCTATATACGTGTGTACGGCCGCTGGTCTCCAATAGCAATGCACCCCAAACGCCGGCCAGAAAACAAAGGTCCAGATTACACGCTTGTGCGCCTCGTCTCCCATTTCCCTATGAGCTGACTTATTTTTCAGTGTTTCTCATCAAGTGCTTGAATAATATTAGAATTTCCACCTCGATGTGGAACAAATGATGCATTTTTCGTTTACATGAGCGTTGTTGTTTCGTAAGAATGATGAATCGCACAACTTCACTTGAGACGGCCCTGTCGCGAGGTTCAGTCCATGTGAGCGTACTTGAACCAATTTGGTCGGCAATCTTCGCGGTGAAGGAATGGCTCTCCGTCTGTTAACCGGCCAGTCACGCATCCCTTGCACTTGGGCGAGTTGGGACAGTTGAAGAAGGGAATATGTTGGTAGCCGATATCGCGGAACCAATGAATCTTACTCTTGTCTTCAAAAAGACCAACTGCGATACTGTGGACAGGGGCGTCACCCCAGCGCTCGTAGAAGAAGCCGCCTGCCTTGTCCAGGTGGTTAAAGTAGTCGTCGTACACCTGGCTGCGCCAAAACTCCATGTCGGCGACCTCAAAATTGGTCCAGAAGTGACATGTCGAGAAACCTTGGGCGTTGTAATTGTGCTCAGGTCGGCGCTCGCTGTCAGTCACCCACTTCACGGCATTGTTCTCTTTGAGGTATGTTGGGTGGTCTGCGAGAAACTTGGCGGTTTCGGGCCAAAGTGTGGGCAGAGTATTTGGATCGTCGTAGAGGGTAATTGTGAAGCCATATGTCTTGTTGTTGTCGTGCATGTAGCGGAAGACATCGTAGTCGACATCGCAGAAGAAGTGTACTTTGGGCTCGACGCGCCAGTAGTAGCGGACATCCTTGAGAGCAGGATGCTTGTAGAACATGCCGCTATTCCAACGGCACATCTGGTGGTACGACATCATCCTGGCATACTGCACGCCATTCTTCTCGAGAACGGTAGCAGAGGCTTCGAACATGTCCATGTCGATCCAGGAGGGAACTGCCCAGTGCTCGTCAGGGATGACCTCTGCGGCCAGCCATTAGTATCGCTTATTGCGTCGGCGTGCCATACTTCGTCTTCACCTACCGTAGTTGCACTTAGCTTTTGTTGCTGCGCTGGTCTTTCTTTTGAATTCTTCCGAGAAGGGCTCGTCATTGAAAAAAGTCCAAGGGTAGTTGAACTTGTGATTCCATGTCCTCTCGAGGTCGACCATGGAGGCCACCATATCATCCACTTCGCTGTTTCGAACAAGTGCTAGCAGGGTCGCTGGTATACGGTCGGTATCTTTGGCATCGGGGGCATATTTGGAAGACGTGCGGACGAGGATGCCCTCTGGTTCGCCGGTCGCTGATAAGGGGTTAGCAACGCTGTCTTGACGCGCCTATTGCTACGAAGGAATGGAAATCCTCACGATCCAGGTTAGGGTCTCGCTCAAAGTTGGCATATCTGCCGGCGGGACCGAAAATAGAGGCTGTGGGCTTGAACACTTGGTAAAGAAAAAAGCACCAGAGCACAAGGGCCAACAGGCCGAGCATCCTGACGGGACGCGCGATCGCCATGGTGGCGGAAGCTGTAATGTGGCGCAGTCGGAAACTCGTGTGGTCGAGCAAGGCTGTATCAGCGAAACATGAAGTTGGTCGCGTTGGGACAGTGACGCAGGATGATGCTTCGGAAATGCCTAAGGAGTAGAGTGATGATGCTCCTGAGGCTATTCGCAGACAAAGCTTTGAAAGTCTATGGGCGAAAATTGAGGACGGGGGCGAGACAGAGACGCTAAGGTCAGAGATAGGGGCTATTTAGTGGTCAAGGACAATTGCTGTAGGGAAGCAGCACTGAGCATAGTGGGGCGCTTGCGCGATCTGGGCTTGAACCTCGTGTGAACAGCCAAACAGCGAGCCATCGCGCCTCAGTTGATGATGTCAGAGGAAAACTTCCAATCGGATCATATCTAACAAAATGAGTTTTGGTTTATGTTCTGAAGATGCAACAAGGCGTTATGCTGGTCTTGCCGTAACATGGCGCGCAAACCAAAAGACACACCAAGATCCGCTGTAGTGCTATCGGGACTACCGTACCGTACCGTGCCCCGCCAAACCGCTTAACGCGTTGCCTTCACATCAACCCTCACCAAGCTCTCCCTAGTAGAATGCCGGTGTCCAAGATGCCTATGGTCGCATCATGGCGTTTGCTGCAGAGATAGAAGGCCTTACTGGTGACCTGATCAAGGCACTGAGCCAGTCGAGAGCCACTGTGCGTTCCTTACCATCACTCCTAAGTCTCCAGGCGACTGATCATCTGATAGACTGACAAGAGCTTTCTTCGCACGCGTGATGCTGCTCTTCGGGCGTTTAAGACTAACAAGTTTCTTCGAACCAACCACTTTGAAGTAGAAAAGTCACTATGTGGACTTGAGGAAAAATTCCGCGTTCACAACAGAGATGCCCTTGCGAATGAGCTCAAGGCGCGCCTCGATCTGCTATCTCACCTTGGCTTCAAGTGGTACCCGGAAGCTTTACATCTATTACTAGAACTTTCAGATCAGCCTACATACAACACCAAGCTTGAGAACATACCACGCATCTCCGCAGACGACGATGGTGGACCCAAGCTACGATGGGAAGACATTGCCCAAGAAGATGGGTGGGCACAGGACTCGGACATCTGGGACTCCATCAACTACAGCGAAGGGTCCGGAGATGAGATCTTTGAAGATGATCCCGATGATAAGTCCGATGAGAGTTCGCATTTTGGTGGTGATGCCCCTTCTGGCAGAACAGTTCAAGATCTCATCATCCATCCACAAGACAATGACGCATTAGAGGCGGTCATAAAGCAGCAGAAATGGAAACAAGAAGAGCCGACACGAGACCTCAGTGGAAAGGTGCGCAAGATTGGCCTGTCGGAAACGCAGGCCCTTCGTGAAGTCTTGTTCATGCTTCACGGCCTACCCACCACATTATTCGACGCGGATGGCGCACCAGATCCGGCGTTTCAGATATTCAACATAGCATGGCAGACTCAGAAGTCTCTGCTGACAGCATTTTCTGAAGCTGGCGGATATATTAACATTCTGCGGCGCTTTGCGGCTCAAGTCGAAAAAGAGCCGCAGCTCCAAGCTCTTCAAGACTGCGTGGCGAAGCGGGTACGTGTGTTAGATGACCACCTCGTGCGCATCCAAGAGCGACTCGCTAGCCCTACCGACCAAGTCGTAGTCAGTCTCATCGCGGCCAGAGAGGAGCTGACACCCGTGCTGGAGCCGCTGTTTAGGTTGTCTGGAGTGATTCTAAAGGTGCAGCAGAACCCAACGTCGGATAATTTTCGATACCTTGAGCTGCTGTTTGACGAGTCGAGTATGGCGCAGCTGACTGGAAACCAAGAGCTCTACGAGTTTCTAGCACGCATATTTCTAGAATGCTTCATCGTCTACCTGCGCGAGATCCGCAGCTGGGTCCAGGAGGGTAGGCTGCTGCCCAGCGACGAGGCCTTTTTCATTTACAACGGCCAAAAGGATGTGCCATTGGGTGGCATCTGGCAGCACCGATTCAAGCTACGCCGGACGGAGGACGGACAGCTCCTCGCCCCAATATTTGTACATCCAGCTGCCGATAAAATCTATACGACAGGTAAGAGCATCGTCATACTGCGCCTCCTCGGTCGTCTCAAGGTCGAGGATACTCTGCGCAGCGACCAGGATCAGATTCTTACCTATGAGTCTATCTGCCCTCCCGGGTTCGAGTCGGCTCCGTTCCCGGACCTCTTTAACTTGGCCCTCGGCCAGTGGATCGACCGCACATACACGGCTGTGTCCTCAAGCCTCAAGACGGCCCTCTTTGACGACTGCGCTTTTGAGGCCGCGCTGCGCGCCCTGCATAGCGTCTACCTCATGGAGGATGGCGCTGCCGCCTCGGCGTTTTGCGAGCGTCTATTTGCTAAGCTCGACACCAAGGACGCCACTTGGCAAAACCGCCGCGTCCTGACGACATCCGCGCAGGAAGCGTTTGCGGGCACCGTCGACGCCAGCCGCCTGTCCATCAGCGTCGACGCCGCCGACGCTCGGCATGTGTCGGCCACGGAAGCGCGCAACTCCGTTACGGCCGCGCTGCCGCTCGTTCAGGTTGCGTACAGACCGGAATGGCCCGTGCAAATGATTCTCGACGAGCCGAGCGCCGCACACTACCAGTCCGTCTTTACTTTCAGCCTGCAGATCAAGCGCGCCGCGCACGCGCTGCACGCGGCCAAGCTCCGCGGTGACCTGAACTTCGAAAATGACGCCTTTGACGACGGCGCGCAGAGCGAGGCGCGCGGTCTCTTTTACGCTGCCCGCAGCAGCCTTGTCTGGTTCGTCAACACGCTGCAGACGTACCTCGTGACGGTTGTGCTGGTCCCGCAAACGGCGCGCATGCAGCGCGAGCTCCGCGCCGCGGCCGACGTCGACGGCATGATGGCCGCGCATGCCCGCTGCGTCAAGCACATGACGGACCAGCTGTGCCTTGGCGCGAAGCTGGCGCCCCTGCGGGCGGCGCTCCTCGAGGTGCTGAACCTTGGCCTCCGGCTCGCGCATGCGCGCGCCGAAAATGGCGTCGCGAGGATGGACCGAGATGGTGACGATGTCATGGGCGGCGCCGGCGACAGTTACGTGATTGTGCTGAGGCAGATTAGAGCAGATTTTGCGCGGCTGGTACGGTTCATATGCGGCACGCTGAGGAGTGTAGCGAGGGCCGTCAGCGATGAGTATGCCGTGCGGTGGGATGTGCTCGCCGATATGCTGCAGCCTGGCCATGGCGAAGAGATGTAGGTAGCACGTCATTTACCATGTTGCGATTACGAATATAGACAAATGAACGAGAAGTCGAGATACGACTTTTTCAAAATATGCTACTGCTGGTTGATCGCCAGCATGACAGTAATGGAAACATCAGAAACGTTACCTTCAAGTGTCTATACTTCATGGAATGCAAGACCCGTTCGAGAAAACTATCATAATAGGGAAAGAGATAAGACAATGCTCTAGTCATCGACTGTGGCGCATCACTGTACCGCCACGCCAACTGGCAAAAGACGAGGCATTGACCTCAATACGAGCATTAATCGACTAAATATGGCTTATGGAGTATATAGATGTTCGATACATTGATTTAGGAGGCGCCACGCTAAGGGAGGTGGTCACGCGACAGCGGAGGTGAGATTCAGAACGATCTGGGTGGCGGACATGGCATCTTTATTGCATAAGGACATGCCGTAGGAAATTAGAAGCCTTTTCTTTTATCGATTCATAATTTTGCGAATTTTTTCAGATGCCGAGTGGTGTAGAATCAAGCCGCTGGACAACGGGAAAAGGGGCACGCTGTGGAATGAACAAAGCCACAGAGAGCCAATTGTGTGGGGTTAGCAGAATGGGGCTTGGGGTCCAAATATAGCACGTTTTAGTGGTTGGAGGTCCTGTAAGAGGCAGCATAACACGCTCTCTCGTGACAAAATACAGGAGACAGGCCGCCTATATGTCCTTTGAAAGCCCCCCCTAAACAACGCCCATCGACGCAATACCAATGGACAGCAGTGCGTCGTCCCAAGTGGCATGGACCCGCTTTTTATTTTATTTTTTACCCTGTCAATGTCCAATCTGGACCTCGTCGTCGATCGTCTCTCCCCCTTTGCTTGAGCAAAGACCAGTTTGCGCTTACAGCTTTTTTTTTTCTTTTTTTTCTTTGCACCACACTCGCTTCTGCCCGTTGGTCTAACCTGTTCAAACAATCTCTGAATCTTTGCATCGATTTTCCTGGCTGTCTCTTACCTCTCAACACTCGTTTTCCTCACATTCATCGCCCAGGCGCACCAGCGCTGTCTCGGCCCATCATGAGCTTCTTCACGGCCTTGATTGGCTTCTTGGCCCCCCTCATGATCGCACTGTCGCCGGTGCTGTCCTACGGCGACCAGGCTCTCGCCATGCACCGCAGCAAGTCGAGTTCCGGCTTCTCGCTTGACATTCCGCTGATCATGCTCATCGCTTCCTTTCTGCGGTACGTCATCCCGCGACACGCTGCGCGCGCGCACCTCTCCCTCTCTAGGCTCTCCTCCCCCACCATATCGCCAAGGCTATCGCGGGCATCACCTTTTTTGCTCTCACGTGCTTATAAATTTGATTCACAGCATCTTTTACTGGCCCGGCGCGCGATACGACACGAGTCTACTTGTCCAGTCCGTCATCATGGTCGGCATGCAGCTGGCGCTGCTCAAAATCGCCCTCGACAACCGCCCCAGCCCGTCGTCCAAAGGTGGCGAGTCCAGTCAGCCCTTTAACGGCATGCAGGCCAACGAAAAGGGTTTCGTCGAGGCCATTATAAACTTTGAGCGACCGTACAGCTTCTGGCAGTGGAAGGCTGACAAGCCGTACGTCCCCGACGGCCAATGGAGGAAACCATCCCGGTGCGCTTCGACACGCTAACAGTACACTACAGGTTCTGGCAATTTCTCATGTACTTTGTTCTCGCCCTCTGCGTCCTCCAGCTCCTCTTCGCGCCGATCCACTCTTTCTACGGCTTCTACTCCGAGATGCTGGGTATCGTAGGTCTCTCTGTTGAGGCCACCCTTCCGCTACCGCAAATCGTCGCCAACATCCAGACCCGCGCCTGCAAGGGCTTCCGCATATCCGTCCTCGCCAGCTGGCTCATCGGTGACGCCATGAAGATGATTTGGTTCTTCACATCGACATCGGAGATTCCCTGGATCTTCAAAGTCTGCGGTGTCTTCCAGGCCAGCTGCGACTGCCTTCTCGGCCTGCAATACTTTTTTTTCGAGACCCAGGCCGGCGCCCAGCTGCTCCAGTCAACCCCGTTCGGCAACAGCAGCAGCAGTCCCCACGGTGTCCAATACCACCAGATGCAGCAGATGCAGGAAACTGGCTGGGACAACCACCCCCACCACCAGCCCGAATACAGACCCTCCATGCATGCGCCCTCGAGAAGCCTCACCCCTACGAGACGGCCTGCGCCTTTTAGCGATGACGATGCGGAATAGAGGCCCCATACGACCTGTCAATTAGTTCAGGCAAGCTAGCAAGTCGCCGCCGCTCCCCTGCTTTCACCCTCTGCATATTTGCGCGCCGTGTGAGATTTTGATCTAAGAGAACCAAGCGGCCATGAAAGATACTACTTGTAATTCATTAAATCGGCGTCTTGGAGAATTGGGAATAGTGGGCTAATTTCAGCACCCATTGATTTTCTGGGGTTTACCTATCATTATCAGCTGTAGTAGAGTCGCCTTGGTCAGACCTGGATCATGCCTGGAGCTATGGCGTTCTCAGTCGGAGCGAGTAGGGCGTTAGCACCTGTTATGAAGGGACACTAGGCGATGGGTATAGACTACACGATACACTGGCGTACTTTGGGGATTTCATCAATCAAAAATCCAGTAACTGTACACGGCGAATCCTTGCAAGTCTCCCAATTTTTACTTGTGTGTTACTGTAGCTTTGTCGCGTCGCTGCGCAGATGCGGCTCACTTTGCTTGTACTGTTCTATCTCATCAGCACCAAAGAGCACCTGGACCCAGAGGACCCAGCCACCTCACTTTAACATCGACACTCCTGAGCTACATCCTCACTGTTATCAAGCAGCGATTGCTTCGTTCTTGCAGTTTGACTCTTCCAACAGTGTCTTCCGAAATTTTCTCAATCAGACGCCCTTTCGTTGACACGCCAGTCGGAGATAGTGCACGTGCCAAGAAAAGCCGTCGCCGTTGATCCCGTCGCGGGACGAGCCGTTGCTAGCTTCCCGCCGACTGCGTTGTCCGAGCTTTTTATCACGACAAGCCGGCGATTTAAGCCTCAATCTACGAAGTACCGAGTGCTCGATTGACTTCATCATTGGTAACTCAACTGCTCTTAATGCTCTCGACTTCTGAAACTTACGCTAAGAAAGGAGCAATCGCCTCATTGTCAATCTGACGGAGACTCTTGTACAACGCCCGTTTGCAAAGCCCCGCCATCTAGATTGTATGAGACTATAAAAGATCATTCAGAATTCTTTTATTCAGCTTCGTTTCATATTTACAGGCAAGTCCTCAGTCTGACTGCGATGCTCAATTGCTACGTTTCTAGCTCTATTCTTTACACTGCCGCCCCCGAGCCAACTACCGCGAAAGCATTTCACACTCCCAGCGAGTGCTGGCATTCCCATGATGTTCTACTGTCGCAGGAAGCAATAATTGCTCGTTTGTCGGTCAGTCACTTAAGCGCAGCGCAGGAGAATTTTTGCCAGCTGCCACGTGCAAGCACCTAGCCAACACTTGCTGCAGCCCGCTTCTTTCACACCTCTCTTTTATCAACGCACGCCAAGAGCTTTACCTCTGTTTTCCAATTGACTCATTTCCATTATTTGTTCCTTTTATTTACCTTTACAAACGCCATCTGACCTTTTTCTCGTTGCAGCAAGAATTTCTCCCCGCATCGCACCACTTCCGCTGTCCAATTCCCGGCGCCAGATCATGTATTTGCTCTTCTAGAACCAGCTTCCCTCTGATTTACTAACTTCCGGTTGCAGAAACATGGCCCCTTCAGCCTCCAAAGCAAACTACAAGACCTACGAGGCCCAAGCTCGTCTGGTTCGCGCCATTGTCGCAGCCCATCCCTCAACTAAATGGAATTACAAAGGTAAAACATCTACTATTTGCCCCTTGCCCTTTTCACATATATGCGTGTTTTAGTTTCTGTCTTCGCGGCTCTCACAGGAAACGAGGATTGAGTTGGATAGTGATTGACTGTTGCTCGGCAGAGATTGCTGCCTGTTACGGTTCAGACATGACTGAGCATGCGCTCAACCACCGTTTCCGACACATTCGGGCGCAGACCGAGATTATTATGGAAGGACGCAAACTCAATCTCGACGTCAAAAATCTCACCACGGATGAGTCTTCCCTGCCTAAGACTGTTGGCGCCGTGGACAAGAAAAGTACGCCGCCAACGCTTTGTTCATCGGATCGCGACTGTTTCCTGGAGCCACCATCACAATACATGTTTTCATTCAATGCATCAAAAGTTCATGCGCTAACCAGCATTTCATAGACATTGCCAAGTATTTTGGTCAGTCCACCGGCGATGGCATTCAGTTCCAGTTCCGCACCATCAAGAAGGACGCCGATAAGATGCGCGCTACGGCGGATGGCGGTGGCGACCCCTCTACCTGTCTCGATTTAGGTACCTCCAGCGGCTCTTCCTTTACGCCCACCTCGACGCCCAAGACGTCTCGATCACGAAACGTTACCACGCCCTCTACCGCCGGCGGCGGCGGTAGCACGGCGAAACGCAGCCGCGCCGGTCCCCCCGTCGTCAAGATAGAATCGGACGACGACGACCTCGACTCGGAATCGACGCACAACTGGAGCGAGATGGAGTCCACGCCCTCGAAGCGGCCGCGCAAATTTGACGCCACTGGGGCCTCCTCAGGCCAGAGGACTGGGACGCCCTCGCGCCTCGCCGCCGCCAGAGCCAGCGCTACCATCGCTGACTCTTCGGCCCAGCTGCAGACGAGCGAGTCCGAGACCGAGACACCCGCGTTCTCCGTGCCCGAATTCTCTGCGCAAGCTTCCAACGGTGCCGGAAGCGCTGTTCGTCCCTCGTCATCCTTTGCCACGGCCACTACCACAGCCGCCGCTCCGGGCCGCTCCCTGGCGCAGCAGCAGCAGCCGCAGCAGCGTGCCACTCCCTCTATATTTGGCAACGTCTCTGAATTTCAGCAACCCGCGCCGTTGTCAGCACCCACGTCGACGGCAGCCGGAGTTGCGAGCAGCAACCCGTTTAGAACCTCGGGCACAGACGTGTACTTGAGCGGCGGCGGCAGCCATCGCGACTTTGGCACTTCGGCCGCAGACAGCGCATTCTACGACGACCATGATCCAATTGATGGCGAGTGTTAGACTCTCGGCACACGAGATGCTAATCTCTTTCTTCCTTCAGCCGTCTTGCATTTTCTTTGCTACAGGTCTTTTATACCCACACTATTCGCATTGCTGAGGAATCGATCCCTTACTTGATGTGTTGTTTTCAGATCCTTGCACATGTTGATGTCATTTCGTCATTGCTGCCTCTATTTGATGGCCTTTTTCAGAGTTTGGTTCTTCTCATCATCTGTTTCTGGATTTGTCTTTCTTTCTTTGCAACAGACGATAAAATTTGGTTTCTTAATTTCCTTGTTTCCTATTTTTCCCCTTTCTAGTTTCTGGAGTCAGGGACGACAACAAAAAACAGATTAGCTTAGTCACAGAACGGCACGGAAAAGGGATGCGATTTGGATGCTTGAGAGAGGGAGCTCTTCGGGAGCCATGGGAGCCACAGAGATGTCGGCAGGAGAACAATCGCGCAGAATTAGCAATTCTTTCAATGAAACACATTGATACCATGCATGGTACAATTATGTGAATGCTACATTGCATCCGCAACGAATAAAATCCTAATGTATGCCTCCTCCCAGAAACGGGGTTCCTCCCACCCTCTCGTGACCTAGCCTTTATACATGTTCTCAATTGGTATCTCTCCCTATTCCTTCAGTCATGCGAAATTTTCTGCCCCTCAGCACTCTTGTATAATCGCTACCTCTCAAAGGCAGCAAAGCCCTCTACGCGAGCAGCAGATCCCACAGAGCCTGCTGGTCCACAAAATCGTGGTGAATAACATTCACCAGCCAGTAGTCGTCGCGGATGCCGCTCAGCAGCGTCGCGCTCGGCGAGCCCTTGGCGTAGACGCGCGACCACTCGTCCCAAATGTCAAAGGCTTCTTCACACCACGCGCGGAACGAGACCTCTTCGATAATAGTCGGTGTCACGATCTCCTTGCTGGGGAAGACGCCCCACGTCACCGCGTTTGTGCTGGCTGCTGCCGTTGCTGCCGCCGCGCTACCAGAGTTGTCCGAGCTAACGAGGTCGCCCTTGGCGTTGCCGGCGTAGAAGCAAACGACTTCGCGGACGCCCGGCGCTTGCAGCCTGTCTTTCAGAGAGGCCCAGTCGGCGGAGGAGAGGAAAAACTCAACAAAGGCCTTTTGGAAGACGAAGCCGTTGGCAGGGCCCCAGCCAAAGGTGGGATCGGTGGAGCGGACGCTGTTAACGGCGGGTTGCGAGGCGACGGTCCACCAGCCGCGGCGGTTAAGGGCGGCGAGGTGCGTTGTGATAGTGCTCGACTCGGCGAGCAGCTCCTCTTCGCTCCAGGGCAGGGCGGAAAGCTCGCCGCGGACGTGGCGGACAAACATGTCGTCAATGTCGCGGGAGCTGGCCGGATGGCCCCAGAGGCGGACGGCCTGGGCGACCGACATGTGCAGGCTGACGCCGTAGCCATCAATCTCGCCGTAGGCGGGCGAGCGCGAGTCGCCGAAGCGGCCGTTGGGGAAGTCATCCCAGGTGGCCTCGCGGCCGAGCGCACCCTCGCCCTCAGAGATGGCGAGCGTGTTGGCGCGCGCGTTGAGCTGCGACACTGCCGCCGGCACGGCCGCCTCGGCGCCCGTTGCCTCCCACTCCGGGTTGGTTCGCCGCCCGCTACCGCTGCCGACGATAACGCGATTGTGTGGATCTGAGCCGACAGACGAGTGGCGCCGCGAGGACCGCGAGTGGCTGCGCTGCGGCGGCGGAATCGCGTGGCCGTTGACCTGGAGGAACGGCGCCGACGTCGGCCCAGCGTCGACAATGACAACCTCCTCCTCATCGGGCGCGTCAGGGATGAGGTGCGTGCGCTCAAGGATGAAGGTAACGGCCTTTTCGAGGTTCAGAGTGTAGAAATGAAAGCCTCGCGGGCGGCCGGGTGTCGTCTTGGTCTTGACAGTGCGAACCTGCTCGACGAGCTCGCTGAGAATATCGACGCCCACGGCTTTGACGCGCTCATCGTCGCCCTTAACGGCGTTGAGGCGATCGAGAAGGGCGGGCGGCATGGCGGCGTGGCTAAGCTTGGCGGTGCGCTTGATCATGGCGTAGCTCTGGATGGGCATCAGACCGGGGAGGATGGGAATGGTCTGGAAGGCTCCGCTGGGGTGGCCGCGCAGCGTCGCCTCAAAAGTGTCGTACGCCTCAATGTCGAAGAAGAGCTGCGTCATGATGAAGTCGGCACCGGCCTGCACCTTTTCGACCAGATACGGTAGGTCGTGCGCGAGTGACTGGCCAAGCGGGTGGCTCTCGTCGGCATGGCCCTCTGGGTAGGCGGCGACGCCGACGCAAAAGTAGTCGCCGTGCTTTTTGCGAATGTACTTGACCAGGTCAATGGCCCAAACAAAGGCTTGTCCGTCGGCAGCGCCGTCGTTGTCGGACTCGTCGTCGTCAGTGGTGCGGTACTCGTCTGTGCGTGGGGGGTCGCCGCGTAGGGCGAGAATGTTGCGGATGCCGAGGGCCTTGGCGTCTTCGAGGGCTTTGTCAATGAGCTTGCGACTCATATTAGTGCAAGTGAGGTGCAGGCACGTCGTCATGCCGAGCTCGCGCTGGCACAGCTCGGCCAGCTCGAGCGACTTGTCGGCCGTCGAGCCACCGGCGCCCCAGGTGACGTTGACAAAGAGCGGACGCAGGCCCTGTTCCATGCGGTGCAATCGGTCGCGCAGATTGGAGAAGCCCATGGCCGTCTTGGGCGGGAAGAACTCGAGAGAAAAGTACTCCCCATCGGCCGGCAGCGCGGCAATCTTATCTGTTATCCTTTCCATATCGAATCGATCGGATTAGGCTGCGAAGCCTATTTTGGGAAAGAAGAGAAGATTTCGACTTGGTGGCGAGTCGTCGACAAGTCGTCTCGTCGTTTTGGCGTTTGTTGCCGCCGATAGTGGGGTTAACTCGCAGCAACCGGAAGCGGGAGGCGACAGCAGCACACAAGGTTCGGGTCGTCGGCTTCACGCTGAAGTATGATTTAAAGGATAGCAGCCGTGCTGTAAAACTCGGAAAGAAGTAGAAAACCGAGAATTTTCATTGATCGAATTGAATGCGAAACCCCTCAACCGCCAAGCCAGAGGTAAAGCGGAAGGAGCCAGCCGCCTGAGCTTTTCGGAGCCCCACGCGGGGCGAAAGAGGTTTGGCGGGTTCAGGAGACGACTTGATAATAGGGAGCCGCCTCGTTGGTTGGCTTGCACAACACAAGGCCACTAATTACATATTGATAATTGATCGACATAAAGTTGCACCGATGGCGGGGAATTTCACAGTGGTCTTGAGCCCTCATCCGAGTCACCTGAGCGGTGCCGGAGTGCGGAACGACGGCACTCTTTAGCGGTCACGCGCTGCTAGATCCCTGCGCCACAGAACCACCAGCCGCTAACTAAACCATCGCACCACCCTTGAAAGTTGGCAACCCTTCAGCCACACTAGCAATAGAGTCAAGAGAGCTCCAACTTTTTACAACGGGCAAACTTCGTTGCTGTCACCACCATCATATCGCAACTTGAAAAGGCGTATAATATCTAATCGTATACGAGCGCATCATGGTCACATCATGATGCAGGTCCTCTACAAAAGGCAGCTTCCTGCGCGTGCAGCTGTCCTGCTCCGATCTCGCGTTGTGTCTTCTGGCGCCTCTCACCAGTCAATACTATTCAACAACCGATCGAGCGCCACCACGACCTCTCATTTCGGCGCGATTCCCCAGCTGCGGCGGTGTTATAGCCTAAATCTCACCTCGATTGACGCGAATTGGCGCAAGAACTGGCAAAATATTGCCGCCAATGAACCCACCCAGAAAGACCGTATCCAGAGTTCGACTAATACCAAATATGTTCTTCCCATGTTCCCTTACCCCTCGGGGGCTCTACATCTCGGTCACCTGCGAGTGTATGCAATTGCCGATGTCGTCGCACGATATCATGGTTTGCAAGGCTACGATGTGCTGCTGCCCATGGGCTGGGACGCCTTTGGTCTTCCAGCTGAAAACGCTGCCCTGGAGCGCGGCGTTCCCCCAGCCGGCTGGACCGAAAACAACATTGCCAAAATGAAGGAGCAACTCGGGGTCATGAATGGCAGCTGGGACTGGAGCAACGTGAGTCCTCCTCAATGCTGTCGATACTCGTCTAACACCATATAGGAGTTAGCTTCTTGCGACCCCGACTTTTACAAGCACACTCAGAAGCTCTTCCTTATGCTCTACGAAAAGGGCCTTGCCTACCAAGCCGAAGCCGAAGTCAACTATGACCCAGTTGATAAAACAGTCTTGGCCAATGAGCAAGTTGACGCCAATGGTTTCTCTTGGCGCTCTGGTGCCAAGGTAGAAAAGAAGCTCCTCAAACAGTGGTTCCTTCGCATCTCAGACTATCGCGAGGATCTTCTGCGTGGACTAGATACGCTTGCCAAAGACGATGCATGGCCAGAGCATGTCCTCGCACAGCAGCGCAACTGGCTCGGCAAATCTACTGGAGCCCTCATCAAGTTCCCAGTCATGGCCATGGGTCATGACATGGGCTCTGCTATTGAGGTATTCACCACACGCCCAGACACTCTCTTTGGTGTGCAATACGTCGCCCTTGCGGCCTCTCACCCTGTAGTCCAGCAACTTGCTGGGGCAGATCCTGAGCTGCGCGCGTTCCTGGATACCCTCCCTGGCCTGCCATCAGACTCCAAAGTGGGCTATCTCTTGCCACAATTTCGCGTCATTAACCCTCTTGCATATCACGACGATACCCCTGATGCTACTAAGGCGTCTCTGCCAGTTTTTGTTGCGCCATATGTGCTTGGTGATTACGGCGAGGGCGCAGTCATGGGCGTTCCGGGTCATGATGTTCGAGATCACACTTTTTGGAAGACGCACAACAGCGAACAGCCTGTCCGGTATGTAATCACAGAATCGCCTGATGAGTCTACAGCCGTCATTCCGACCGAGCCTTACGTGGAGCACGGCTTCATGACAGAGCATAGCGGACTCTTCAAGGGCAAGCACTCCAAACACGCTGGTGAGATTATGGTCAACATGCTGAAAGCGGCCGACCTGGCCAGCCCTGTGGAGAAATGGCGTCTTCGTGACTGGTTGATCAGTCGGCAGAGGTACTGGGGGCCACCCATTCCCATCATTCATTGCGACAGCTGTGGCAGCGTACCTGTACCAGAAGAAGCCCTCCCTGTGAAGCTTCCTGATGTGGAACAGCACTGGCAGGCTGGCAAGGCCGGTAATGCGCTGGAGACATCCCCTGACTTTGTCAACACCGAATGCCCCAAGTGCAAGGGACCTGCGCGTCGTGATACAGACACCATGGACACGTTTGTGGACTCGAGTTGGTATTTTGCACGCTTCGCCGATCCTCACAACAGCAAGGAGCTCTTCTCGCCCGAGTCGACCAAGGCCCTACCCGTTGATGTTTATATCGGGGGCGTTGAGCACGCGATTCTGCATCTCCTATATTCGCGCTTCATTTTCAAGTTTTTGGCTGGCACATCGTTGATGCCTCAATACACTGATGAGACTGCCGGTAGCGCAGAGCCGTTCAAGCGCTTGATTACACAGGGCATGGTTCATGGCAAGACATTTGTTGACCCAGCCAATGGTAAATTTCTGAAGCC
Organism: Beauveria bassiana ARSEF 2860; assembly: GCF_000280675.1. NCBI lineage: Eukaryota > Fungi > Ascomycota > Sordariomycetes > Hypocreales > Cordycipitaceae > Beauveria > Beauveria bassiana. The sequence goes on along the minus strand of NW_007930837.1, from coordinate 525,855 downwards.
AAACGAGATTGATCTGAGCGATGCAACTGAGCCCAAAATAGTAGCCACTGGCAGCCCCGCCGAGGTGCGCTACGAGAAGATGTCGAAATCCAAGCACAACGGCGTGGACCCGACCAAGTTCATCGCCAAGTATGGCGCCGACGCCACACGAGCGCATATGCTGTTCCAGGCTCCGGTAGCAGATGAGCTCAAGTGGGATGATTCCAAAATTTCGGGCGTTACGCGCTGGCTGCAGCGGCTGCACGACGCTGTGGTCAAAGTCGGAGCTGCTACTGCTGCGTCGACCGAGACTGCTTTGGACTATCTGCAAGCCAAGCAGGCTAAAGTTGGCAACATGAGCAAAGCGGATGCGAAGCAGCTAAGTAATGACATTCTTCTCTGGCGTGAGACGCAGCGCATCATCGGCAACATTACCCGCGCATACGACCAGGTGTACGCGCTGAATGTTATTGTGTCGGACCTGATGACGCTCACAAACGCGCTCGTCGGCGCCAAGGACGCCAGTGCCATGATCAAGTGGCATGTGGCCGATACCATGACAAGACTCATGGCGCCCGTCGTTCCAGCCGTCGCGGAAGAATGCTGGAGCGTTCTTCATCCTTCCGCTGGGTCGTTGTTTAAGTCGGCGAGCTTTCCCAAGATGGACGGGTCGTTGGAAATTCTGAAGCCCCAGTCTCAGACGAGTGTGATTCAAGTGAACGGCAAGGTACGCGGCAACCTGGAGCTGCCGGCACCCGAAGGTGGTCTTGCCGGTGATGCGCTCAAGGACTGGATGGTGGAGCAGATCCTGGCTACGGAGGAAGGACGAGCAAAATTTGGTCGAGGCCAATACGATATCAGCAAGGCAAAGCGGGCGATTGCCGTCTCAAATGGGGCGCTGATTAACTTTGTCATGTAACAGCATGTATTTTGTCATGTATTATTAGTCGGACGCAACGTGGCATAGAGAGCATGTAAGCATCGTGCATTATAGAATCAATTAGAAGCACTACAAGGCTAGCAAGAGACGTGTCCATCTCGTTCCAATGTGTCTATATCAGTGACTCATTATGAAAGAAGTCTTTTTGGCATGTATGTACAATATTCTATCACTGTAAAATCATGGTCCATTTCAAGGACCATTTAGTCGAGACGTCTCTCCTCGCCTGGCGGTAGCAGCCGCTCCGTCTCCGTTCCATCGGCCCCCTTCTTGCGATATAAAACATAATGCTGCAGAATAAACAGCAAATCAAAGAAGATGCTAATCTGGCCGAGGCCAAACTTGACCGGGTTGCTCGTAATGCCGCTCCAGTCGTGCTGGAGGTAGCTGTCGATGCCCTGCTGCGCGATGCTCAGCAAACCGCCGGTAATGTCCAGCAATATCTGCCAGATGCTCCAGCCCTCTGTGCTCTGATTTCGGATATTCGTCAGCAGCTGCGGCGTGTACTTGACCAGTGTGACCGCGATCTTGACGTAGCCGAGCGCGTAGACGACATCGAGGTCGCACCAGTCCACCTCGGGATCGACGTCGCGGCCGCCGGACCGCGCACCGAGAACGAGCAGAGCCGTGGCGCCGACGCCGACGAATGCGCCGGCAGTCAGCCCGAGGGCGAGGCGACTGGGTCGCGCGCCCGGGTTCACGTTGTTGTTGTGGTGGTGGTGGGTGGTGCGGGGGAAGCGCCAGAGGGAGCCGCCGACGAGGTACTGCGAGGCGGTGATGGCGGAGAGGACGAGGCCGTGCAGGGCAAAGACGACGTCGTTGAACTGTACAGTCGGGGTGAGACCGCTGTTGCGCGCGGCATACTGGCGGCGGACGGCGGGGGAGTAGTACAGGGCGATGTTGGACGCAGAATAGGCGGAGAAGCCTGGGGGGTGAGAGACGAAATTAGCATCAGAAGCAGTTGAGTGTGATTTGGGGGCAAAGCGAAAGAGCCCCGGGAGGGGGAGCAGGGGCTTTCTGCATACCGAGGACGTTAAGCCAGGGAAAGTCGACCGTGGTGCCCGTCGTCGAGCGCCGCCGGAAATTGAGCAGCGCCTGCGGGTAAAATGAGAGGCTCCAGAGGGTAAAGTAGATCCAGCCAAAGCTGGCTGATATAAAGGGCAGAAATCCGCCGCCGCTGTCGTCCGTACTAGTCATGGTTGCGGGCGAAGGACGGGGGGGGGGCAGCGAAGTCGGTCTCGTGAGCAAAGCGATGACGAGCTGCGACAAGTCTGCGCGCCAGGCCTGCCTGCCTGTACTTTGGAGCGGCGGGCGCCGAACAAAGTCTTTTTAACAAAATTATAAAATAGGAAAAGGCACTCAAAGGAGCGTCAGTGCGACGAGGAAGCGCGCGTATAAATTGAAGAAAAGGGAGCGTGGTGGTCTCGAATCGGGCCGTGGTCAAAGTGAAGAATTGTTGAATGTCTTGGGAGGGTCATGCGGGCTTGGTGTCGCGATTCGGTGACGAAATGACGGGAGCGCTTCCGCCTGATGTGGCGCACACAACAACTCGGCGGATGATGCTCGAGTTGCTAATAAGAAGAACCTCTTATTAGCCTAGCCCAGTACGTCGAGCGCCGAGTCATATTCTGGGGACATTTTCACAAACGTTACCGGTACAAATTATTCGAATCAGACTGGAATGTCGGTTTCAGCCCGACTGAGACGCCACGTCACCGATACTTGCACGGAGTACAGAAATTGAAAGCGGCTGTCTGAGATGGAGTCTAGTTTTGCATGCATTCAAGCAGCGCAAACATAAAAGAAGAAAAAGGCATTTCGAGTCTGCCAGATAAGTTTGATGTTGACACCTAGTACATGATCGTCATGGTCATGTTTGCCCCTCCACGGCATCGTCCAGATGTACCCCGGATTCTTTGGCGCATGTACATGTAGTATGGGCGCCACATCCCCGCCACACTACACAACTTTTCGTTGTTCCCGTACAGTAAATATCCATGAGCATGGCAAAATAACACAATATGCCCGTCCCGAAAACGAGACCAAAAAAAATATTGAAAAGAAAAAAAGAAAATAAGGACAGAGCAGGAAACGTTCGAGTCAGACTCCTTAACCACTCGGACACTCCGCCTATACGACGGAGACAGGACTCGAACCTGCGCGGCCTAAACCATCTGATGTCAAGTATTCCTTAACCACTAGGGCACTCTGCCTTGTTTGCGCTTGACTTATTTGCAGTCTTATAGCTAGCGCAGGGTCTGTAGCGTGATGTTCAGATTCTGGGAAACGACATTTCTCTAATAAGAGATGAAATTTCTTATAAAAAATGCATAGTCGGTTAAATGAGATAAACTTGGTACGCCTGCAGATGGCAATGTGTCAAAGCATGCAAGATGCAAACGAGGGACAACTGAGTTCTGTTGATACTTGAAACTCTATATACAGACCGAGGCATCTCCAGCAGACCGATATATCACGGAAGCCCTATCCCCATGTCCCGCTCCCTCACCCGCTCTGCGAAACGCCCGCACAAGACCGTCGCCAGGTCTCCATCGCCCGGTTACGAACCAGACCCGGGGCCTCTCCATATCCATCCCACTACTGCCCACCCACGCGCTCGTCCTGCCCGGCGCACAGTAGCACACCGCCCACGACACCGCCTCCTCCTCCTCCTCCTCCTCCTCCTCCTCCTCCTCCTCCTCCTCCTCCTCTGCGCCACCGCCGCACCGCGCCAGAAGATTCGCCGTCTCCAGCACCGGCAGCCGCGCGAGCAGCTGCGCAAACGCGCTCAGCAGCGGGCCCATGGTCGCCTCGTCCGGCATCGTCGTCGTCGTCGTCGTCGTTGCCTCGCGAAACAACAACGGCCGGCCCGGGGAGCGCTCGCCGTCGTGTCGCGCCACGCGCCATCCCAGCGGCGTGTCGAGGTCGATGGGGGGTAACGCGGCGTCGCCTCCAAAGTAAAACTGCCCAGCGGGCGTGAGCAGCGCCATGCCGACAGTCAGGTTCCGCAGTGCCAGCCAGCATCCCGCATCGCCATCCTCGTGCAGAAGCGACGGCCCCACGACGCCGGCGTAGCAAAATTCTGTGGCATGCGTCGTCGCCGCGCGCAGCTTCTTGTAAAGGTCCTCGTAGCTGTTGGCACCGACGCCACTCGGCGCGCAGATGCACAAGCCCAGCCGCCCGATTCGCAGCGTCAGACTCACCTTTGTGATGCGCCGTCTTGGGGCGAGCTGGTCAGCCAAACAATCGGCAAAGGCGTCGCGCGCTGCGTCCCGGACGGCCTGTGACGCAATCTGCTCCTCTGCGTAGTGCCACAACACGGCCTGTAGGTTGGGGCAGCGCGCCACCAACTGCGCCTGCTCGGTGAGATGTAGTTGCAGCACGTTGCGCCGCTTCTTTTCCGTCGTCGGCCGCGCCGGCGTGAAATCTAGCGTGCCGACACACGGCATCGCGCCCAGCAGGGGCTTGCCGGGGTGGTGGCAGTCAAAGACGATGCCTTGGCACGTGCGGTGCCGTAGGTCCGGATGCCCGGCTCGAAATCGCAGCGTCAGATCCACCACCGCGGCATTTCGGTCCTCGCCGCCGCCACCGAGAGCATCAAACAGAGGCTGCAGGGCGTTCTGGCGGACGCCGAGACCAGTCCAATGCTCGTGTGTGAGGGCGAGGACGACGGTGAGCGACCGCAGGTAGGCGCGGCGCTCGGGACGGCTCTGCAGCGCGGATCGGAGATTTGCAAGGCCGGAATAGCCGAGATGCAAGTTGGCGTAGACAATGGGCTCGATGGCACGCTGCCATCGGAGAGAAATCGTGGCGGCGGACGCGCGAGTCCAGCACTGCGTCGAGGGCTTGGACAGCGCATTTCTTTGCTGCTGCGTTTGGAAACTGTCCTTTCCACGACGCATCTTGCACATTAGCTTCTTCGCCATGCTGGACTTCGTGTCCGATGTACTATTGCCTGCCGCTGGGAGGCCGGTCATCTCAAGCTTCTCCTCGGGAAGCAGCGCGGCGATGCGGTCAATGATTTCCTGCGATAGTCGATCCATTCTGAGCAGCAATTGATGGAGTGCATTCTCTGATGAGCGGAAATGCTTCATAGACCAGTTACAATGGCATTTTGGGCCAAAGCCCGATTTCGCGAGGAAGCTTGCTCTGCCGAGGTGATGCCCAGACAAGACAAGAAAACGAGGCGTTGCGGCTAGTCTGACGCAGCGGAGCCGGGCTGTCAGCCTCAATTCCACGATGGGCATTTAATCTATCTCGCAAGATTGGACCAGCTTGTTTTCTCCAACTCTGGTTGCATTCCAGATCGGCCTAGCCGTGAATATTGGTCACGCCAACGGTCGCCTCCACGATTCCTTGATAGTACCAGTGCAAGAGACGAGCCACTGTGAGTTTAAGAGCCATAATAAGCCTCAAGAAGATGAAAACATCGCAAAGGCCGGTGTGAAGAAGTTCCAGTGAAGCAAGAAAATTCACTGGATGAAATGTTACCAGAGCTGAGGATGAGCTTGTTCTTTTAGATTATCCATGTGCTCGATAATGCAGGCGTGCTTTGACTTATGCGCTCTCAGCGACGCCAAAACACTTGGCGTCATCGTTTTGTCAGTATTATTTCAAAAGATGGGCGCCTTGATATCATGATCCAAACCTCGTCGAATCCTCGGCTTCTGATAAGCATCTATAATACTTGGTAATAGTAAAAGCGGCCTACGTATTAGGAGGTACCTCGCGACGCATGTGCTGCTTCCCTGTAAACATCGAGCTCAGGCTCGAGAGCATTGTCAGTGCCAGCTGCGACATAATGTCAAAGTAAAATTCCAATGAGCCATCATCTCGGTGGTTCCGACCGTATCGCCGTGAGGCCTGCGGATGAGCATGGATGTTGAATCGTGTGAAATCGACGATTGCCGTTGCTGTGGCTCTGTGCGCCGCTGGCACTAACGTCGCCAATGTCTCCATGCCAGGTAGTTTAACTTCTTGGTTTTTCTTTTATTTTATTTTTTTATTATTTTTATTATTTTTTCATTTAGCAATTTGCAGTTTACGTTTTGCAAGTTTGTCTACTTGTTCAGAACATCCTTAAGAGAATGGTCTTTTTTAATTCTCCCCGTTGCGCAAACATCCGGCTATTTCACCTCAGCACCGCCCTCAAATCGGCCCTTTCCAATCCACCGCCATCTTTGCCATCAAATCAAACGAAAAGCTTCTCGTCTCGCCACCATCATCTCACCGAAAGCACGCGCAACACGCCATCTACTCCCGATCGAACTTACACAAACAGTGGGGTTGCCTCAACAGGCGTCGCTCTTTCGGCGATTCGGAACATGCATTTAGAGTATTCTTTCTCTTAAAAGGGGGGTTGCCCATCTCCAACTGTAATTAGTGGAATGACAAGGTCCAGGTTTTCTTGATGATACGGTCAAAACATTTCCAAAGAGAGGCTTTGTCGTGATTGTGGTGCGTCGTCCTCTGGCCCCGAGTAAGTGTGTGGCGTCATCCTGCTCGGAAATGGTCAGGCAAGACGACAAGGCTCTTATCAGAGCTCTGCTTTCATTTCTCCTCGCATTTTATATATCCCTTGAAGGGGTCCTCTGTGAAAGCGGATTTGGTATTGATCCAGGACCACACAAAGACTAATTACATGGTCGTCAATCCGCATCTTCCTACTGCCACCTTTGCTCGCAGCAGTACTCCACTGCCCGACGCCATGCCGGCCGACCCCTCGGCACCCTCGGCCGCCTCACCGCCACCACCGCCTCGCAGAACCAGCTTCATGGTGCTTCCCCCCGAGGTGCGTCTCCAAATCTACGGCTACCTCCTACGCCTCCCACCCCTCACCGCCACCACCACCACCAACATCGACGAGCCCCGCGTCTCCGCCGGCATCCTGCGCACCAGCCAGCAGATCCACGCCGAGGCCGCGGCCGTGCTATACGGCGACAACGTTTTCCTCGCACATCCCTCGCTGCTTGCCGACTTTCCGCGTCTGCGCCGCTGGTACACGCCCGTCTGCGCCGCCGCGCCGCTGCCGCGCATCCGCCGCTTCCACCTGACGCTGCGCCTCGATTGCGACCCCGGGTTTGACCGTCGCCGCGCCGCCGCCGCGTTTGCCGGCGCCGAGGAGCTGCACATCCGCGTCGTCCAGACCTTCTTCCTCAGCGCCGGCAAGGAGAACCTGGCCACGCTCGAGGACGTGCGTGGCGTGCGGGGGCTCACGATTTGCGGGAGCACCACGGGCTTCGAAAAGTACGTCGAGTGGCTAGCGCGCTTGATGCGGAGCCCACCGGGCACCAAGGCGATGCCTTTCGCGGAGTCAGAGGAAGAACACGGTGATGCTGGTCGGGTGATTATGGCGAGGTGAGAGACTGGAGTGTGCCATTGGGCCTTGGGAACGAGCGCTATGTCGTGTCGCTCTCGGCCCGTGTGAAAGAACACCGGGTGCACATCAGTCGCCCAGTCTCGTCGCCGAATCGATGAAGACGAACTCACCGGTATCGCTTTGCCTTGATGACAGGGATGACTTGGATGCACTCTAAAATCGACATAGGGCCTAATGGTGTCAATATATGAATGTGCGATCTCAGCAAACGGACACAACAAAACGGCCAGGATTCTACTACGGATACCTCTGTCTCATACACCCAGCTCCCCATCTTCTTCCCGGAAGCCTCCTTCCACTATCCCGCATCGCCTCCCTCCACCAGCCCCGCGTCCATGATAGCTGCTTCTCAGATACGAACACTCCTCAAACGGCCTACGCCGGCTCGCACGCTATGCCCTCTTGCGGCTTCTCCGTCGCGGGGCCGCAACGACTCGTGCGGAACAGGGCCGGCGCCGCCGGGTTTTGGGAAGTCACACAGATCTGGGAAGCGCCAGACGGGCATAGTCTCGCTCTCTCGAAACCTTTCAGTGAAGAGATTGGTGTGTATTGTCGTCACAATTTGCTCATCAGTCATTTAGCTTTCTTAAACAAGTGTAAATTGACGGGTCCCCATATTCAGACTGCAGCAAACGCAAAATTCTCCCAGAACCTGATCTTTATAGATATATACATTGTTGGTGTACCCGCTGGTCATGACAATCGGCAAGAAGCGGCGTTCATCAACGACATAGGTTCAGGCAAAGGAGTCGTCACTCGCCTAGCAAGTGTAGAAGATAATTTATATCAGAGACAATTCACATTAATCCACTGTCCATCTGGCAATTACACGACTGGCAGACAATCCGTCACCCAGCTTCCATCATCTCAATTTCGTAATATGTTTGTTTTCTCTATCCATTCTCTGATTTGTTCTTCTCTCGCCAGTCTACCGATATATCCATTTATCAAAAATTCTTGTCGCTTTCCTTCTTTTGTTGTACATGACTCGGTGGCTTGGGCATTGGTAAAAAAAGGCGCGCAAAAACAGAACCTAGCAGAATCTAGCAAGGGAAGAAACGCGCAACAAGAGAGACTGAGAGTACGGGGGGGGAACTGTAAACATCGGGTGCGCCGCAATGCCCTCTTTGTGTCCGAGTAAAAAAAAACGCCGTTGTAAAATCAGATATGATGCAAGGATAAAAATATAAAGAAGAAGAGAAAAGACCATACTTTGCATCATCAATGCCCAAACAAAGGAAACAAATCTCCAGTTCATCTCTTTGCACAACCATCTATCCCATGAGTTTTCTTCTTGCCGTCGCGCAGAAAAAGAAACAGCAAGGTCTTTTTGCTATCAAGTACCTTTCGGGTGAAAAGAAATGGATTCATTGAGACGCGCCGCCACCGCCGATTGCGCGAGGCAGAGTCTTCCAGCCCTGCTCGTTGGGAAGCTTGGCGCGGCCAAAGTCCTCGTCGAGATCGAGGATAATCTTGAGCGCGTTGCGGCTGCGGCCAAAAGGAGTCGTGTCCTGGACGGGGGCCGTTTCCGACGGCCCGCCAGTCATCTTAGGGAGCTCGGCCTTTTGGCCGCCGGGCATAGGCAGGACGTTTTGTAGGAATTCGTAGGCAGCGAGGGTGAAACCGAATTGAGGCGACGAGCGGAAGATGCGCGCGGGGCCGCCCTTGAAGAAGGCCCTGAAGCCCTCCTCTTGCCAGATGGTCTTGGCGGCGTGGCGCAGGCCAGTGTACTGGGCCTCGCCCTTGCGGGCTTCGACCTGGAGACGAGTCTTGATGACGTCGCAGGGCGTCGTCAGGTAGGCGGCGGGCATGCCGGCAATGGCACCGGCGGTGAGGAGCTGCAGGATGCTCAGCTTGTGGGTCGGGCTCTCACCGAAAAAGTCCTTCTTCAGGTGGCTGTAGGTCGGGAAGTAAATGGCGGAAAAGGGCACATCGCGGAGCAGACAGGCAGAGGCGCCCTTGTAGAGGCCAACGAGACCGAGATTGCGAACTATCCACATGGCAGAGCGCTTGGGGGCGCCATCGACAGTCTTGGCGACCTCGCCCTGGACCTGCAGACGAATCTTGACGATTTCGAGAGGGTTGGTGAAGACCTGGATGCGTCAGCTAGAATTGTACGAGGAGCAAGCCTCTGTTACTTACGACTTGGCAACCACCAGCACTGGCGCCAGCAAAGATCTCAGCCCAGAGGTTGATTTCGCCCTTCTTGTTGGTAAAGTGGCCGCGGACGAGGTCATTGACAGTCAGCTTGATGGCCTTTTCCGGAGCGACACCGACCAGCTGGGGTAGGACACCAGAGTAGAGACCACGGAAGCCCTCATTCTTGACGACCTTTTGGAAGCAGTCAATCGAGTTCTTGTACAGACGCTGGCCAGGCTGGGCACCACGCTGGTTCTGCAGGCGGGTCTTGACCAGATCAATAGGGTAGACCATAAAGGCACCAAAAGCACCAGCCAAACTGCCGAGACCAAAGTTGTAGGCAGACTGGGCGATGCTGTGCAGGATACTGCCACCGGCGGGCTTGGTGGCCTTGACAATGGCCGTCAAAGCCTCGTCGAGCGACTCGGCCGGGGTCCTCCACGAGGGGTCAAGGACCTTGGCAAAGTCGCGCAGGCCGAGACGTCCCGAGGGCTCGTCGAGGCTGGCAAAATGGAACAGAATGTCGGCCTCCATCGGGGTGAAAAGGGAAAAGCGGGTGACCTTGGCGGCCTCGTGAAGGAACTCGGTGCGAGTAATCTTGCCGTCGGAGCTACCGCGGACGGCGCGGCGGATAATCTGCTCGACCAGATCCATCTCCTTAATCATGTTCTGGAAGGCGCGGACGTTCGCGTAGGAGATCTTGGTGCCCTTGGAGATGTTGCAGAGGGTGTGAAGGTTGTTGAGGAGGTGGTCGGAGAGTTTGTGCTTGGAGGTCTCGAGGATGATGCGCTCAAACTCGTCGGGCTCAATGTAGCCGTCGCCGTCCTTGTCGAGGAGCTGAAAGGCCTGGCGGATGCGCTCGCCCTGGAGCCCGCGCAACATTTGGGAGAACTGGGGGTAGTCAAGGTTGTGGCGTTTGGAGCGACTGCCAATGTAGAGCTTGGCCCATTCGCAGTCCCAGTCAAAGGGAATGTTCTCGGGGCCCTTGTTGAGCTCGTAGAGGCGGCGAAAGTCGTCGTATTTGACGTTGCCAGTGCGCTCCACGTCAAAGAGGCGAAAGGCGATTTCGTACTCGGCGTCCGGTTTGGCAAGGATGTTTTCAAAGAAGTGCCAGTCGCTAAGGGAGACCCTGCCCTGGCCGTGACGGTCGGCGACGCGGAACAGGATCAAGTACTGTTCACGACGGATTTTGTGCTACGTTGGTAGACGATCAGTTAGCAAGACGTGTTCAATCGTGGAAATCCTTTTCTTTTTTTTCGGTGTCCTCTCCTCGCTTGCGCGAATTCTTCGTCTGTAGAAGCACCGAGTGCACGCGACTCCCTGCGCGCAACAGCAAACGGGGCAATGACTAAAAGACGGTGACGAGAAAAACAAGGAAAGCCTTACAAAGTCCTCATTTTCAGGAGCCACGGCATTGATGAACTCGTCCGGACCCATGAAGAGCTCGCCATTCTCATCCTTGACGGCCCTTTTCGTAAAGCGCGCCTTGCTCTGGGAGGACGGTCCAGCGACGTCGTCGGAGCCGAGGACCGTCTCCTTAACAGCCTCCTTGACTGCGGATGCCGTTTTCGCCATGACTGATGTGCCGACTCTCAATTCCAAAGGAGTTGTAAGGATACAAGGATAAAAAAAAAATCGCAATCCAGGGAAATCCGGGGTACGGACGGGAGGGGACGGGGGAGGAAGAGAGAGATCGGAAGGGGGCGTGGAAGATCTGGCTGAGCAAACAAAAAAAAAGTTTGGTCAATTGGGGGAGAGGAAACAACCTTCAAACGGCGTTTGGGGACAGAAATTCAGAGTACCAAAATCGGGGACAAGTCGGAGCGCGCGGCGGACCGGTAATGGCTCGGGAAGAGACTGGCTGAGCTGGCCAAAAGGTACCGCGAAAGTACCTCGTAGTGTTGCGTCTAATGAATGCATAATAAGCCTGGCCCGTTGTTCTAAACCTTCCATCTGTCAGGTACCTGGACCCGGGCCCTCGCTTTAGTCGGGGCGCTTTGGTCCCCCTGTGATGCCGAAATGCACCCTAAAGATTATTTAGTGGCTTCGGCTCTCCTCCTTTCTCTCCCTCCAAACCCCCCTTTCATAAAACGTCAGCGGCATGTGCCTACACGCAGCAACGCTCAATGTCTTTCGACCGAGTGTGTCCTGAACAAGAGGTACTTCGCAGGTACCCCATCACAAGACCAACCACACCTGGACAGAGCCCGCTTATTATTTTACCTCTTACTACAGGCGCTGGAGCACCCACTACAGCGCGGCCCAGCTCCCAGGCCACGGCTTACGAGAGAATGTCGGACGGGGCGGCATAAGCCTGCGTAAGTCGAACCGATTGCCTTGTTTGCAGGGTCCTCCTGAGGTGGGCTGGCAACAAACATTGTGACACATATACAACAAGAGAAGAAGAAAAAAGTGAACCCCGTCACTCGTGGTGGACAATGTGAGAAAAAAACGGTCTCCTCGGTGTGTCAAGCTTGTGGCTTGAGCAGCCACCTTACTCCGTCTTGTCCGCCATCCGCCCTGCGGAACCAACTAGCCACAGGCCCACGCACGCGAACCGCCACGAAAATGAACCTGCGCTGTCCACAAAGGTTCACGCCGAACAAGTTGCCAAAACGGCGGGTTCCGGTAGGCGCGGGGCGAGCGGCCTCGCTCTGGGTAAATCTTTGTTTGAAATGATGCAGCTGTAATGATCAGCACACACGCGCACGACCATAGAAAATGTTCGTCCGAGTGACTATCGCACACCGAGGTATTGATACCTCACTCACCTTCGCGTACCCTTTCCCTAGGAAAATACCGGGCGGCGGACCCGGCTATAAGATCAGCCGCTTATTTCCAACGCTCTTGGGTATCTGCGGGCGTGGCGCACCGAAGAAAGAACAAAGATAACAACAAAAATGCGTATCAAAGACGCCAAGGAAAGACCGACACAAAACACCTTGTAGAAAAAAAAGATACATTATGCAGCCACAGTACATCCCACGCGGTTCGTCCGTCAAACGCTGCGCGCCTCGTGCAGCCCATCTGCATGCGACGTCGGACCACACAACGTCACACCCAACCGGCGGCTAAATAGTATACGTGTGTGTAGCCTGGGCCCTGTACCTAGGCAGGTAAGTAGTAGGCCTGCGTCTCGACAGGGCACCTGTTTACAAGACAACAGCAATTGCGCCGCCTAACGCGCTTCTCTTCTTACCTGGACCATCGGCGCCATCAAAAGGCTCAAAGCGGTAGGGCTAACCAAAAAGTCTGCACAGCTTCAAGCATACATTGCTGTCTATCGTCGACTGCCAGTGCAACACGCTGCTTGGTACAAACATACTCGACATTGAACAACGTCAAAAGACAAACAAGTATGAATGCAATACCAGGTTGCCATTTTTATCTATTTTCATAAGACATGCTCGTCGAATTAAGTATTTTGAGCCATTAGAGAAATTTCCATCTCGCAAGCGAGCCCTCATGCAAGTCATGATACACAAACTACACTAAAAATTGTCAAAGACAAAACAGACCGAATCCGGAACACCGAAACAACCTTTATCCCTCAATTGGCGGTATAAACCCGCTTGTATACTGTAAATGCTCCATAGTGTCGTGCGATTGCACGGGTTGAGATTTGAACGCCCGCATAGGCGCAGTGTGTTGTGGTAGTGTGAACCCACGATCCAGAGCGAGCTGCACAAGCGTTGCAGCCTCTTTGAACCTCTTTTCGCGATACTTTTCGTAGACTGCTGCATGATGTAAACGCGGGTGCTCGCAGCATTCAATCAGCATCGTTACCAGTGGCTTCAGCTGGCTCCAGGTGTAGCCTGAAAAGTAGACATGAGCCTTGGTCTGTCAAATTATGTTAGTAACTCATAGTGCGATTGCATCTGTGTCGCACGTACCCAGTCACCCTTGTTCAGAATTAACCTCGACAAGCAGTGCGCACCAGCTGCCAGAAAGCTGGGTGGTGAGGCTACAAAGCGCTCATCCATGATTGTGAGCTCAAGAAAGTACTTGGCCAGCGTGCGCGTGTCCAAATCATAATCATCAGCCTTGCTGACTCTGCGCAGGAAGCTCATTGGGCCGGGCCAGCCGAGCTCAAAGTTGAGCATGCTGAGCATAAAGCGCTCAGCTTTGAGAATCTCCTCGGGGGAGTAGCCATTGTCGACCATGAAGACAATTTCATCCATAGACGGGCAGTTGATTTCCTCATACTTGGATGCCACGAGCAACGCGGTAGCGCCGACCAGCTGCAACTTCGTGACCGAGATGATCTTGTATGACAGAAAGCGGTCAATGTAGTTGACGGTGAGAAATAACGTTTCGGGCAGGAGAGCAAAACGGCTGTGAACTTGCACCAGCCAGTCCATCAAAACCGATCGCATTGACCATTGAATTTCTGTTTGCACCTCCATGTAGTGGGGGTTGGGGAGCATCTTGATCTGCTAAGCGGTTAGCTCAGTCATCCCTTCTGGATCCGTTTAGTCACATCTACTTGCCTCGAGCTCGTGCAGATAGTCAAATATTTCGTCACCATACTCTGCCACCATGCTGACGTCCCAAGCTTCTTCTTCAAAATCGGCAGTAAATCTCGATTCCTCCACCTCAAGTCTAGCCTCCTCCAGCTCCCGTTGAACACGGGCCGTCAGACGGGGAGCGAGCAGCGTTGTGGCACCAACAGTAGTATAGTCTCTTGATCGGAAACTATGCGCAGTGGTGAAGGCTTGATCTTGGTCGTCGTATTCTTCGTCTTCTTCCTCGTCCCACTCCTCCGGCTCGGAGAGGGCAGGGTATGAAGATTCTTTAAACGAATGGCTCGTGGTGGGCCGAATCTCGGCTAGAGAAGAGCCGCTAGCCGCGAGTGGCATTGCTTCAGCCGCGTACAATGGGTGCTGTGACTCAGAATCAATGTGGTATGGGCCCGTGTCGAAATAGACGGTGTGGCCGCTCGCTTGTTCGAGGGCAGGAACGTGCAACTTGGCAAGCTCAGGTTCTTCCGGAATGTCGAAATGTGTTGACTCGTAATCAATTCTTTCGAAAAACTTGCTCTGCGTTCTACGCAAGGAGGGCTGCTGGGGCTTAAGCTGGGGCTGACTCTTGTAGTGTCGAGGTTGCTTTGCAGCGTGTGATGTGTTGGCTTCAAGAGCAGAGAGCTGGTCCTGGCTTTCCCTGGAGATTCGTGTAGGATGCAGGTTCGAAGCTACAGTGTGATCTTGCTGGGCAAGGGGTTTATGTTGGTGAAGAGGAGGCTTTGGTGCCTGGATTGACTGACTCTCAGAAAGCGGCTTGATGGGTTTGTTCCCAAGAGCACCGTGCCGCAGAGCTGCACGAGTCAAGGTTTCCTTGCTGTAAGCGGTATTCTCCTTATTCAGATTCGAACCTATGGGACCGAGCACCGACACCGTAGCAGGCTGGGCCTTGAGGCCAGCTTTGGCGTCATGGTGGGCAGCAGAGTGCCTAGACATGTTGTTGGTGACATCGCCAAAGGCAGCGCGCTTGGCCGGGCCGCGAAAGCCAGCGGTGGCGGCGGACACCATGCCGGCAAGACTTCCGGTAGACTTGTGACGATGATGCAGGCTAGGTGCAATGCTCTTCTCGGAAGCAAGGGGTCGGAAACGCTGCTACGGATCGTAAAGGCAATGTTGTTAGTACTCACAACCAATATGCTCGCACAGGGGGTATAAACGAAGAAGCAAGGCAGACAAAGCTGCAACGGGAAGAACAAGTCGGAATAAAATGAAATAATAAAGACGGTAACAATTGCCGTCTATGGCGAGGCGAGAAGTGGGAAGCAAAAATTGCTGGGTGGGAGAGGACAGCACGTTTGGAGCAAACTCACCCGAGTGTCCATGTTGTTTGGCAGCTGCCAGGCAGTGTGATTTCGGCTCTGGGACAACAGTCTCAACTGGCAGAGCTGCGATTGCCGCCAACGGATGCGAGATGGGAGAGTCCCGGCGGTCTCGCGGAATTGACGAATCGCAAGAGCGATTCTATTTCATCGGTATTTTTCTATTTCCTCTTTTGCTCGTTCCTGTGGTTTCCTTTTGTGATGTTGAAGCGTTCGACGCGAATTGGGCCAGCGCAAGATTTCTGAGACGATGGCGTAGCTTCCGGCGACAACGCAAAAGAGGGCCGGCCTGAGAACAAACAGCCAAAAAGAAGAATCGATCGCCAAACAGAGAGTCGCAGTCGCTTCGATACGAGGAGAAGCTGAGCGACAAATGCAGAAAAGCAAGGAGCCAAATAAGACGAAGAGACGAAAATGATAGATGCTGATGCAAAAAGTTGAAATGGGACAGACGCGCAATGAGTCGGATTGGGTAGCTCTGGGGGGCAAAGAGATTACACCAGCAACACCAAAGATGAGCATGTACTGGGGAATGCGCGAGACGACAAGGAAGAAGAAAAATAATGGCAACGCAGCAGCGTTCGGAGCCAAAATTAGAAAAGGTACTTGGTACCGGGTTGTTATCCAAGCAAGGGGAAAGAGGAAAAGAAAGGGAGAGCAGTAAATAGCCGAGTATTGATACAAAAAAGGGACAAGTACGAGATGACATGTTCCTGGTCCCATGTAATGTACACAGCGGCCAAGTGCTGTGTTGTTTATTTGTTTACCAGTAGGTACCTAAATAAATGTTACGAGTCGGAGGATCCGCGAGGTACCTAGCGCAGCAAAATACAGTGTAGAGGTACAAGCGGGGCCAGACAAGCCATTGAGTGGGCGGGGTGAGTGGGAGATAGTCTGCCAGCTTGGTGCTTCGTAGAGGAGTGAGAGACGAGTCCGCTACCGTCTCGTCCAATAGTAATAGCATCTGCGAAAGCGTTGCTGAAGGCTTCCTTTGGTTGCACGGGATTTTTTGCTCGCTCCAACCCTTTCTCTGCCTGGGGAAGCTGAAGCAGCACAACATCTGGTATGCGACGCACGGATCTCGCTGTGGCTCCAGCGCGCGCCAGGCAAAAAAAGGGCGACCAGGACCTGGTCGTCACGGCGATGACGATTTTCCGAGGCTGACTAACCATGTGCCAAAACAAACGGCTGCCAAGAGCGGTAGTGGCCGGCACAACGACACCTACGCCTAAGCTAGTCCATATCGGGAGTCGTGCTGCGGCCCGTCGCGTCTTACCCCCGTGCAGCAATTCGGTTCTATATTCGTTGTATAAGCGCCACAGCAGCAACCCAGCACTATACAATCTAGTCCAATACAGATTAAGAAATTTACATATTCCGCGATATCAGCACAAAGACTTTCGGGGCATAATTTCAGATGGTAGTGCGGCTGGCGTGGCTATAGTTGTCCTCTGCGCACCCGCGTCGTGGCTTGGGCCCACATCGACACCAAATAGTCACGCTCGCACGTGATCTGAGCCCCGGATCTTTTGGCAACGAATCGGAATTCGCACTGTGAAATGTTCGAGCGGGCGGCCGCAGCAGATGGTGGCAGAGAGAAAAGAGCATATGCATAAAAGCATGTGCCGGCGCGCACAAACCCCCTTCATCGCGCATCGTAGAATGATGGATGGGTAGGTTTTTGACCTTTTCTTCTTTCTTTTTACTGGCTTACTCGTACACAATGACCTGCGCCAATGGATGTGCTGCAGCTGACATGAGAAACACTCGCATCCCGTTAGCCGCCGAGGACAGCAAAAGGGCTCGTTTCAAGAACTCGGCAAGTGGAGTGTATCAATTTCCCTTCCGCGCATGCCGTCATAGGGATTTACTGACAACAGCATACCTGAAGGCTAATTTTCTCTTTCACTGTCATCTTGCTTTGTGAACATCAGCTATAATTAGGCGAAACATGCGCTGCGCATCTGCGCGCCAGGATCACCAATGTCGCGTTCATCGAGCTCGTCGTGTAGCCTCTCATCTTGCGCCTACCCTACGTCAACTCTGCGCAATCGTAAAAGCTGTCGGAAACAGGAAACCGCGCACACCTACGATAGACAGGTGTCTCCTCTTTATCTCTTTCCAGCTGTTCATGCCATTCGAGGTCAAAGCTGGCCGTCTCCCCTACCGACGCCGGCAGACGTCGGCGAGGAGGGGTCGAAGCCGCCAACAAAGCCTCCTTCTTACCTTTGACTCCGCCTCACCGTCCCTAACTCCCACGTCATCCGATAGTATGTTTCCGTGCCCAAAAACTCAAGGCCAATGGATCGCTCGCCAGTCTCGGCGTTGCGCAAAGAGTCAAGATCCCTGGGCCTTTCTTCAATGTTCTCTTTTTATTCGCCACGTAGTGACCTTGACCCGTGGCCCACACACTCACATACCCAGCCTCGCGCAATCTCACCAAAGAAAAGCCCGAGAACCTCTGTGAACCACTCGCGACGAATCCCCCGTGATAGGGTGTCTCTGAGATTACAGTCTGCAACGGCTTCCCAGCATCGCGTTATCGTGCGCTCATCGCCCGTTTGTCATTTGCCCGTTCGCGCATGTCCCTTGATGGGCCCTTCCCCCCATGTTGGGAAACTGAGCCCCGGGCGGCTACGGGTTTGCGCAACGTTGCGCTGCGTCGCACAAGACGTACTAGTGAGCAAAGACCGCCTCTATCGACTGGAATTTACATCTAGCCTGCGTAGAACCGTTTGCGCCCGTTTTCAAGTATGCGCGTAGTGCGGCGCGAACACGAAGAGCAATTCGGTAGGTAGAGTTCTGGCCTGGGGTCAAGTCAAACGCAGATGCTGCGTCGCAATGGACCGAGACAAGATCTGCGCCGGCAGCCAGGGAGGAACGTCGGCTGGTCGCATCGCATCGCAAGCTATCGCGAGACTACCAATTGTACCTTGACCAGCTCATTGACCATGTTTGCGCCGTTTTGCGCCGTGCGCGACGGAGAAAACTTGTTGCTGCCCAGGTTCACGCGCGCCGGCGACGCCATTGCGCAAGTGGCCGTTTGCACTGTCGCGGCCCTCCACCCAACTGTGTCATGGCGCGACACTGGCCAGCGAGGCGGAAAACCTTAAAAAGGCAGAGCAAGGGCCGTGGCGCAAATAATGAAGTATGAACCTTTTGGTCTTTTCGTGGCCGGCTTCACGCGCGCGCAATGGCTTTGCTGGCCGGCGACTCTTGGTATGCATAGCAGAGAGATGTCGGTCGGATTGACTATCTAGTGATGACTCACAGAAATTTGTGCGCGCGCGATATTAGCAACAATGTCAATTTGCGATGATAATAGCCAAAGATTCTACATAGATTGCGATAGCATTTGCAGGCAACGCGGCGCACACAAGGTCAGTCCCTCGAGCGGCTACCGAGCCTCAGGTTGAGCCCAGCAAGATTCAATTCTGCGCGCGCTCACTGGTCCTAGCTCAGCGTATGGGGGGGCCTCTCTGTTTCAATATTTACTTCGTACTGCTGATTATTCGGGTGGCGATATGTTTGATTTGCACCCACTGGTGGGAAATGCTATTGTCGATATTGGTGACCCTGGATTCTCATTTCCACCGGATATTACAGGTAGCTTAAATTTCTGCGTGGCGGCCCCTTTGACAACGCACAACCTGTGCCGGATAGATCAAATTGAAATCGCGAAAACAAAAGAGCAGACAAGAAGAAAAAGCCGCCTAGTCCACTTCCAAAGGCAGCGTGACCCATGGGCAAGTAAAGAGGCTAATCATGCAATAGTGCGTGCATACGGCGCAGTTCTTGTTCAATGTTAGCAGCAGCGTGCGGGGATTTTGACGAGAGCGGTGACGAAGCCACCAGACCAAGGTGCAGTCCAAGTCAAGCCCAGTGCCCTCCTGGCGCCGCCGAGAAGCCCCCATTTACATTAATTGGGCGGAAACTGCATCCCCGGAGCCCTTTTTGGCGGGGCGAGAGAAGCCACAGGTTCAATGGTTGGACAGACGGAGTGGTCTCTTGGGCAGACTTGTCGAGCTAATGCAGTATCTGAATTCCATGTTGTTGACATCTGGGCAGCGAGAAACGAACATTGTCGGGCAGCGAGAAAGAAGAAAGTGGTCAAGAGTAGAAATGTGTCGCGACGCAAAGAAGAGAGAAGGCGACTCGTCGCAAACCAAGATTGACAGGGTGCAGCCGACCCTGTCGCAAAAGTGGTCTGCAATAGTCTGTAGAGATCGCGGTCAAGGATGAGCGGGGCAAGGACAGCATGCAAGGGTCCGCAGCGGTTTGTGTGATTTGAGACGGTGATGATTATGACGGGGTTGATGAAGCCATGGGTCTAACTATTGCGCATAGTTAGGCAAGTTGATCAGGTAGAAAGACAGCCTTAACTAGTAGTGTCTGGAAGTTCTGATTGAAAAGCGCCAAACCAGCCCCCAGAAACTAAACCAGAGTCAACGTGCTCATGACGGTCCATGACGGAACCGCATCATGTCGTACTCGGTACATGGACAAAAAAAGACGAAAAGAACACCAGATGGCATATCTAGTAGATGGTAGCGCTGTCGTGTACCGTGTATCACAGCACGAGGGCGGGGTGATGCTAATAACGAAGACGAATGGCTGGCAGAGAGCATCATCAAGTGCTTGAAACGCAATCATTATTTAGCACCAGCCTTTGTGCAACTCCACGCGCAGCCGGATGGGAACCCCGTGCTGATAAAGGATTTTGCTTTGCTGGCACGTTTTTTCATTAACCGCCACAACTGGGCTCGCTAGGATTAAGCCACAAGCAATGTGGTCCCCTTGTCGCAAAAGAGGCCATCTGGGCAAGGGCTACTAGTCATTCCCTCTGTTCGATATCGTCTCGCAGTGGCAGACAACAGTCCAGGGGAGGGACCCCGAGGTTGCTCACCAGAAACGCTGGTTCAAAAACGGTTGCTATGCAGGCAGCCGCCTAGGAATTCTTACTCTTTATCAAACAGCCTAGCCTCAACAAGCGGCGTTGATTGGTGCGCAATTCACATCGAGTGCCATTCGCTTCGTTGGTGGCATGACGGGCTGGGCGCCAAACAGTTTGTAATAATTAGCCTTTCGTTTCTGGCTGTTGCTGCTGATTCTGCCTTGGAGGGTTTTTTTGACTCTTTCGTGATTTTAGCGTGCGATATCGAAGCCTGAGAAATGCCGAGCGAGGCCCGTCGGCAAGAAAACGCCAGGTTACAGGCCATGTCGCAGATTTGGGGCGCGCATTCGAAAAGAGCCGCCTTTGACAGTCTCTTTCTTGTGCAACCTGCCCATTCACGAGCGGCGACATCATGGTGCCCCTTGTCTTTTGTGCGAGAAGACGCTGCTCATGTCTTGGGTTGATGAGCCGGACATGCCTAGGTTGGCGCATCATCCATATGCCCCTTGCTGTCTAATAAGACTCTGGCAAGGTCTATTGATACAGTATCTATATAGTACAATGTATACGGAGTACATCATATATATGTTGGGAACCCGCCCCCCCTGGTTGCAAAACCATTTGGTTCCGAACCAAGGCTTTGTGGCTGACCAGTGACCACCACTACGACCCAAATGCGGCCCATCTGGGGAGCCCTCCGCGGAGCCGGCGAAGCGAGAGAGGATATAAACATGGCCAATGTACAGGTAGATTTGTACGCACAAAGGGCAATTAGTGGCTGTTTGCGTAAACTACACAGATTTAAAAGTTGGAAAGAAAAAAGGGCCAGAGCACACCGCGTGCTGGTCGTCTTTCCGCCAGCCAGGCCAGTAAACCAACTAACTAGCAGACTAGGTCTTCATCACCAAAAGTTGAACCGAGTGATCTTCCACCAACCACGGATGTGACAAGGGAGTAAGGGTGTCTGCTCGCCGACCGGCCTGCCTCGCTTGCCTTTTTTTTTTTTTTTTTTTTTTGGTTCCTTTTGGCAGCTCCTGCAGGTAATTGCCCTCAGCAGGCAGGTAAATTCCAACAGCATCCCGGATGGCTGCGCAGATCGATCTCGGGGCTTGTGCGGTAGACGGCAGTTGGCAGCGCCTGGGGAAAACGCACGGCGCAGGGCATGGGGTGGGAGCGCTGTGGGATACATACAGGTAAATGATGGACAGAGCTTTGCAAATATCTAGCTTGCAAACCTGTTTGAACCCTCTCGTTGGTGCAGCGCGCGCCTGCGCGGGGTGCAGGCTTGTATCAGAAACATCATGTCCTGTAACCTGCGGGTGTTGCGTGATGCTTGTGTGCACGCTAAAACAAAGAATCTGAGCTGGGGCAGCTGAGCACTGTGCCGCCACTATCAGCCAAGTATTGAATAGTGTAATCCTGTATCTGTGCTCATAACCATGATTTCAGGTGAGGAAATATTATTTACTGGTAAATAACCAGAGGTTGTTTCGGCGCCGGCTTGCCAATCAGATAGCTGCTCGCCTGCCCACCTGCCACCGTCCGCCCGCCCCCCCTCAAGGACCAAATTAGCCGCCCGTGAAATCTGTTTGAGGAATAAGGGCAAAGTGATCGTCTTGTTTCGGCCTTTGGACTATTGCGCATTCCAGTCTCCCTTTTCATCTTGGTCGATAGGGGAAATGCCTTTTGCGTCTGGCAGTAAATCGCCGCCAGCGAATGAATCGTGCCTACCTACCTACCTACTTATGCGCTGGCGAAATGGCCAGAATGTGTGCCAAAGCGGGCCAAGGTTGGAGCCAGGATGGGCATATGACACGCTCTTTGTAGGAGCAACCGAATTGCCTTCTTTCTTGCTGTTGATTTCATCATCTTAATTCTCGATATTATTCCACCATTGCAGTCAGACATCATTTAGTCTCTTATTTTACATGCTCTATCCACTGCCCAGGCACACGAGCCGTCCACCCTCGAACTGCGGAAGGCTGCAGATGGCCATCACCGCCGCTGCCTGGCTATGGGACTATCTATATCCACTGTCTTGCCTCGTACCTCATGCTCGCAGTTTCCAGGGCCGATGCAGCCATCACCGCTCCAAGTGACTGATGACCATGGCGGGCCGATGCAGCTGGTATAGATGCGTTAGCACGGGCGGCACTGTATAGGGAGCTTCAGGACCAGCTTCCTCCCTTCTCCGCGTCTGATGTTGTCTGGCCTTGTTCCACTGCGGCCATGCCATGGACACAATGGTAGATGAAGACGCCAGTCACACCATCTCGTCCCGTAGGCTCACGCCATCCATCCAGCCCGCCCGAGCCGTTGTCGCCGTCCGGCGCAAATGCAATGGACTGACTGCCGTCATGGGTCCCAACAAGCTCTTCGCGCAGCGCTAGCACCTGTCGCATCCCACTCACACCAACGCATCCATGTAGTTGTCGTGTATATGCAGGCAATACGTGATGTACATGGGCAACCCTTCTGGTCGATTAGGCGGGAGAACCCTTTTTTGTTAGCAATGTGCCCTTTGGCTCATGAAAGCATCACACTCTGCGCTATCTGCTTTGCCTGCGAGCAGCTGGTCCAGTTACTTGGCGCATGTGGAGACTCGAGGCCAAATGGCGGAGGAGCTTGTTGTGGATTGAGACCCAAGGTGAGGCGAAGAGAAGATTTGAACAAAAAAGACACTCACGCGGGGCAAAGACATTCACAAGATGGACAAATAAAGAATTTTCCAGCGGTGATATTTTTTAGGATCAGCTTATCTGGAGTGTATTCTAGTGGAAAGCTTCCATCTCAACCGGTACCAACTCGATCCATCGGCTTGCGAAACCTTGGGCACGTTTTAGGCAGTTCCATACCTGAGCCAAGGCTGGCTGGCCCGGCACAGTGCCACCCACACACACGCTCTCGTTTTGGCTTCCTTTCAGGTGACTCGCCAGCCTCTGATCAGTGGATGTTGTGACTTGTGTGAGTAGTGGACATGTTTATTACGAATGAAGAGTAAAGAGCGAAGAACGGTGAGAGGCAGGCTCCTTTGCGTTTTGTGTGGGAAAAGGTAGGTCACCTAGATGTGTAGCGCCTCCAATGCCCAGCCTGCCCGCACTGTACGGGACGAGGAACCAATGCCGGCGCAAACAGAGCACTGCGCCAATTCAAGTTCTGTCGCAAGACGACTCTACAGCATCCACCTACGCGATGCATTGCTCAATGGTTGACTAACAGAACAATCGCGTTACCAGTAAATGCTTTCGTACATTCTTCTAATGCGCTTTCTCACACCAAGAGAGAATGAGGAAGCCTCCCATGGCCCTCGGACAATGCGGCGATCGCACGTCGGTGGCACATCAGGCCAAAGGATGGTTGCATGAGGCGCTGGCTTCTCTACAGCGCATTACAGCACATTACAGATGCCTGTTTGGCTTCTGGGCGCTGTGTGTTAGCGGGTCAGCCAATGGGCCACAGCGGCCACAGCGGCCTGGGGCGGCCGTCTTGGGCGGCCTACAGCGCTCTCAGCGTATGGTTCCTCGCTGTAACCCTCTTTTCTGTACACTGTTTATCAGACTTCTCCCACTGTAAACCAGCCACACCAAGGCGCAGCCCAGGCTCAGGCCCAAGCCGCTCTCTCTCACTCGATAAAATCGTTCGGCGTCCTGCTACTTGCTCCTCTTTTCCCCATGCACACCAGTCCATCGACCTCTTCTGCCTCAACCACTTCCATCTACCAACTGATATACATCTTGGGTGAGTCCTGTTGCTTCCATTTGCTATCGCGATCCTCCATTTGCTCTTCTCTACCCCGTCCCATCATCTTCCTCGCCGCGCCGTTCCTCTGCGCCTTCTTCCGCCTTGTCCATACATGCACACACATCTGGCTGCGACGGTTCGACCGCCAGACTCTGCCTCAAGTCTCCTTGTTCCTCTCCATCATCGCACCATTTTCTGCCTCGCATCCAAAGTCATTCCCATCGCTAATTGCCACAGACTCTTCTCTAAATCTCTAGCCGGCTGCTTTGTCGACGCACTCGCAAAACCGCACCCTCGTTTTCCCGTCTTCTGCGCCAGCCCGGTGCTGACGACTCGGCGCTAGCCCGCCCTCCTCTTCAAGCCCTCACGGCGGTGATGCAGCCTTGAACTGCATCTTACCAATCTCACGCCGCTTCTTCGAACCCATCGATCGCTACAATCAGGCATATCCTGCTGTTATAATCACCTACTGGAATTCTTTCCGCTCCCTGGTCTTTGCGGTCCTCGTTTACTCCTGTGTGCCTTGTGCCCTTGACCCGGGCCTCTTAGCACCTGCGTCCGCAAAAACCGCAACCCACCCCAGACGGTACGTTGGCATTTTGCCGCCGCCGACTGTCTAATCTTTCCATCGCTTGGATCGATCAACCTCTATATCACACATATGCGCACCATGACTTCCATGTCGCCCATAAATACTGCTGCCGCCATGTCCGGCCCCTCCTCCCATAACGGCAGCGTCTCCCCGAGACAGCCCTCGCCGCCAAAGAATGTCGCATTCGAGTTGTTGTTCCTCGACTCTCCTCAATATCGTGCGCGGCTCCCTATGCGCGTGCAAATTTACCCCCATGACACAACCGACTCCATTGTCACTACGGTCAAGAATTTTTATGGCCTCTACTCCGGTCGGGCTGGCTCCAAGGGCGTCAGCTTCGAGGACGACCAGGGCAATACTCTGATCGCGCGGTATGAAAACTTCAGCAACAACATGATTGTCTATGTCCGTGTCATTGAGGAGCCCCCTGTCGCTGCTACCGGCTTCTCCCAACAAAATTACCAGACTTCTGCAGCACCCGACGCTTACTATGAGGGCGATCAATATGCAACAAATCGCCAGCAGGGCGATGAAGCCCCCAATGGCCGATTGCCGCGCCAGAGAAGCCAGTCTCCTCGGGTCGCTGGCGCCAGCCGCAGCGGCTCTGTGAGCAGCAAGAAGAGCCGCTCTCGATCTGTCAAGAGCCGCGCCTCCAATACTCTTCACGGCGACTCGTACAGCGCGAGCGTCGATGGCTATAGCAGCGGCGACGGAGAGCAAGGCAGTGTTTCTGGCCGAAGCAAAGAGCAGCTCGGTACCACTGATATCAGCGTCGAGAACATTGTCGAGGGTGGTCGACGCAAACGAGCAAAGTTTGAGAGCTCGGTAAGGACATGTTTGTTTCTGCATCATCGAGATGGATGCCACCAAAGAGCCGTTTGATTCTAATCCTCCTCTTCTTGTCTAATAGGAACTTCCTCTTTTTGCGCCTCCCCAAATGCCAGCCGCCACCTCCAACCCATCTGTGTCCCCTGCTCGCCGAATTGACTCCCGGGCACCCCTGTCCTACGTGCCACATGGGACGAACCCATTCACGAACCCGCGATCCCTACATGCTTCCTCAAGTTATGGCAACAGCTACCAGACCGGCGTTTATGCAACTCCCAGCACTGAAGGCCGCCGTCATCATCGTGGCAGTATCAGCTATGGTAGTAGTGGCGCCATGGGTATTCTACCTACTCCAGACCCGACTGTCGGCAGCTGCATGTCTGAAGAGGACAAGGATGTTGCCATTCAGCTGATGCGCCTGGGTGAAATGTCCAACATCTCACATGGCCGTACCTCTGCCTCCACATTGGACGACACCTTCAGCGGCAGAGCCGATAATACTTCCTCAACTGGAGCTACTAGCGAGGGGGAAAGCGAGAGCGACGAGGAGCTCCCTGCTGCTCGTCGCCAGAAGCTTGACATGTCGGGAGCCTCCAAACTCATTTACCCAACAACGGAGAGCAGCCTGACGCACGCTCAAGCCGAGTACAGCAGCGACCAGGGCGATGATGACGATGGCAAGTCAGGACAGGCCATGACCAAGCCTATCCCCAAGCACAAGCCCACTCCCTCCATGCCCAAGCCACCGGCCAAGCCTAAGATACACAAGCCGTCCAATAGCTTGAAGATGAAAAAACCCCCGGTGCTTACCAATGTACCCATGTCCCCCGCTTCTGCTCCGCACTCGCGGAAGCCTTCGGTCGCTTCCATCAGCGGCATGCCTCCTCCTCCCCCTGGCGACGACGAAGCCGATCTGTCTACCAAGCCACGCTGCCAGAGGTGTCGCAAGAGCAAAAAGGGTTGCGATCGTCAGCGCCCCTGCGGCCGCTGCCGTGACGCCGGCCTGTCCGCCGATCAGTGCATCAGTGAAGATGAAGGCAATGGCCGCAAGGGCCGCTATGGGCGCCATATGGGCGTGCCCATCAAGACTAATGATGCTCCTGTCGCGGTTCAGCCGACTCTGCTTCCGGCGGCTCCTATCGCCCCGATAATGGCGGTAGCCGTCGACAAGAACAAGAAGCGGAAGCGGTAAGCGTCGGAATAGCCAATACTATTGACAGTCAACTGTATTAGCATGCAGCTGTCTCGATGAAGGTCGGCATAACTGCTGCCAGACCTTGACTTTGCAAGTCGCTCGCGTGATTCACGGTACGAAGCTACGTCTGTTTATCTCGGTTCCTTTTGTTTTTTTGGCTGCCTCCGAAGTTTCGTGGCGCGTTCGATATATGGCGCTGAAAGGATGTAATTACGACGGCCTTTGGACAAGGTCAACTACGCTCCCTAGACTGGCGTTGGGCTCATTGTAGGAGTTGTTTATTTTGTGTTTACTTTCTGCTTATTACCTTTTTATTACTGCTCTTGGTTCCGTGTTTTTTTTTTTTTTGGCAATGATTCCTTTCTTGCCCGCGATTGCTTTCTTGCTACAATTGCCAAGGCGTCCCGTCAAGGACTGTCGAATCGGGAGATGAAGGAAGTTGTTGAATGATAAGGGATAGAAACAGAAAAGCCGGGAGAGGCATTGACAGGTAAAGAGAAGAGAAAAAGGACTTGCAAAGAGGAGGCGGATGCGAGGGAGGAGGATAGTATTTTGATACTTGGACAGTGTACGCTCTGGTAAGCGCACGATGTTTTGTTGGAATCGCGCGCGCCTACCGAGGATGCGCGCACATGGTACACGGCAGAGGAACGGGAAAAAAAGAAGATGGGGAGGCACTGGGGTCGCGCATGTTTTTGCTTTTCTGTATGCTTGTTTCTTTATATTATCTTTCAGGTCCTTTTTTTTTTTTTTATATCTGCGAAATTGTCTCGAGGGAAGAGATTTGTTACCTGAGGCTTCGGGTTGGCTGTTTGTGCCATTTGTTTCTTGGTTTTTTGGCCTTTTTTGTTGTCATCTTCTTTTGCTTCTACGGTTTGTTTACTTCCCGATCGATTTTGATTGCGTACGCTTATTTTAGTTGCTTTCTTGTTGCCATTTGATTTTAACTGATCTTTTATTATGACAAAGTGTGTCTGTTTGTGCGACTGTTTTCTTTGGTGGGTGCCGCACGAGGCGAGGCGCACACCGGATTTCTCTATAATTCCCTACTGATTATTTTATTATTTCCTTTTTGTAAGGTCCTTTCCCTAATCGAGTGAGAACGACCCTTTTAGCGAGAACTGGCTTTTTCAGTTACAAGCGCACCACCACGACCGTTCACATCCCAACGCGCACCAAGAAAACGGTGGCGATTTCGATCTGCCCCCCCCTCTCTCTTCCCCCCGCCCGACATCATCTAGTTTCAGCTGTGCGCGCGCAAAAGGAAAAATTCAAAATGGCATCATCCAATGCTTCCCCCCAACGCGACACCATTTCCGCGTCTGAAATGCATGCGCCGACGCGGCGTGGTGATGTAGTCTTGCGCGGCGCAAAGATTGCACGCACACACACACACACACACACACACACACCGCACCGCACGCACTGGTCGGTCGCCAACGTGGCTCCGCGGGCTTTTTTTTTTTTTTTGCTTTTGGGCAGCGGTGTATTGGTGGTTTGTGTGGGTTGCATCGGCACGCGATTTAACCCGGTTGAGCGGCGGGGTTTCCCTTCTTTTCTTCTTGTCAGTACCACGCTGCGGGGCTCGGCAGTCCCCCCTCTCCCCGCACAGTAACAGAAAACAGCCTACCCTGAACCTGTGCGGCGGCTGGCGGCGGCGCCGGCTTGATCCGGGGACGCGTTATCGTTATCGACAAGAGGGTGTGGAGCGGACTATCGGGCTGAGAGACTTGCCAAATCGGGTAATCACGTGTTTTGTGGTGGTGGCGCACTGGCGGTGTGTGTGGTTTCGAGAACTACGTCATAATTCTGTTGTAGGGTATCACCGTATTCTGGGAGGGTAAAATTTTGAGTGAATATGACGCGGCGAAGTTTGCGCAAGGTGCCTCTCTCGTGTATGGAATTTTGCTAGCTTTCTGACACACGAGGTTCCTGGTCTAGGGGAAGCTGGCCAGTTTGGGGGCTTTTTGTGCTGGCTGTAGGCAACAAGCTTGTGTTTGTTGCTCGCGGCTTTTTCTATTAGACGGCCGCAAAAGAAAACTACTTGCGGTTGAAGGGCTTCGTGTTTGAAAGCACTATTTTCATGCGAGAACCCTCCATACAGAACTGCATCGATTACGAGACGAATGACACCAGAATTGGCCAAGGATCCCGACATTGACAGCAGCTGGCCCTTTCGGGTCGTTGGAGAATGGAGATTGGTCTCTGCTTCCTTTGCGAGGATACGAAGATGCAGCAACTCGGAATTTTCCGCGCAGCCTTGATTTGATTGCAAGAAAGCTGGCCTCTACTCCCCTTGCAGCCAGAGACTGCCTACTCGGGGGTGTTAGCTCTATTCCCTGGTCCGCGCGATTGCAGCCACGACAGACCGTCCTGACGCGCCGACCACATCGTCGCACGTAGCGCTCAAAAGAGTAAAGAGGCAGTGAATCGTGTCTTTTCTTTATACTGACAACGTTCACCCAGCGGATGAGCCAGGCGTTGGCCGGAACTGTGGCCGAGTGCCGCCGTGCACACGCACTAGATTCTACGGCGCCTCCCTCCACCAATTTTGTCGACGCATGCGGTAGTCGCTTACGGGATTTAGCAGCAAGACTGGTGCGGTGCATGGATGCGATTTTAATCGAGAGACAGATTGATGCGAGAAGAAAGTATATGAGAAATTGTTTCAATGATTGGCCTCTCGGTGATGACGGCAGGGCGTGTCTGGCGATCGTTGCAGCGAGACGGCTTCAAGTATGGATTTCTTCGGCCGCAAAATCCTGGCTAAAGTTGATCTAGTAGCTTGGGATTAGGGAAGGGGCCAAAGCCGACGTTGTCCCACGAGACTGAATTAAGATCGACAACCATCCCGATCTCGTGAATTGGGCAGCCCGAATTGGCCATGACATCTTTTCCTGACGAGCAAACCATGGCCTGAATGACCCTTCTCTTTCTCTGTTTAAAATTTATAGCGACCGACAACAAGACGTCATGACGGATTGCGTACGACACAACCTGGCAGCCGACGCAAACCGTTGCCGTTTCTTGACCAGTTTGACGCGCATTCGTGCAACTTATCCCCGCGATATTGCTCTCTTTCCTGCCTCTTTCATTTGTTTTTCTGGCTTTTTAAAGATAAAATTGCTCAAAGAAGAGTCCACCGTACTACTTTTCATCAACATCAGTCTCCCTTGTCTCGAGCCTTTCTCAGGGAGGGTTACTGGTAAATCTCAGGAATGCGTAAATAGTGCCAAGGAGGCCAAGAGGACTGAAACCTCCCCGAGACAGCCTATTGGCCTCGGTTCACCGCCACTGCAAGAAGCATCATGTTGCTTGGCAAAAGAACAGACCGGCGTGTGATCTTTGCTTTACTCCAGTGGTGGTGTTCTACAAACGCGAGCGGGGCAATGTCTTGCACGTTTCTGGTACAACGTTGCAGATGAGGCGAGAAGTGTGATGATTTGCATCTTCACTGGGCGAATGAAAGCTCACAATGTGGAAAGAGGAAAGAAGAGAAAAAACCCAGCGACACCAGTTAGAAGGCGAGCGCCAACAGTAGAGATCGTCTGAATGGTGGTCAAGTGTGCAAGAGAGCACGCCTGACTCACTCCTTGTATGCGTCGTATGTACGAAATGATTATGTACTTGATGTAGGTAAAATATACAAGGGATAAAAAACTTTAGTCTGCCATGGAAACTTTTTGCGGCAGCCGCATCATCCGAGCCACATCGTTGGAGCTCAGCTCGGCAAGCACACGGTTCACAAGACTGGCAACCTGCGCACCGTCCTGCCACACAAAGTCGTGCTCGCCATGCAAGTCGTTGACAATGGTAGGTTGGAAGCCATCAGCTCTAAGCTTCTCGGCCATGGCCTCCGTCTCGGCCAGGTCGAGTAGCCCATCATTGGGCGAGATGGCAAGCCACAGCGGCGTCCCACGTGGTAGGAGTGCTTGTCTAAAAGAGCCGTCATATTGCGCTGGAGAAGCCTGCATCCAAACATCCTGATCCTCACCAAAGGCATTGGTGATAAAGTCGGTGTAATTGCCGTCACAACGACGATTCAAGTTGACAAGGTCGTAGATGCCGGAGATGCCAATGATGGCAGCGGGTTTCGGAAGCGATACGGGAGACTGCAGCTGCCACTGCGCATTGCTCATGAGCAACTGGAAAGCTAGCATGGCCCCGGCCGAGTGGCCAACGAGAATGTACTTGTCGGCAAGATCGAATCGTTGACTCAGAAAGTCCATGGCTGAGCGCACATCGTGGACATGGTCCGGGTGCTGCGCAATGCGTTGCTCTGTGGATGGTGTCTGGTCTAAACATTGCGGAAATTCCTCTTGGTACGGAGACAGCCGGTAGTCTATACTAATGAACCCACGAACCGCGTCCGGAAGCGCACCGGCAGTTATCAGATGCCTGATGGAAGGAGCAAAGTCGGTTGGCTTGTTGCGAGGGTCCCTCCATGCCCCACCATGGATAAATCTTTCGCACGAGCACAAGTTAGCACAGATGTACATGTTCGGAGTTATATGGGAGATGGGCGTCTCCCTCTGACAAGCACTGCCTAATAAGACATACATGAGCCAGTAGGAGGTATTGGGTTTGGCAGGTCGGCGCTGCTCCCAGACACCGATTCGATGAAGACTATGCTTTCCATAGCGAAGATACGTAAATTCGAGGTCTGGAGCATCGTCACGGATTCCACCAGCCTTGTGGCCCTTGCCGATACCCATTCTTGCTGTCTCTGAGATTGGCGCCACAGGCCTGCCTCTTTCGGCAGGGTGATTATGTCTGTGCTCGAGCGTCCAGAGATGAAATGAAGTGCGGGAGGCTCGGAGCCAGCCCACGATGCGAAAATATCGCGGATTGGAGTCGGATGGCCTTGACCGGCGATTTTAATGTGGCGACGACGGTGGTGGGCACACAGGTCCGAGTCACTCGCACGCGTACAAAGGGGTGAGACAGAAAGGTGTCAGAGCGCACAGGTATCGCTGTAGAATTCCGGTCAAGATAAGGTTGACAATAATGAAAAGGGAAGAAAAGAGGCTTTGAAGAGTAAAGTTGGGAAGAAATGTGGCCTAAAAGTACCGAGCTTCAGCGGGAGCAGAAGTGGGCATCTTCGATAACCTCTGTGACGCGGATGTGACGATTTCGGCTCAAGTAGGGCTGCGGAGGAGTCGGAAGAGAGAGTGGACAAAGTGGACAAGACCACGGATGGTAGGATACCAGGGACATGAAGTGGTGGGCGGCTTGTCGCTAGTCCAAGCCAGAGGAACCTATTATGAGAAGCACGGCGCGTGACCTTCGGCTAGGGGAGCCGGTTGGGAAGCTAGAACGAACAATTGCCGTACGCCAACAACGTAGTTGATTGGCTTTGCGATAATACTTTTTGGTTTGCGAAGCCAGGCAAAGTGCTATATGGTTGAGTAGCGGAGTTGGACCAGCAGCCACGGCGCGAATTTGTCTCAGTCTAGCCAGACATTTTGCTGTGAAGCCACGCTGAACAATTTGCTCCGAGCCAGAGGTTGCTTAATGAATTCGACGACTCGCCAACTGATGGGCCAGCCTACGATGAAGCGTCGAAAGCTTGGACCGCCTCTGATCGACCTGGTGCCCACGTCGTCAACGTTTTGATGGCTTCTGACAGTCCAGGGTGCCATGCAGAAACAGAGAGTTCGTGACATCGGCAGATGTGCGCTACTTGGACTTGATGGGTTAGCTTTCAAGAAAGTAAAAAGAGAAGCTAGCATACATAGCTGTAATAATCCATGACTGGCGAGGGGTGCTTATTCCGATGCTGTCGGCTGCGGACGCGGGCACGCTACCCGAACTGTCCACCGCAGCGTTAACATCCAGAGCTGGTCAAATGACTTTTGATGAACCTTCAGTGCCAAGGTACCTATCTGTCGTCTAATTTTTATGATACTAGGACCTCTTGGCGGTTCGCGTTGGCATGTTGCGGGTTGGATGATGCCGACGAAGAAGGGTTGTATGATGCAGATTAATTATGATGGCTTGCATTCGTTGCCCGACCTATTTGTTTTCCCGAGATGCTGGGGGTCTCATCACGGGTTTGTCTTCAGCGATCCAAGACATGTTAAGGTACCTACGTACAGGCACCAGGGCCTCATAAATAGCGGACACTGAATGCGCCACAGGTTTCAGCGCTCTTGGCTGTTATCAGAGATAGCGCTGTAGACCGCTGTAGGTTTTAAAAGTTGTGACATCTGGTCACCCAGCATTGATCTTCTTAGTCAGCGCTCATGATTCGTCATCATCAAAAGGTGCCTCGCCGAACAGGCATCCCCCTGCCAGAGACAAACAAGCACAAATTCCATCGTCATGCAACAGAGCATCGTCCTGTGTACATCTGCATCACCTGTCAAAGCTACGTGAATTGGCTCATGTGACGCGGTCGCGACTTCTACCAGAGAGGAGAACAATCTGCGGAACATCGACAACACAGACACTCTGTCCTGACCGAGCCTGGCCCACCACACCCTGTGAATGGTGCAATCGGGATAGCTTGCTCATTTCAACAGAATCTACTAATGAAGCCAAAGCGCAAAGTGCTGCTTATGCTCGTGGGGATATCTGCCGCCCGCTGGTCAGCTATTCGCTGCTCATGGGGCCACCTATGATGCGCAGTCTGTGCGAAGTCTAGGTGCGCCTCTCCCGTCTCGCACACGCCCATCGAACATTATCGGAACGGTCATGGCTCAAGATGGCAGGGCCGCATGTCTCGAATTCAGTGAGCAGATCAACTCACAAACAACCCTGCTTGCCTGCCAATTCGCGCCTCATTAATTACTGCAACCTTTCACCTATGCCTGTCAGTCTGTGCGTATGCGCGGCGCGAGTCTGCTGGTCCGCTTGCGCCGGGATACTCTGAGATTCCATCCCCGATTAATTGTCACATCCATTGTCGACTTGCCATGTGCCATCCTGGCCTGTCTCACCTCCCCGCTGCGAGCTGAACCCCCTGGCGTCCACGTCTTGTGCGATACTGATTATTGACCGGATGGATAGGTCAGTTTGGTGACACCTTTCAACCATGTGCAACCTACCACAGTGGCTCTTGTGCCGACTGTCACTGCCGATCTTTTCGACCCAAGCTTGACATGTGTTCATTACCACTGTGCCATCGTTTGGTGCTCTATCTCTCGTCAATATCAGGGTCTATTTACCGAGTAGCAGCCCTAGTGCTATATTGCAGTAATGGTGAGATCTCGAGATGGATCACTGGGCTGCTATTCCAAGCTTGCAAACCTGCAATGGGAAGCCGCTTATGATTTAGACGGCCATGTACACGGAAATAGTATTGACGCAGCTATAAGCAACAGGCCCGATAGGAGCCTCGTCGCTCTTCAGGGAGATGTATGGTGTAGCCACGAGACGCGCAAAGAGTGACCGTCAGAAAAAGCGTGCAAATAGTACAGGCGCTGTTATTCACTCACCCTGAGCAATGACTCTCTGTCGTACATATTACACGGCACAATCGGTAGCACCCGCTGCCAACCCAACTCCTCCTTGCAGAGTGGACTAATTACGGAGAATTCTTTTCGTTACGCGACATCCAAAACCCCCTGCTCTGGCAGCGAGCTAGGCAACTGCCCCGGCTCTGGCTGCGTGTCGCTGACTCGTCTCTTGGTGAACTGAAAATCCCGGCCAGAGACCTTCAACACAGCAGCAACGAAACATCCCATCAGAACCAACAAGTCACTATAATAAGACAGATAACAACTGGCCAACATCAGAGTACCCCGAGCCAGTGTATTGGCCAATCTCTCAGGGCCTGCTTCTTGTCAGTGGTTGGCTGGAAAGTTTATGGCGGTTGGCTTAGCTAGCACACCTTGTTGACGACAGAGTTTCAGCCAGACGTACGTTGTGGATCAGAGGTACCGGCGAAAGCTACTACCGATCTGTTGTCCAACCACATCCGCACCCTACGAATATCTGCGCACCAACAACCTCTGCTCTAATTCCCAGGCCAGTTCTGGAAGCCAAGGTTGCGAGATGCATGTGCTAGGCTCTCAGCACCAATGCTCGCTTTTCAATATCGATGGCTCGTCACCAAGACGGGGGTATTAGGAAGCCGCTGCACGGTTGACGCTGGTTCTGCACTCGGACAACTTAGGACTGGTGGCGATGCATCGACATTGTCAGCCACTCATTCACTCGCTGCAGATTTTCCTACGGGGTACAGAGTCTCCTTTCATGCCCACCGCGACTCAGGAACCGCGGTACAAGTGAAGGATGGGCAACGTTTCAACGGTCTCTTTCTCAGAGGGCGTGCCATTATGCCGCCCCTCCTTTACCCCTGCAATTGAACCCTGCTGAGAGATGGGCTTTCCTCCCCCATGGGTCACAATTAATCAGCTGCAAACCTTGCCAATCATAGCTGTGGTGGCAATGTGGCATTGTGGTGGCACTCACTAAGTAACTAGTGAGAACCGCATCCGGCGGAGCCCCTACACACTTGCAGCCACCAATGCATGCGCCTGTCTGGCCTGCCTGCATTGCAGCACCCGGTCGTAGTAAAATATTGAGTGGAAGCCGAAAGTCAGAAGGAGGCAAGCATTTATATTAACTGCTTTAACTTCGCTAGGCTTTGCTTTTGTTTCTTGCCAATCCATCGATCTACATACTTCCCTTCTCTCAACTTGGGCTTCTCACGAACTGTCCGAACTGGGGACACAGGCACGAACCGCCGTCTACTGTGATAGAGTTACTTGCTACACTACAAGGTCGCCGATGCATTGATTCAGACCTGCCAAGCTTTAGCGCTACTGTGCCTTGCATACGCCCCTCATATCACTGGCTATGACGACCCGCAACTCTATATAGAAACCGCCCTCGCCATCTTTCCTCAACCTGCGTCCCGTCTCATCTCTACTCCAGTTTCGTCGACTCGTCGTCGACCATAGCGCGCCTCCGCGCGATTGTCAGTCCCGGCGGCTCGAGACGCAGATCAGCACAGTTTCTTTCACAATGGCCGAAGTCGATCTCAACGAATACAATGGCGGCCGCTTGGTCGGCGCCACCATCGCTCTACTGGTTCTGAGTTGGATCACGATTGGACTACGCACATATACCCGAGCCGTGATCATGAGGAGTTTCCAGTCCGACGATTGGTTGATGTTGGTGGCTCAGGTTAGTTGTCCACCTGCCAGCCAAACTCCCCCGAGGCCAAGCTGCTCACACTAAATACAGATCATCTTTACATCAATGTGCGCGTTCATCTTCGAAGGCGTGCGTAGAGGCATGGGACGACACAACGCAGCTATCGAGTCTGACGATGATACAGTTGCTGCCCTCATGGTACGAACTCGAATCAGTCCTTTACCCGGCCAAATTTGTCTAACATGAAATAGTGGCAAGCGATTGCGACGATTGCCTACATCCTGTCCATGATGTTCGTCAAACTCAGCATCGGTGTCTTTCTTCTTCGACTATCCGCCAGAAAAGTCTACACCATCATCATCAAAATCAGTCTCGTCGTTGTCACCCTATATACGCTGGGCGTCTTTTTCTGGGATGTTTTCCAGTGCATGCCCGTCGCCAAGCAGTGGGATTACAGAATCACAGAGGGCCATTGCGCTAGTGGGCAAGACATTATCAATGCCGCCTACGCCATCAGTGTCCTCACTGTTGTTTCGGATTGGCTCTACGTACGTGATGTACCGCCTCTATTGAGTAATGTTTGCCATACTGACTGACACTGCGTAGGCGCTGCTGCCAATCCCCATGCTGTGGAACGTCAAAATGACCAAGCAAGCCAAGGTCACGGTAGTCCTTATTCTTGGTCTTGGTATTTTGTGAGTACAAGCGCTATTGAGAAACTTGCAGCTTACTGACAATTTTGCAGCGCCAGCATTGCTACACTAATACGTGTCAAGTTCTTGGCTTCTCTGACAGAGACGGATGATCTGCTCTGTAGGTGGTCCCACGAAAATCTTCTTGTCCGTTTGACACTAATCTGGTAATAGTTTCTGCAACCGATGCCTTACTCTGGAGTATGGTAGAGCCTGGCGTTGCAATCATCGCCTCGAGCCTCGCAACCATTCGACCCTTGCTGCGCGTTCTCAAGATCCGTGGCTTCGAATCAACGCACCGCACGCGATCTACAGGATTGTCGGGCAAGAAGCAGGGAAGCTCTATGCCGGGATATGGACCCAACGATGTCTCGCTGCACCGCGTCACTGTCGTTGATTCTGAGAGTCGCAGTGAGGCCATGGCCTATGACGAGTACCATCGCCATGCGGCCGGACTAACTTCGCATCCGCCGCCCTTGGCTTACAATAACGACCCGATGCTGGGAAACAAGGTCAGCATCTCTGCTGGTGGTAGCGGCACACCTGTACGGAAAGATTCCAACAGTGAGGTCTACATCATTGAGGGCAAAACAGTTTCCCCGACATGGAGTCCACGCGAATACCCGGCCTCAGACAGATCCGTCGAGGACATGAGTGCCCTGGAGGAGCAGAGCCAGGATCTGGGCAATGGTACATCGAGTCGGCATGGGCGCCGGCCTTGAATAGATTAAATGTTGTACTATTCATTTTTTACGGCGTACATTTCGGCACCTTTACAGTATACCAGGCACGGAGTGGTTTTTATTTTCTCTTATGATGGCAACGGACCCAACGTTCTCAAGCGACTATGATTGCTCGCAAATGATCTTTACATATGATTGCGTATACAAGAATTGCTACATGTATCAATGACACTTGGAAATCGCAGCGTCTTGGCTTTATAGAGATACAAGGGCAAGATAGAAGGGCAATGGAATATTACATCTAAATAATTCACAACGCATCATAACGCACTACACAACGCACTACACAACGCACTACACAACGCACTACATTAACCACCTTGCACCGCATGGTAGCGACCACTCATGACACAAGTGTATACAAGTCTGCTGACGCTTTTCACTCGAGCGGTGTCGGCATTTTGCTCCGGCTACACATGTGCCTACTACAATCACACAACGCTCGGCACCACTTTGTCTCGTAAAATATATTCGAATGAAACGAAAACCACCCAATTCCCAAACCAGAGCATTGTTACAGACCCAGAGGCGAGCAGGTCAATAGCTGCGCTCCCTGGACGTATAGCAGCAGAGTCATATTTGTTCACTTTACCCTCGAAATCGTCAGATGGATGGGTGGGGGGGAGGGGAAGACGAGCGTTCATCTATGAGAAACTTGTGCCTGGGATCGCTGGGAACCCGGATCCCTGGATGGAGAGGCCCCTATATGAGGCTATATGTCGACACGTTTTCTCAGGGCAGCATCTCTTGGCGTAAATCTGAAGCAACAAGAGAGGGAATAAAAACGGAATGGTAATAACAAAAGCTATAAGCAAAGACTTGCCCCCCCCACCTGTTATGAGATGGGACGTGGTATTGCCGAGAGGAGGCAACCACGGCATGCACACTCCACTGGCACGGGTTGTATAGAGGCATTGGGTTATAGGTGGGCACGACTTGACAGTTTCGCTTCTAGAATACATGAGATGATTTTTGTATTGTCAACAATATTCTAGTCATGCAAGTCATCAAATACAAACCATAAAATGCAGCGCTGTATAGAAAAAGAGAAAAAAGGAAAGAGCCGGCACCCGCCGCCTCATGCAAGACCCGATTAAAAAGAAAAAGAAAAAAAAGTCCACATCAAATACTTTTCTCCTAAAACACCCCTTCCCCACGCTTGTTTCTTGAAGAGCGAATGATAGCAAACACCAGAGAAGAGACGATGGAGACGTGAACAGAAATCGACCGGGGAATTGTCCATTTTGGCTGCAGCTAGACGGGTAGACGCAATATCGCGCCCTCTTCCCGAGTCAAAGGCCCCCCCCGGCCCCCCTCCAGCCCCCCTAGACGACGCCGCGACTGGATCAGGCTGAAGAAAAAGAGCAACAAGGGTCTCCACGCTTGAAACGGCTTGCCGACCCGGAAGGCGTTATCGACTCCGCTCTTTTCCAGAAGAAAGAGGGAAAAAAAAGCAGAAGGGTTACTTTCTGCAGATAGTCTAGAACTCTCGGGTGGGATAGATCCCGGACCGTTTTCCCCCATTCGGCCTTTTTATTTGCTGCTATTTGCGAACCCCCCCCCTGTTCAGTCGGACGAAGGCGAGAGTAATACCTGTAAGGGGGGCGTAACAGAGCGTGGATGAGTGCGCATGTCCGTGTTCCCCGCAGGGCGTCGTCTTTTGTTATGCAGGTAGAAAGCCCAGTTAAAATTTTCCTTTGGGGGCTAGGGGAGGAAAGGAGTAGAAGAACGAGGTAGGGTCGACGAAATAGGGCAAAAGAAAAAAAAGAAAAAAAAAGAGGGGGACTGATGCGTACGGCGCAGGATATGCGACGGCCATGGGCCATCTGCGATGGGCGGAATACGGCCTTTGTGCTCATCTCGGAGCAACCCGTCGCAAGAGCTGTCGCACGCACAACCAAACCTGGTGTTCAGGAGGAACAGAGGAAGTAATAGCATTCCGCGGCCGAGGGGAAGCAAAAGTCTCGTGGCTTCGACCTCTTCTTCTGATTTTCTGTCTTCGTCTTCTCCGTAGCTGCTCCGCCCTTCATCTTACGCGCACTCGAGCTCTTCCGGCGCCACGTTCCAGTCCTCCTCCTCGCTCCAGACGGGCGCGACCGTGAAGCGGCCCATGATCTTGCCCATGCCGACGCAGTCGCCGCCCGTTGGGCGCGCCGACGCCGCGGCGCTGACCACTGGCTTCTCGTCGCTCTCCTCGACAATGACAGCCGTCGTCAAAAAGTTCATGCCGGCGGCCGGGCTCATCTCGAGGACATGGCCGCCCCAGTCCAGCTCGACCTTGCCGGACCTGCGCACGTTGAGGCGTCCAATCATGCCGCCCTGCGACAGAAACTGCGACTTGAAGCCGTGCTTGAGCTCGGCCTGCGCGCGCTCCTCTTCCGTCTCCTCGTCGGAATCATCATCATCATCGTCGTCATCGGCGGCGGCGGCGTTTTCGCCAGTGAGATCCACGGCCGTGCTATCCGTGATGGCGGGAATGTCGTCCACGCTGACCGCCGAGGTTTCTGCCTTGACCTTGGCTGGCCCTTGCGGCGTGCTGCTCTCCCTGAGCGGCGGCATAAGAGGCGGGAATTGGAACAAGTAAAGACGGCCGTCCTTGTTGGCGAGCTCGGGCGCGCTCTCACCGTTGACAGACACGGCGCCAAGCTCCCGAGCTAGTAGATCCAGATCTGATTGAATCATCTTGCTCTCGGGGTCTTGGGGCACAACCTTCTTGACCTTTGCTGGTACCGCAGTAGCAGCCCTATCTTGCATCTCGGGCACGGCATCAAGGTCGACATCCATGGAGTCTTCTGCTTCAGGCTCCTCCTTAATTAAAGATTTAGAGCCCATCGCCCAAACACCCTCCTCGGGCTGGTCTTGAGGCGGCAGCGTCCCCGACTCCCCGTCCACCCAGAGGCTCTCCTCCTCACCGGTAGCATTCTCCTTGGCTTCCAGTTCAGCCGTTGTAGCCACGATGATCCCGGTTTTCTTGTGCTCCTTGCGATATATACCCATGGGCATTTTGCTAGTGTCCTTGGAGCTAAGAGCGGCAATCATGGCCTCGTCTTCGCTGTCCAATTCCTCCTCGGGCGACATAATGTGTAGTTTATCGGCGTTGATTCGCGCTTCTCTGTAGATGTCCCGGCCTTGTGCGAAGTTGGGGCCCTTAGACTCATGCTTCATCCCGCGACCGCCAAAGCCGCCGCCACCGCCGATGCCACCGGCACCACCCCCAAACCACCCGCTGCCACCTCTGCTCGGGCCTGTATTTTGTATCAGAGCTCTGTTCCAAAAGTCGGTACCTCTCTGCTAGACTTACCACCTCCGATGCCCGAGGAAAATGGACCGCTGGCCCCCGAAATGATGCGACCGAAACCTCCTCTTCCCATGGTGTCACCGCGACTGCGTTTGCTGCGGAAACGTGAGCGCCCACGAGCTCTGCGCTCTTCCGCAGCACGCTCGCTTGCCTTCTTCTCCTCCTGCCGCGCCAAGCTATCTCGCTCGGCCTCGTCTCGACGAACATTTCTCGGCCGGAATCGTCCCGCAGCTGGGGCTCGTGTACCTCGCGTGGAAGACCCGCGTCGCGCAGTTGTCGTCTCGCTGGTGGAAGTAGCCGGAGCGTCAGTGGACGTTGGTGTAGGCGCTGGCGCTGGCGCATCGGTTGCTGGTCGTTCGGTGCCGCCGCTGGCCGCCCCTCGGCGGGTGCCGCGGGCTGGGGCTCTTCCGCGAACCATGTTGACAAGAATCGCAAAAGTATAAAAGCAAAAACGATGGCGTCAATGGGCAGATAGCTGTGGAAGAGAACAATTGAAGCTGGACGAAGCTTGGGGAAAATTTAGGCGGTGGAGTGAAGAAGTGGTGGGGCTGGATTCTGCCATGTTGGTGGGCAAGTTGGCGGCATCTACAGCGCATTGCCCACTAAGACCCCGGCGGTAGATGGTAATGATTGATTGACGAATGGTATGCGCAAGAAATTTATGAAAACTAATGAATGATACATAATGGAAGATGTACAATGAAGAATTTCTGGTCAATCTCGAGCATCTTCGAATATTTACACCAACGAATTTATGCTGTATCAACCACAACTGTGCTCTATGGGTATCAAGAAGAAACGCGCCATATGCAGAAACTATCGAACACACATCAAGGCATCTTCTCCGAAAGTGTCCTCGATACTACCTTCTCTGAGAAGCATCGATCCTATCCATTCTCGGCCAGCTTCTACTGCCGTCGCGGCAAACTTGACCACAACGCAGCCACGGACATTAGCAGCCGACCACAATACGCCTTCCACCGTCTCCAAATCAATTCTCCAAGAGCGCCATTTCTCGTGTTCCGTCATGCTGTCATCTTCTGCTTTGCGAGCTTCGGCCGTGCGAAAGTCTCTGGAGCCCAGTCGAGGTAGAGCGGCGAACTCGGTCAGGAAGAAGTCGCCCAGAGACTTCATGAGATCCCCCCGTAGAATTAGAGTACCAAAAATTCCGTTCTCGTGCATGATTTCGCGCAAAGGCCCATCGCTTGAGGAACCGCCGTCCCCAGCAAGAATGACCTTGTCCCGGACGAGCAGCCTGCCTTTACCTGCATCGTCCTGCAGCCACACCTCGTTGCGGCCTGTCCACTGCACAAAGCTCCAATTCTCGCCTCTTGCGGTTCTCCCCTGGGTAACCCAATCCAACAGACAGAGCGATGAACTTGGCCTGGTATTGAAAATCTGCGTCTGTGAGTAGACGCTCCCTTCGAACGGCTGAACGGGATCCGGGAGAAGGCACATGGCAGCACCCGGCTCAACCTCGACGCGCATGACCTGACTAGTCAAGACAGATGGTGACGGAGATTTGAAGACCTTTGTGTGTCCCTGTGTCACCAGGCTGAGTTTTGAGCCATTTTTCACCTTGACGGAAAGGTCGACTGAGTCGCCGCCGACCAGGCCACCA
This sequence comes from Beauveria bassiana ARSEF 2860, assembly GCF_000280675.1. Lineage (NCBI taxonomy): Eukaryota > Fungi > Ascomycota > Sordariomycetes > Hypocreales > Cordycipitaceae > Beauveria > Beauveria bassiana. The sequence goes on along the minus strand of NW_007930837.1, from coordinate 483,870 downwards.
CCGTACGAGAGCAGAAAAACGAGGACGCTGCTCTGATCGCTCGAAGCAGATGGCGAAATGAGCTTGAGAGGGTATTGATATTGCATGATTTCGAGCCCGGTGCCGCCGGAAGGCAGTGGTCCGGCCACGATGCTACCTCCTCCTGCGGTGGCCGTAGACTGGGGGAAAGGCGAGGCCATTTCGGAGGGCTGCCTGACGTTCGCGAAATCGGAGCCGATTCTGTCCGAACATTCCGATATAAAGAAGCTGAAGATGGTCAATGATCAGTGAATTCGTCAGTACGCTCAAGAGCTTCACGCTGTCAATGCATGGCTGTTGGTGTTGATGATGCTGATGCGAAGCCGAAACCGGAGGCATTTGATTGGTGCTGCACACCGTCCTATTTTGATGGGCGACCACGCCTGGTTATTCATATTTTCCTCGGCCACCAATTTAGACTCTATCGCAGGAAAGATGATGCGCAGACATCATTTTCTATCACAAGTCATTGGATCGACCAATTTTTTGTTTCGACACGCAAAGAAGCGCTCGTTGTAAATGGGCTCTTTAATGTGCCAGTCGGTGCCTTCGACCATTGCCGAGTAGCACTTTGCAACGATGCGCGTCATGCTCTGCGGAATTTCAGGTAGCCGCATTGATAATGACCTTAAAATTGTCGCTCAGCTTAGAAGCTTCTCACATCATGATGGGTCACATATTTGCCGATAAACATTGGCATGGCTGCTTGTATCGCCATTGCAAGCTGATCAACGACTTACGACTGGTGATGTTGATGCCCAATGCCTCGAAGATGAAGTCAACTGAGTGAAGACCGTACGCTACATAGCGCAAAGGATTGACCGACACGGCTATTTGCGGAATACGACTTGTTTGGATGCCTACGAAAGATTTAGGTTCCGATGTATGATGCCGACAAGCTATGCTCGTAGCCCCTTGCTTTCCTGTACGGAGCTCGAGATCTCGTGCTCCGAGGTTGGACTGCACCGAGCAGTTTTCAATCTAGATTACAGCGACCAAAGTTCCATGCCACTGTTTTCAAGCTTGACATTAAGTCTAATGTTTCACACGGGCCTCCTCAACCTGTCTTGGTTCATGACAAGAGTGCTCGTGGAGAGCGATGGCCAGGTGCTTGGATCCCATGGGTATGTCATTGTTCTCTGGTCAGCGCGTTAACAAACAAAACAAGGTGCAGAGACTCTGCAGAAACTACAGTTTGTAATCGAGAGAAAGGCGTATTGAGCAGCTGGTAACGCCAGGAACGACAAGAATGGCGCCTTGAGGCAAGGGCGAGAGCCGTCGCCGAGCGAGACGGATATCCGAACAAACGACATAGCTCTCTCATCCAGACGGGCCCGTCACAAAGGTTAGCGATTTGATCTAGAATATTGGAACTCTTTCACTTCCTCGTGGATTCTCTTACATCGCGCACCACTGACCTAAATGCCAGCGAGCGCGGCGCCAACCTCCAATTTGGCGCACTTGAGCAGTCGCATCCTGAAAAAGCGCGTCGACCAGTTATACCAGATACTGATCCCGATTAGTCCTTTCAATTCCGGCTCTATTGGGAAATTTGTGACTCGTCAGGGCCTTGCGTCAGCGACATACGCCAGCGCATCTTCGAAACCCAGCTGTCATCGGCAAAGAGACCGGCAGGCCATGAGAAGAATTATGATGGTCGCGACCCGAGGGTTTCTTTACCTTGCCACAGTTTTTGCCAGTGCTTTGACAGCCTCGCAGGGTGGAAGACTAATTTCTGATGTGATTGAAACTGGTTCCGGTGTGGCACTCGGCGTTCTCACTAGCCCACAGAGATGGTTACGACGAAGCCCATCGTAGTAGTGTTCGTGGCTTTGATTGATGCACCATCATTGGGCTACATAGTGGCGCAAAGGGCCTCTCTCGTTCGGAAAATCTAGTTGCTTGCGTGCCTTTCATCATTGTTCGCCTCCGGCAAGACTTGCGGCCTGGAGAGCGGCCTGGAGGAAGTCGACAGCATGGCGATCTTAGCACTTTGATGGAACTGCTGTCAAAACCGGATCCAGGGTTACGCGAGAAGAAAATCGTCGATACCGGCGAGCGGAGTGAATGCCGCTACCAGCCTTCTCGGAAATGCCCCGAAATTTAGTATTTACATGGGGAGGTGGAGGATTGCAGGTGGGATCAGATAAGATAAGATCATCTGATAAAACAACTTCGCCTGTTCGGCTGAACACCGATTTCAAGCCTCACTTGCATGAGGCATTTTCTATGCAGCATCCCTGTAAATTTGCTCTCGCTATTTGCTTGGCGCTCGCGTGGCGCTCCAGCCATGAAGTTTTAGGCCCCGTCGTTGGTCAAGTGGGATGGCGATCAATACTGTTGCGAGCTGAAGCCGCAGAAAGCAACAGGCAGCCATATCTCTTTTCGGCATTGTCCGATGCGCCGTAGGCCTTTTTCCCTGTTGCGTCCCTGTACGGATACGACCCGATCAATACACTTCAGGCGAAACCTTTGCTGGTCATCCCCCCCATCCTGCACATGAGACGAGTTTTTCGACACAACAGGCATACTTGATTCTCTGCCCGAAAAGCCTCGGCGACCTGCACAAGGGTCCAGACCTCGCAATTGGAAGCATATGTACGATCTATTTCCGGAGAGGAGACTTGCTTAGCTAACACCCTGAACCTGGGCTTGTACCCTCTTCAAGGTAGATCCAACCCAACACCCTAAAAGTCGAGCGCTAAAGGACGAAGCTTTGTTCCTGTTCAACACCTAGGGCAAGGAGAACTTCTCGCTTGAAAGTCTTCATCAAAACCACTCGAGGACATTTGGTCTGCCGCTGGTCTTTCGGCCAAGATGATGTTCCTACCAAAAATCTGGTCCAGCAAAGACGAGTCGTCAGTCGACGTCTCACCGACGTCGCATTCGAATGCTGGGCCGTTGGACAGCAGCAAGACACCCGCCGTCACTAATGCCGAGCGCGACAGCCATGAGAAGAGTGAAGATGACGAGGTGCAGAAAGGTGTCGAGGAGGTCGAGGCCAGCGTCAAAGTCTGGAGTCCATTTCACATTTACCTCGCATGGGCCTTGTAAGTTTGCGTCCGGACCGTCTGACTTGTTAAAAAAAAACCTGGACTGTGATGCTGACTTGAGCGAACCACAGCATCTGGCTCGTGTATTTCGCAGATTCCATGCACTCGGGGATGGGCGTCACACTGACCGCCTACGTGACGAGCTCATTCTCCAAGCACGGTCTCACGGCCACGACCGGTGTCTTTTCGCAGCTCATTGGCGCCCTCATCAAGCTACCACTCGCTAAAGTTTTGGACATCTGGGGTCGTCCTCAGGGCGTGGCGCTGACTGTGTTCTTCATGGTCGTTGGTCTGATCATGATGGCGGCATGCCAGAACGTCGAGACGTATGCGGCAGCACAAGTATTCTACTGGGTTGGGTGAGTGAATCGTTGCAGTGCAGGCAAAGGGACTCGATCTTTTCCCCTTTCGACGCATGGTGTTGATCATGCAATCAGTTCCCTTTGTGCTCTCGCCTTTCCCTACTACTGCCAGAGGATGTCAACTAATAACTTTTCGCATCGTTTTGCAGCTTCAACGGCGTGGGTTACAGCCTACTCGTTTTCACCGCCGATACATCAGCGCTCAAGAATCGTGCTTTTGTCTTCGCCTTCATCAACACCCCCTTCATCATCTCAACACCGACCAGCGGCTACGCAGCGGAAAGGTTCGTCGCCAACGGCCCTCAAGGCTGGCGATGGGCTTTTGGTGCTTTCAGCATCATTGTTCCCGTAGTCGTAGCACCCATATTCTTCTTGTTTCTATACAATCATCGCAAGGCCAAGAGAATGGGAGCTCTCCCCCCAAGGCAGCCCAGCGGACGCACTCTACTGCAGTCAGTCAAGTACTACGCGATTCAGTTCGATCTTTTTGGCATCCTACTTGCTGCAACCGGCATGGCACTATTTCTGCTCCCGTTTAACATTTATTCATACCAGAAGGAGGGGTGGCACTCTCCCATGATCATCTGCATGCTCGTCTTTGGCATCGTGATCATCGCCTTATTCGCTCTCTACGAAAAGTATCTTGCTCCCGTCAAGTTTATCCCTTTTGAGCTCCTTGTGGACCGCACCATCATCGGCGCCTGCCTGACCGTATCGTTATCATTTATATCCTTCTACATTTGGTCGGCCTTCTTCTCCTCGTTTCTCCAAGTCGTCACCGGAGCGTCCATTGTGCAGGCGACATGGGTGGGCCGCATTTACAACATCGGAAGTTGCTTCTGGGGATTGATTGTCGGTGTACTCATTCGCTGGACCGGGCGCTTCAAGTGGCTCTCGCTCTACTTTGGCGTGCCGTTGCAAATCCTGGGCGCTGGTTTGATGATTTACTTTCGCCAACCCGGTAGACCTCTTGGGTATATCGTTATGGCGCAAATTTTCATCGCTGTGGCGGGCGGAACCCTGGTAATTTGTGAGCAAATTGCCATCATGGCCGCTGTCGCCCATAAGCATGTCGCAGTTGTCCTGGCACTGCTTGCCATGTTCTCCTCCATCGGTGGTGCCATCGGAAGCACCGTCTCTGCGGCCATCTGGACAGGTGTCTTCCCCAGAAAGGTACAGGAGTATCTTCCAGCAGAGGCAAAACAGGATGCTCCTTTGATTATCGCGAGTTTACCCAAGCAGCTGTCATACCCTGTGGGTTCCGCAGCTCGGTTGGCCATCGATAAGGCGTATGGCGATGCTCAGAGAATCATGATGATCTCAGCGACGTCCGTCTTGATTGTCACCATATTTACTGTCGCCATGTGGCGTGATTTGAAGGTCAAGGACTTTGATCGCAGGACTAACGTTAAAAACTGAGAGCTTGTTGCACTTTCATCCGAACGAAGGAAGCCATAGCAAACTGTGTCAGGCGACGGGTGAGAGCAGGTCTTGATCGTAGATGTTTGACTTCATTTTACGTGGCGCATAGTCTATTTTGCCCATTTGTGAAGGTATGTAGTATGATTCTCTCAACGAGTTCAGTTTCGCGGTTGTCTTTGGCGTGATAATATTGAAGATGTGAATGCGTGACATGACAGGCCGAGGCGGTCTTTTTGCGCAGAAGCCGATTAGCGGGGCATTGGCACCCCACTTACCCACTGAGCGAACGGCAAAGAACGAATCAGAGAACGGGAACGAGGACAATGCCCCCGTTAAATTACCGGTACCTTGGCTTCTGTGGTTTTTTTATGAGAGTATGTGTATCTGTATATTAACCGTCAATCATCCGACAGGCCAGTGAGGATCATTGACCCACAAATAGCTGCTCCCCTGCTGGAAAGCAGTCCCCTGGTAGCTTAACGACTCCAAGACGCCAAAGACGCGCCGGTCGCAGCAAACATCCGTCGCGCGCCTCGCGATCGCACAATTTCCTCCCACACTACATCGACGTTCCTGCTGATGTCGCATAGCCGACACTGACAGACGCACGAAATATAATGGAGAACGACACAGTGGCTTCCAGCCAGGATGGCGATGCGCCCCGCCGATCTGGACGCGTCGTCAAAGTTCCCGAGAAGTGGGAGCCAGAGGCGTCCGCACACCCGGCTTCAACCAAGCGCAAACGCGGCGGCGAGGGCGAGGAGGGAGACGACGATCTCGAATCCGACGAACACGAAAGCGGCGAGGATGACGACCACGGCGACGAGGACCATCCCGCTCCCCGGTCGCGACGAGCTGGTGGCGCCGGCCGCCAAAAGAAACCCTCTCTTAAGAAGCCCAAGACCAATGGCGCCGGCGGCCACACAGCGCGTATTCCCAGCAGGCCAAAGAAGACTGTCCGAATTGAAGCAGGAACCAAGGGAACGGGTCTGTTCGGTACGCTATTCCTCACCGCACTCACTCCTCACTGGGCTAACACGCTCGATAGTGGACATTTTCGGCTCCGGAGAGCCTTCACAAACCGTCGCCCACCAATGGCTCGAAAGATACAAGGCAGACAATGCTGCTGCTCTGAGTGACCTAGTCAACTGTATTCTGCAATGCGCTGGCTGCGACCTCGAAGTCACGCCTGACGACATTCGCGACCCCGAAAATATCCCCAATAGACTTGTCGACCTTCAAGGCATCTATCAAGAGGTATATGCTACAGAAACATATTTTCATGCCCGTTATATGCTGACGCTTAGTAGCAAAATATTCTCGAATACCCTCTCATTTCGCGAGCCAAAGGTACACGATCGTTCCGGGACCTTCTCGTCACCTTCTTCCACGCTCTTATCGCCCTGCTTCACGACACGGATCTCATGTACCAGGACACAGAACTGATGGAAAACCTTCATGCTTGGCTGGCCAGTATGTCCTCATCCTCACTGCGACCGTTTCGCCACACCGCCACAACCATCGCATTGGCGGCCCAGACCGGACTTGTCGATGTAGCCGGTACACTCGATCGTCGCATTGCCAACATCGAGCAACAGCTACAAGCCGCTAAGCGCGGTAAGAACAAGATCAAGACTGCGGAAGTGCAGCGCAACTTGGAGGAGGCAAATAGCCACCGAAGCCTTTGCAGTGAAGCTATTCAGTCGTATTTCGATACCGTTTTTGTACATCGCTACCGTGATGTTGACCCCAAAATCCGCACTGAATGCGTTGAGGCCCTTGGTTCCTGGATCTGGGACCTTCCTACCGTCTTCATGGAGCCTGGATACCTCCGCTATCTGGGATGGATGTTGTCCGATGTCAACGCTCCCACTCGACTCGAAGTTTTGCGTCAGCTGTGGAAGGTCTTCAAGCGCAGCGCCCAACAGCTTATCCACTTCATCGATCGATTTCGGCCGCGACTGATTGAAATAGCCACGCTTGACTCCGAAATTTCCGTACGAGTTACTGCCATCTCGGTCATTGACACACTGCGCGCCGCCGCTCTTCTCGAACCTAGTGAGATTGACGCCATTGGCAGGCTCATTTTCGACAATGAAATCAGAATACGCAAGGCTGTCGTGAATTTCTTTGGTGCTTGCGTTGAAGATGTGAAGGAAGGCAAGATGGAAGAGCTTGGTGGCCAAGATGCCCTGGACGAGATTGATGTTGGCGATGAGGAAGATTTTGAATCACCACGCAAAGAGTGGCTGGACATCAAGTGCCTCGCCGAAACCTTAGCCATCTACAATGCACAGGTTGATGAGGCGCAGCAGAATAATGGCTCCATTGGCACCGAAGTTTCCTTGGATCTCATTGAGTCTGTTGTACCTGAGACGAGGATAACACTTGCTGCGCAGGCCCTTTACGAGAAGATACCCGAAATCAAGTCCTGGGAGATTCTGGCTGGATATCTTCTCTTTGATCACTCGACGAGCACAAAGTCGCGTAGCAAAGCCAAGGGCAAGAGCGCGTCTCCAGAGGCTGCTTTCAAGAAAGCCATTGCGCCACTGAGGGAAGAAGAATCCATTCTTCTCGAAGTTCTCAGCTCTGGGATCAGATCTTCCCTTACACATTCTGGAGGTGACGTTGATCGCAGCCGACGGAGAGGGAATCGTGAAGCTGCTGATGCTCAAGAGGACATTGCAATTGAACTTGCCAGTATTATTCCGAAACTTCTTAGCAAGTTTGGCGCCGAGCCTGAAACGGCTGCCATCGTCTTGCGTTTGGAGCACAACCTCGATCTCGACGTTTTCCAGCAGCTCCGCCAAGACTCGAGCAAATATGGAAGACTACTGGACGAAATAAGCACACAATTCATTAGACACGACGATAAGAGAGTCTTGTCAGAAGCTGCTACTGCGTTGCTCCATGCCCGTCAATATGACGAACTGGAAGAGCTCACAGATAGCAAGCTGTCACTTTTGTGGGACAATGTTATTGACGCGCTGCGCAATGTGAGCAATACGTGCGAACTCTCTGTTCGCGGAAATCTCGCGGCAGCGCCTCTTCACCAATTATCAACGCTGTTGATGAAGATTAGCAAGCTGGCTAGTATTGCGGATTGCGTGGATATCTTGGAAGCTGAGCCGAGGTCTACGAATGCGGACTCATCAGCGATCCAGACCCTCATCAACATTGTCCATCGCGGTAAATACGAGCCACAGGAGGACGAGATTGATGATCTGGAGGATGAGATTGTGACGCTCGCGATCAAGGCCTGTCAATTTTATTTCATGTGGAAAATTCGCTCTCTATCAAAGCGACTGGCAGCTGGTGTCAGTATTCCCGACGCTGAGATTGACCGTTGCTCTGTACTTCGCCAATCCTACCGCCGTCACGTCATTGAGACGTTCTCGTCTCGCGCTGCCATCGATCAATTGCGTCTCTTTGCGACTGGCAGCCTCTGCGACCTGCATCTATCTTTTGCCACACTTCGGCCCAGGATCAATGCGCTCCGAAGCTCTGGCGAGCCAGCCCGCGCCGACATGTTCAGAGTCCTCATCCAGCAGATAGAGCCTGGCCTCGTACCCGAACTGACGTCAATCTTTGACGGCGCGGAAAAGCAATTCGCCAAAAAGTCCAAGAAAGACAAGGTGCTCAACGAGCCAGCGGAGGACGAGGACCCCATGTCCGACGAAGAAGAGGATGATGATGAGGACGATGAGGACGCCGAGCTCACCTCCGAGCAGCGCCTCGCCAACGAGCTACGGGCCGAAAAGTCACTCTGCGAGTTGACAGCCAAGTATGTGCTCGCCATCAGCGGCCGCCTCATCGACGACCGCGGCGGGCTCGTGGACAAGCTGCGCCGCCGCCTGCTCCGCAATCAAACCAAGCTCGGCAACAACTTCAAGGAGGTGGTGGCGTTTCTCGACGAGGACAAGATGGCGCGCGCGGCGAGAAAGGCCGCGCCCAAGCCCAGCACCGCTCACAAGCCCGCTGAAAAGGAGACGACGCCGGCGGCGCATGACCTTGACAACATGTTTGAAGAGGAGCCCGAGCCTGAGGAGGGATCGCGCGAGGACCTGCGCCGCAAGGGCCTGCTCGAGGACGATCCGATTGACGACGATGACGACCATGATCACGGCCAACAAGAAAGCCGCTTCGAGGACGATGTCCTAGGTGATTAGCCGCTGTTTTTGTCGCAGAATAAAGCAAAGAAAGTTAGGAAAAAAAACATGGGTTAGCGATGTTGCCAAACTGGGCGATGCTTGAAGAGCGAGATGTTGCATCAAAGTAGCAACGAAGAGGAGCTCAAGGGGGGTTAACCCGACATTGCTTTGGTTTAGAAATTTTGTCACGCTGTGAAAGAAGGAAGAAGATACGACAGCGTATATCAGGGATCTACTCTCTTTGGTTTCTTATCTGCGACCTGAGCCCCTTTTCCCACATACGGGCCCTCTCTTTTGCCCTCTTCTTCTGTTGTATATGTTCAACTTTTCCTCTCTTGCAAAAAAAAAAAAAAGGCAACGGGGTGGTCTCGTATCTGCGGATCTTTGTCATGTTTTGCGTTTCTATTTGTGATTCAGGATGCGGGCTTTTTTTCATTACTATTGTTCGTGTCGGCTGTATGCGCGCGCTTCGTTATAGTATACTCGTCTTTTTCTTTTGTTTTTTTCTAGGTCTCTGGTCACCTGGCGGAGTGTCTTTTGTGTAATGAGAAGAATTGATTTGTCGCGCAACGGTGTTTACACTGAAGTTGCCGTCATGCATGCATATATGTTCTGGTGGTTTCTGCATAGTAGCTTTATACACCATCTGACAGAGGGATGCTTGGAATCTTGGAATTTTGTGAAGTTCGATGAGTAATTCTGCATTATAGATAAGAGTTTGTGCATGACGCCTATTCTTATCTTGACCACATCTTACAGGGAAATTTGCGTCCCAAACAGACCGTACATGCGCTGCCAGCGCTTGCCTTCGCCCGCGTCGGCTTTGCCCTCGTCTGCTTCCCGCAGTTTAACACCGTACTGCTTGATGCAGCACGTGAATGGGATATTAGTCGGCTCCACGGCCGCGCTGACTTCTTCATCGTCGCTGTGCGCTGGCGCGGCATGGGCGCGGGCCTGCTTCTCCGCCTTTTCTATGCGCAGCAGCTTCTGCGACTTGCGTTCTTCCAGGTCGCCCCAGAGGTAAAACAGCTTCTGACGTAGCTTCGACAGCGTGTCCTTGCTGTTGCGGAGATCGCATGCATCCATGCTCAACAGACACTGCGCGGCGTGGTTGTCGACGGTGACCCAGACATGGTCCTTGGGTTCCGTCTCCGAATCTCGGACGTCCTCTAGGAGCAGATAGAAGCGCCACTCCCATCCAGCAATCTTTTCGCGTGAGACGAATCGAACCATTTCGTTAGCATCCTCGTCGTCTGACGGCTCGTGTTCTTCGTCAGACAGACAATCGTTTATGTTGCCTTTGAGTTTTGGATATGCAAAACCTTCGAGTTTGTGAGGGAGATAGTCCTTGACGCGGACACTCGCACGGTAATTGGCGTTGATAAAGGGAAGCGGCAATTTGGCAGCGTCCTTGCCGATCACAGTGTCAACGTAGATTTGTTCTAGCAGCTCTGGTACGGTGCTGAGTGGTTGCTTCTCATTTTCACACTTGACTGCGATATAATTGTTAATTGAGGTGCAGTCGGCAGAAGAACAAGCACTGACTGGTAGGGTTGAATTTGATTCCGGGAACAACCGGTTCAGGTATGAGGGGTTGGCCGTTCTTCGAGCTAGGTTTAAGCACTGCAGCATTCCCAGCAGCCTGCCGTTTCTCAGCCCGTCTTTCTTTCGCGTTTTTTTTACGAGGTTTTGAATCATCTTGCAGCGCTGCACGTCGTTTCTGACCAGCATTCGCAGCGTCTTTCAATGACTTGAGTTGCTTCTTCTTCTCCAGATTATAGTCTCGGCGTCGGCGAATTGTCTCCTTCAATCGGGAATCCATGGAATCGCCATCTTCGTGGGGATCGAGCACCGAGATATAAATTTTGTTTGGATACAGCTGGTCTCCGCGGAGAAAGCCCTCCAGGTTGCTGCTGTTACGGCCGAACTTGATTTGCAGATTCCGAATAGAAACCCAGGAGCCAACAGATATGTCGTTGGCCCTGATTGCCTCTGCGTGCGGCTGCCAGCATGTAATCTGCATGCTGTGCTTGCCGTACGGGCCGCTCCAGTCAGCGTCTGTAGTGCTGGAGCAAACGCCGTAATTGTATGGGTCAGAGGGCGCATGAGATCCGAGGCTTTGTATAGCAAAGTTGAAGAAATTTGGGTGCTCCGTGTAGTCGGATATCCACAGAGTGAACCTATCCCCCAAGTCGTACGGCTTTTTGACTACTTCAACAATGACGTTGACGAAGCGATCGCTTGCTACGTCTTTGAGGAGGCTGAATTTTTCTTTGATATTCATGGACATTTCCATCTTGGAGTGGTATTCAGCGGCTGCTGGTACCCTTCTCTTATCGAGTCGATGGTAGAAGGTTGATACAAAGGCAAGGTCAGTCTTTGTAAGAACCTTGCTTGCTTTCTTGACAAGTGGTTGCAAGGCATCTTGTGCGTCTTGCGGAGGTTTTGGAATACCCGAAGCCGCAAATATATAGATGTCAGTGTTCCGATTCGTCATCAGAGAAAATTCGGATTGGTATGATTGGACCTGCCAGTACGGTCAGTGCGGCTGGCCAAGAACGAGGGTCATGATTTGACCGACCTTTGCGCCAAGAATGACGACAACATCGCCACAAGAGGGTACTGGCATGTCTTTGGGATTACCAAAGAGATTCAGTGTTAATGACTTGAGGTCGTCATCCTGGGTAGATTCGTCGTAAAAACGGATCTGGGCTTTGAAATCTGGATTTTTACTGGATTAATACTTGCGAGAAGGCTGGTGAAGGGTTAAAATGGCGTACCCTCTCGCCTCGTTGGAATTGGAGCTCTGAAATCTACGACTACTCCAATCGTGTTGACCAAGGTTAGCGTAGGGCATCGACCCTCGAGGACATGGTCAGCAGCGGTAAAGGAAGTGGCTGCGGGGGCCATTTGTTGATTAGGACATGTGTATTGTATATAAGTCAAAGAAGAATGAGCCTTGACAACAACGACGTGTGTCAGCAGCGTGCACTGGTAGCATGGGTGAAGAGGTGATTCTGGCTGGTTCGTCGCGTCTGAGCGAAGCTATACGCGTTTAGCTGTCGAGGAAATGGCATGGGCGGCACGGAAGCACGTGACAGGCTAAGCTGGAGAAGCTGATGATTGGTGGAGCAGAAAGAAGGCATCAAAATGTGACAGGCGAAAGGGGGGCCGGAGTATGTATCTGCTCGCAGCAAGTACGAGTCAGACCGTCTGTATTGACTGTCTGACAAAGTCCTCGGTACTTGTAGCTGACTGATGCCTCAGGTTTCAAAACGCTTGAGAACGGGCGCCGCCCCTCCTGCAAGACCAAGGGCGGTGGAAGCTCTGTGACCTAGCGAGTTGGAGGCCAACTGGTAGCGAGCTACAGGGGGCTACAGACGGTTACAGGGAGCAAAACGTACCGCTTCAGCGGGTGGTGCACCGCCGAAAAAGGTTAGCGTCACACTTTAGTGACCCCCCCCGCACCGCTTTCTCTCTGGCAACCGAAAAAGGACCCTCCTTGGACGTCCACTTTCTACCGCAATTTGAACCGCTCTGCCAAACTCTGCCCGCCGTCACACTTCTGCTTTTTGCATCTTGCACCACCCGTTATTCTTTTCTCTTTCGGACTGCTTCTCTTCCGCAGATCCTCCTTCTTCCGTCGATATAGCTGAATAGTCGACTTTTCGTTTATCACTTTCCTCTCCTAGGCGTGTTTCTACCGTGGGCTCGCCGCCACCTTGTCTCCTCCTTCAACCCCTCCTCGCCAAAAACACACCTCGAAGCAATCAACATGACTGATCGCTACATCCCCGAACATCGCCGAACGCAGTTCAAGGCCAAAGGCGCCTTTAAGCCCGAGGAGCTCCGTCGCCGTCGTGAGGAGCAGCAGATTGAAATTCGAAAGGCCAAGCGCGAGGATAACCTCGCCAAGCGTCGTGGTATTGCTACTGGCGAGAACCGTCCCGGTGCCTCGCTCGGCGCTGCTCCCGACAGTGACGATGAGTCCACTCCAACAGAATCTCAGGTATGCACAATCCCGAGATCTACACATTTTGCACAGTAACGTGCCTCCCTAACGCGCTGCGTTGGCTGTTTTTCGTCTGCAACTCACGCAAGTCCTGTGCTTGGCATGATTCGGCTGTGGATGTGGGGGATATCACACTGTGGTCAACCCCACAGAGCCTCACCACCACAGCCAAAAAGAATTTGCGGCAGCTTCAGGAGCTTCGGCACAGCTGTTAGCCTGTCATTGCACTATGCTGTATCAATTTTCAAGCATGTCGCTAACTTTTGTCAACCTCGCAGCTCAATGAGGACCTTCCCCAGATGGTCCAGGGTGTCTTCTCCGACCAGATGGAGCAGCAGATCGCGGCCACGACCAAGTTTCGCAAGCTGCTATCAAAGGAACGCAATCCGCCCATCGAGGAGGTGATCAAGACTGGTGTCGTCAGCCGCTTTGTCGAATTCCTCCGATCTCCTCACACCCTTGTCCAGTTCGAAGCTGCCTGGGCTCTGACCAACATTGCCTCCGGTTCCGCTACTCAGACTCAGGTCGTCATCGAGGCCGGCGCCGTGCCCATCTTTGTTGAGCTCTTGGCCAGTCCAGAACCTGATGTGCGTGAGCAAGCCGTCTGGGCTCTCGGTAACATTGCTGGTGATAGCCCTCACTGCCGTGATTACGTCCTGAGCTGCGGTGCTCTCAAGCCTCTACTCAACCTACTTGGCGACAGCCGCAAGCTAAGCATGCTTCGAAATGCCACCTGGACTCTGAGCAACTTTTGCCGTGGCAAGACTCCCCAGCCGGATTGGAACACTGTAAGTCTAGATTGCAAGCTGGCTAATACGCTGTTGGCTGTGTTTGTATGCTGATAGACCGTTTAGATTGCCCCCGCTCTGCCCGTTCTCTCCAAGCTCGTGTACTCTCTTGATGACGAGGTCCTTATTGATGCGTGCTGGGCCATCTCGTATCTTTCCGATGGTCCCAACGAGAAGATCCAGGCCGTGATCGAGGCTGGCATTCCTCGCAGACTTGTCGAGCTTCTGCTCCACGCCTCCACCTCTGTCCAGACCCCTGCTCTGCGCTCTGTTGGCAACATAGTCACTGGCGACGACATGCAAACTCAGGTTATCATCAACTGTGGTGCTCTTCCCTGCCTGCTGTCTCTCCTCAGCTCCACTAAGGACGGCATCCGTAAAGAGGCCTGCTGGACCATTTCTAACATCACTGCCGGCAATTCAGCTCAGATCCAGGCTGTGATCGATGCCAACATCATCCCTCCTCTGATCCACCTTCTACAGAATGGTGATCTCAAGACCCGTAAGGAGGCCTGCTGGGCTATCAGCAACGCTACATCGGGTGGCCTGCAGAAGCCTGAGCAGATTCGCTACCTTGTCGGTCAAGGTTGCATCAAGCCCCTATGTGATCTTCTCATCTGCCCTGACAACAAGATCATCCAGGTTGCCCTTGACGGTCTTGAGAATATTCTCAAGATCGGTGACCTCGACAAGCAGGCTGCTGGCGAAGGCGTTGAGAACCTCAACAAGTACGCCCTCTTTATTGAGGAGTGTGGTGGCATGGAAAAGATCCACGACTGTCAAAACAACGCCAACGAGGAAATTTACATGAAGGCCTACAACATCATCGAAAAGTACTTTTCTGACGAGGAGGAGAACGCTGATGAGGGCATGGCCCAGCCTGCTGGCCCCAACGGTCAGTTCGGTTTCGGTACCAATGGCTCCGGCCAGGCTGGTGGCTTCAACTTTGCCAACGGCGGTGACTCGATGGACATGTAAAGCGTCTGCAGTAGAGACGATGAATTATGCCGCGCTGCGAAATGCGAATGAACTCGCTGGATGATATACCAACATGTCAATCCAGTCTCCCGACACACCACTACAACTCCTCATGACGACAACAAACACAACACGGCCATGCCCATCAGTGCGTGCCTGCTCCTGCTTGCGAGCAAAAGCTATTCCCTGGACATAACACTACATACCCCTCGTTACTCGTTGACCCTACATTCCCCAACATCAACATAGCACTAGTCCTTTTTTTAATCAGTTTAATGCATTCGCACGGAAGGAAGAAGAGTATAAAAGGCCCTATGGTAGCTTGAAAGCTCCAGCCTCGAGATGATTTGATGAGCGACATCAAGCCTTGGCTTCAGCGCAAGCCTTAACAGATGGAAAATGAAGAGGCTCCATATAGACCGCTCAGTGTCTATGCACAGCGCCAGTACATTTACTGGGGCGGCAGTTGTTGATGGTGAGCTTCGCCTATTGATGGAGCGATACAACTCGGGCAGTCAATGCTAGTGCAGCCTGCACCGCGAAGAACGGAATCAGCCGGAGACTTTGTTGCCAAGTGGCTCATTCTCGCTCCAGGGATTCTCGCTTCTAGTTGTAGCGAAATAAAGAACCAATTCCCCCAAGCCACCCCCTGTCTCGTGATGCGAATTGTAGTTGCTGCTGTAGTGCATGAAGTAATTCGGCGATCAACGTCCGGGGTACACGGCCAATTGGGTAAAAACTCTTGACTTGGATCAAATCAGTTTCAAAAATATCAAAGCAGACAATCTGTATGAATTCACACCATGCTACACTTCTCTGTGGACGACTGAAGAGAGTTTGGTGTTGGTGTGCATGTGGGGCGTGACTGTTAGATGTCGCCGCCGGACGGATACATGTGTTGCAGTGCGGACAGCAGTCAATTCGCCACAAGCCTTTTCAAGACATCGCCTGAGGCCTCGTCCGCATATAGTTCGCTTATATAGGCCCAGCACACTTCTTTTTCATTACTGAGCGCGCGATCCTGCCCCATCTGCGAACTAATGGCAGCCTGAAGCCTCACCGAAAATTTTGTCCGCAGACGAGACAGCTTCCACTCGGTGTGACATAAAGTCGCCCACCATGGTGAAAAAGGGTAAAGCCAAGCTCACGGAGCCAGCCAAACCTGCTGTTCCTCCGGCTGCTACAGTAAAAGATGGGGGAAAGGGCAAAAAGGGCGCCAAGTCGGAGGCGGCAGTGCCTCCCGAGCTCGGTCCCGTCGGCCCTCCCAAGCCCACTGTGAAGCAGCTCATCGGCGGTTCCTCGTGGACGGGCAAGCTGCCGGTGAATCTGCTGAGCGAGTACTGTCAAAAGCAGAAGTGGGATCGCCCCGACTACGACACGCGCAAAACGCCCGATGGTTTCTCCGTGTTTGTGACGCTGAGCGCCAAGGACCCCAAGACTCAGCTGACGACGCGGCTGGAGCCATTCAAGATCCCGCCGACGCACAAGCACCTCATCATGCGGGACACGGCAATCGAGGCCAAGCACGCAGCGGCGACGTACGCGCTCTTCCGCGTCTGTAGCATGCAGAACAAGCACACGGTGCTGCCGCCAGACCACAAGGCGCTTTGGAAGGACTTTCAGGCGCTCAAGGCGCAGGACGTCAGGGATGGCAAGGGCTGGATCTATGACGCGGACCCTTTCAAGACCTTTCATGAGAGGCAGGAGGCGAAAGCGGCGGCGGAGAAGAAGCGCAAAGAGGCCGATGCGCTCAAGGCCAAGGCCAAGGAGATGCCTGGTGCTGCTGGTCTAGTGCTCCTAAGCAATGCGGGGGGCGGTCGAGGCGGTGGTGGCAGTAGTAACGGCGGTGGTGATAGGGGGTCGAACATCATGAAGGGTTGGACGAATGCGCCCAACGTGGAAATGGGCCGGCAGACGCGATCGCAACTGGAAACCCTCTTGCGCGGTGGTGTCTCGTGGAACCCGTATGCGGTGCAGATGTCACAGGCTATAAAGGACGGTGTCGTGGCCGAGCTTTGCAAGATTGGCTTCCGCAAGACACACGTCGCTGAAGCTGTCGAGTACTGCAAGGACCGAGAAGAGACGCTGGAGTGGCTCCTCATCCACGTGCCCGAGGATGATTTGCCACGGTGGGCGTTGCCTGAGAAATATGCCGCCGGTGTGACAATCGGCACAAACGATCTCAAGAGGGATGGTACCATCCAACGTCTCTCGCAGAACGGATACTCGCTCGAACTGTGCGCGAGGGTGTACGACCAGGTTGGCGGCGATGAGAGCAAGACGGCAGAGGCACTTCAGAACCTGTTGTTCTCGGGGCCCAAGAACGGGGCCGAGGGCGAACAAGAGTCGCTCGACTTTCTGGATATGGGGTCGCCAGAGGAACAGTGGCGCGAGGAGATGGAGAGCTTAGAATCAATGTACGGAAACTTGTTCTCAAGAGATGGCGCCGACACTGTCAAGATACAGCTTGAATCAGTCAAGAATCCGCCTCACCAGGTTGAAGCCTCGCTACAAGTTCGACGAGGTTCAGACTATCCGAATACACTGATCCTCGGCATCGTTGCCAACTTGCCTTCATACATCAAATTGAGCATCATTCGCAAAGCTCTGGAATACATGGATTCGTCACTGCGAGAAGAGCCGATGAAGGTGTATTTGGTACTGGACTGGATTCAACAAAACATAAACGATATCATTGAACATCCGGGACAGCTGGTCGACATCTCAGCAGTCTCATCTGCCGCCGCCGAGCAAAAGCCAGGTGACGCAGTCAAATCTAAAAGGAGACAACGGACAATGCCAAGAGCCATCAAATGGAACCCTGATGCGCGCAGCAAGGAAGCCTGGTTCAAGCGCCAAGAAAGCTCAGCGTACAAGGAGATGCTCGGCAAGAGACAGAAATTGCCGGCTTGGCAGATGCGCGAAAGAATCGTCAAGACAGTCATGGACAACCACGTCACCATCATTAGCGGCGAGACGGGTTCAGGGAAATCAACGCAATCGGTTCAGTTTATCCTCGATGATTTGTACGAAAAGGGCCTGGGAGACTGTGCCAACATGCTCGTCACACAGCCGCGCCGTATCTCGGCACTCGGTCTCGCCGACCGTGTTGCAGAAGAACGATGCGGCCGTGTGGGACAAGAGGTCGGTTATGCGATTCGCGGTGAAGCGCGTCAATCCAAGGATACAAGAATCACATTTATGACGACAGGTATCTTACTTCGCCGCTTGCAAACGTCTGGTGGTCGTGTTGACGATGTGGTTGCCTCACTTGCCGATGTTAGCCATGTCATTGTTGACGAGGTTCACGAGCGAAGTCTAGATACAGACTTTTTGCTCAACTTGATTCGCGAAGTGATGCGCATGAAAAAGGACGCCCTGAAGCTGATACTGATGTCTGCTACGCTGGATGCCGCTTCGTTTATAAACTACTTTGCGTCTGAAGGCCTGAAAGTTGGCGCTGTCGAAATCGAAGGCAGGACATATCCTGTCGACAATTATTTCCTGGACGATGTTATCCGCATGACGGGATATAACGCAGAGACGCCAGACGGCGAGTTCATTGGCGATGAGCTCATGGGCAAGATTATCCAGAAGCTCGGTCACCGCATCAATTACAACCTCATTGTCGAGACCGTCAAAGCCATTGATTATGAGCTAACCTATGACAAGCAGCCAGGCGGAATACTCATCTTTCTCCCGGGAGTGGGTGAAATTGGCCAGGCTTGCAGAGCGCTACAAGCAATCACCTCGCTGCATGTGCTCCCACTACATGCCTCTCTGGAAACCAGAGAGCAGAAGCGCGTGTTTGCGAGCGCACCTCACGGCAAGCGCAAGGTTGTCGTGGCCACCAACGTGGCCGAAACATCCATTACCATCGATGACATTGTCGCCGTCATTGATAGCGGAAAGGTCAAGGAAACCAGCTTTGACCCCGGCAACAATATGCGTAAACTCGAAGAGACGTGGGCCTCACGCGCGGCCTGCAAGCAGCGTCGCGGTCGTGCTGGTCGTGTACAGGAAGGCAAGTGCTACAAGCTCTACACGCAGAATCTCGAGAACCAAATGGCTGAGCGGCCCGAGCCTGAGATTCGCCGCGTGCCGCTCGAGCAGCTGTGCCTGTCGGTGCGCGCCATGGGTATGCGCGACGTCGCGCGTTTTCTGGGCAGATCGCCGACGCCGCCAGAGGCACTGGCCATTGAAGGGGCAATGAAGCTGCTCCGCCGCATGGGCGCGCTGGATGGCGACGAGCTGACGGCCATGGGCCAGCAGCTGGCCATGCTGCCGGCGGACCTACGCTGCGGCAAGCTCATGGTGTTTGGTGCTATCTTTGGCTGCCTGGACGACTGCGTGACGATTGCGGCGATTCTCAGCACTAGAAGCCCGTTCATATCGCCGCAGGACAAGCGCGATGCGGCCAAGGACGCCCGCATGCGCTTCTTTGCCGGCGATGGCGACCTGCTGACCGACTTGGCCGCGTACACGGAGTGGAAGGGCCTGATGCGCGACCGACTCCCGATGAAGCAGGTCCGCGCGTTTTGCGACGACAATTTCCTCTCGCACCTGACCCTGTCGGACATTTCCAACACCAAGTCGCAGTACTACACGGCGCTCGCGGAGATGGGTCTCGTGTCGCCAAGGGAAGCGGCGGCTGCGGAGGAGGATGCCGTCGGTGCGGCCGCGGCGGGCGATGCGGGAAGCGGCCGGAAGAAGAACTCGCAGCTGCTGCGGGCGCTCGTCGCGTCGGCGTTTACGCCACAGATTGCGAGGATCCAGTACCCGGACAAGAAGTTTGCAAGCTCCATGTCGGGCGCGGTGGAGCTGGATCCGGAGGCGCGGTCCATCAAGTACTTTAACCAGGAGAACGGGCGGGTGTTTGTGCACCCGAGCAGCACAATCTTTGACAGTCAGGGCTTTTCCGGGCACGCGGCGTACATGGCGTACTTTTCCATCATTGCCACATCCAAGGTGTTTATCCGGGATCTCTCTCGTAAGTTGATGCCATCACACTGCCCCCCCCCTCCAAAAAAAAAAAAAAACCTTGCGAGAGCAAAAACAGCTAACCAGAGACACAAATTAGCATTCAACGTGTATACGTTGCTCATGTTTTCGGGCCCCATTGAGCTTGACACGCTGGGCCGCGGCCTGTTGGTGGATGGCTGGCTGAGGCTGCGGGGGTGGGCGCGCATCGGCGTCTTGGTCGCGCGGTTGCGCGGCATGGTGGATGACTTGATTGCGGAAAAGGTGGAAAAGCCGGGCTTGGACTTGCGTGGTAACGAGGTTATTAAGTTGGTGACGAAGCTGATTGAGCTAAACGGGTTGGATGCGTAGATGGAATTGCATGGTTTGGGAAAAAAACGTTTGATGACACCGGGGAAGACTTGAAGCTCTCGAGTACGCATGCATAGAGCTGACACATGAGATGGATATATCATAGACAAGAATGGTGGAATGAAATCATTATATTCTGGAGTAGACTTTTTTTCACCATCTACACCTCGCTCATGCTGTATGAAAGCCGAGGCCCGCATCTCTATCCACGTCTTCTCGTACGTCGTTTTAGTGATACTTCTATTACTTACTCTCGCTTCCACTCGTCAAACTCTTGCTCTAGATGATCTTTTAGCTGCGCAAACTTGTTCCCAAAGTTGCGCTCGCACCGCCAGCACCGCAGGTCCCAGTTCAGATAGCCCTCGCGCCTCGTATCCCTCCTCGGATCGTCCTCTGCCAGCGGAAAGTCGTCAATATCCACCAAAAACGGCGTCACAAACGAATTGTAATGCTTCCTGTGCTTCATCTTGTGCGAGTGCATGTCCCTTGACAACACGTGCACGTGCACGTGGCTCATACTCGGCACCGCATGCACGCCGCAAATGACCTCGGCCGCCCAGTCCCTCCCCGGCGGCAGCATCATCTCTCCACCACCACCACCACCACCACCACCTTGGCCCTGGACCGCTGCTTCTTCCCCGTCGAGCACGGCTTGCCGCGCCGCCTCGGCCCTGCTGAACCGTCCGAGCTGCCGTTGCAGCTCCGCCGCTACCAGCGCGCGCGTGCGCGCAACTTGCACGCGGACGTCCGCCAGCAGCGTCGGGTCGGCGAGAGCGTCAAACGGGTGCAGCAGGTTAATGGCGGAGGACCGCGGCAGGATGAGCGTGTGGACTGTGGCTTTGGGGAACTTGTCGCGGATGACGACAAAGTCGGCGTCGTGGGCGACGACGACTGACGCGGGAAAGGCTGAGGGTTCCGCGAGATAGGCGCCTAGGCCCATGCGGTCCTTGAACAAGTGGCCGCCGCCGGGTAAAGGGCGCGCTGGAGCTTTTTTCTTGGGTGCCATGAGCGCGGCGACTGAAAAAGGGGGTTTTTGGTTCTTTTGCGTTAGCCATAGGGCGCGAGAGATGATCTGGGTATCAAAGGACAAAGGCGTACATGGGTTTTTACGCTTTTCCCCAGCGGGAACCGCCTCGGGGCCGCTTTGAATCTCCTCTTTAGTGAGGGCTTCTTCGGCACTCGGCTCTGGATCGCCCATGATGTTATTTTTTGGGTTTCTGTGCTGGGAGGGAGATTGGGACTGGATCCTGCTTGAGCAAGGCTGAAGAGTCCAAAGTTCACGCAAGTCGCCACTTTACTAGAACAGGCTGCCCGATCCGGCAACTAGCCACGCTCCAATCCAACGGCGCAAGCGATACACGAACTATCGTTTGTAAACTATCGTTTGTGTACTCGCTATAAATTTCACAAGAGATGTGAATAAGAAGACGAAACTGTGTGTCAAAGTGTGCCGTCTCGTTTGTTTTTACAGAACCAAAACGTACTCATGAATCATTTTGCAAACTTCATGTTCCTGCTAAATTCCTAACCTAATCCGACCAAGAATCTCCGAGTGTTGCACGCTTCTCTTTTTAAGAAAAATTATTTGGTATGAATTCAATAGTACACAAAACGTATCCTTCCGCGAAAGCATTACACGGAGCTTCAGTCATCTCTCTCTGCATCTTCGGCATCCTCAGCATCCTCAACACCCTCGGCGTCCTCACCAGTCTCAAAGTCCTCGGCATCTTCGGCGTCCTCATCGACAGTATCGGCATTGGCCTCCTGATCCTCCTGGGCCAGCTGCTCCTCGGCGGCATCAGCGTTGCTCTTGCGGCCGCGACCCTTGCCACGCTGGGAGGTAGTGGGTGTCTGCAGACCAACGGCATTGGAGGCACGCGGACGACGGCCGCGTTTGGCGCTTCCATCAGTGGTAGTTGTGGCAGCGGACGGGGGTCTTCCGCGACCCCGACCAGTGCCAGCAGCGGCCTTCTTGGGAGTGGTGGCCGAGGCAGCCTTGCCAGAGCCCTTGGGACGGCCACGGGGCTTGCCTGTAGGAACATAGGCGGGCTTGGTTCTGCCGGTGGGCGGCCGACCTCGAGGCTTACCCGACGGCACATAAGGCTGCTTCTTGACAACACCGCTGCCCTTGGGGGGACGACCGCGACCGCGTTTGACGGGCGCTTCGCTGGCGGCGGAAACTTTGGACTCTTCGACAGTCCTTGCCATGATGTAAAATACTTGTCTGGCGTGTGAAGTAAATGAATGAAGTCAAGGAGGAATGGGCAAGACGACGGGTGCTGGTGGGCCTGAAAAGAGGCGTGATGGTGATGGCTGATAGCTTTGCGCGCAGAACAAGAAAACGGCCAACGGAGACGCGATGGAGCAAAAGGCAACGGTCGCGGAGCTCAAAGCTGGGCGATTGAGACGCGGCGAAAATAGGAGAAAAAAATGGATGAATCGCAAGTGCAAAAAGCGACGATAGGAGATGAACGCGCAAACAGATTGCGATGAAGAGTGATGTTTTCAGAGGAGCGCGCGCGACGCGACTGGCAATTTAGAGAAAGCTGGTGGCGGTGGTTGGAGAGAGAGAAGCAAAGTTACAAAGGTACATAAATACATGCTTTGACGGGGCGGGGATAAGACGCGACGAATTAGCGAGCCAATGAGAGGTGAGAGGCTGGCAGACACTTCTCTGTGATTGGCTGTGTCTGAGAGGGGACGACGGTGCGAGCCACGCAGCCCGATATGGGTTAGCTTGAAGTTCGCAGTTGATGAACTGATATTTTTATTCACCGTTTGTTACGGAGTACGGAGGGGTGGAGGTAATACGGAGTAGTCTGGGGCTTGTTGAGCTGAGCCACAGGCTCACAGCGCTTCAGCCACACGCAGTAACTGGGGATTGCAGGGAATGTGGTGGCACGCAGGCCTGTCCAGTGTCAGTCAGGTACCTAGGTACCTACATATGAGACTGCTGAAAGGTTGCACTTTGGCAGATTACAAGGCGTGGAAATCATGCAAAAAAAATCTAAAGTCAGTAAGATGATACGATTCAATTTCTTGATATTTTTTAAACCATTTTATTCGCTCCATAATGACCGTATCGAGCAAGTAGAGTAGAGCCATGGCCCAATATTACCTTGGCCCAAGCACGCCAAATAAACTTCAACCCCTGGTCCTTCATCTGTTTACCCCGGCAACAGCATCACCCACTAGTAAACAAATGTGGCAATGCCCCAATCTTGCGAATGTGGAACATTCTCTGTCAACGACGCCGTGATAGCATCGACCAAGTTATCGACACTCTCATTGCCATGGCTGTGGATGCTCGTTTATTGCCCAACTCTTCTCCCAACACCCCCGAGCCTCACCTTGTTCGCTCGACCGCCTCAACACCTTCCCTGCGATCCCGCGATGGTACACTGCCCATGCTCGCAAGGATGGATGGAGGCGGCAATGTCAGAGTCGTCGTTCGCGTGAGAGCCTTTCTCAATAGAGGTATGTGCATTTGCTCTTCATCACGCCTTGTCCTCCCCATCTGACCATATTCAGAGCTCCAACGCAACACACGATGCTTGGTCCAAATGGACCCCGTTACTCAGCAAACCACGCTGCTTGCTCCAGACCAAGACGACGAGCCCGGCCCCAAATCCAAGTCACGCAAAGTCGTCGAGGACAAAAAGTTTACATTTGACTCTTCTTTTTGGAGCCACGATACAAATGACAGCCACTACGCCCACCAAGAAGACGTTTACAATGCCCTCGGCGAAGAGTTTCTCGACCACAACTTTGAAGGCTACCATACATGCATATTTGCCTATGGCCAGACTGGCTCTGGCAAGAGTTATACCATGATGGGCACGCCCGATCAGCCAGGCCTGATCCCTCGCACATGCGAAGACTTGTTTGAGCGCATCGAAGCGGCCCAAAACGAAGATACAAATATTGCCTACAATGTGCGCGTCTCCTATTTCGAGGTCTACAACGAACATGTCCGTGACCTGCTCGTTCCTGTCAACACACATCATCCGCCCAACTATCTCAAGATTCGCGAATCCCCGACCGAGGGCCCCTACGTCAAGGATCTCACTGAAGTGCCCGTTCGCAGCATCGACGAGATTCTTCGTCACATGAAAAATGGCGACGCCTCGAGAACTACGGCGAGCACCAAGATGAACGATACCAGTAGCAGAAGTCACGCGGTCTTTACCATTATGTTGCGCCAAATTCATCACGACATGGAGACGGACGAGACGACGGAGCGTAGCTCACGCATTCGCCTCGTTGACCTGGCTGGCAGTGAGCGCGCCAAGTCTACCGAGGCTACAGGAGCTCGTCTGCGCGAAGGCTCCAACATCAACAAGTCGCTCACCACTCTCGGCCGCGTCATTGCCGCCCTCGCCGATCCCAAGACGCTACGCCCCGGCGCCAAGCGCAAAGAGGTGGTCCCTTACCGTGACTCCATTCTCACTTGGTTGCTCAAGGATTCCCTCGGAGGTAACAGTAAAACTGCCATGATTGCGTGCATCGCGCCTTCCGATTACGACGAGACCCTCTCGACGCTGCGATATGCCGACCAGGCCAAGCGTATCCGTACCCGTGCCGTTGTCAACCAGGACCAAATGTCCACTGCCGAACGCGACGCCCAAATATCCGCCATGGCCGAAGAAATCCGTATGCTGCAAATGTCTGTGACCGACTCGTCGCGACAGCGCGAAAAGAATGCCAAAGACGCCGAAGAGCGCCTCGACGAGTACCAGCAACGCGTCTCGACAATGCAGCGTCTCATGGAGGAGCGCACCATGGTGGCTGAGAACAAGATCAAGCAGTTGCAGACTGAGAATGAGGCCCTGAAGTTGCATCTCAAGCTTGCCATTGAAAGCATCAAGAACCCCATTCCCCCTGTGCAGGTCAAGGAAGAGTTTGGCCATGATGACAAGGAGAATGCTGCGCACAGTATTCACGAAGACCAATCCGACGTAGATGACGACGAGTACGAGTACGACTCTGACAACACAGTCAATGGTGGACACGACTTGCAGGAGGAGATGCAGCGCTACTTGCAAGATATGAGCAACCTTCGCAAGCTCATTGGTGGCGATCTGTCACGCTTCAAGGATGAGACGAGTGTGCGCATGCCACTTGGCGTGAGGGAGAATGTATAAGCAAAGACTGTGTTGCGACTTTTAAGCTTGGAAATTTTAAATGCAGCGCGGTGTTTGGGCTTATTTAGCAATATGAATATTCATTTCTTACGCCTTATGATTAGTCGGCGTAGTATATTGGACAGGAATTATTTAAACACTTGAATTATAAGCTCTATTTATATAAAGGTGCGTGAGCCCTGCGAACACTTCAAGGGCTCTTCATTAACTATACAGAAAATCACGCGAACAGCTAGGCCAAGTGACTCGCTAGAAAAGCACCCCGAAACCAAGAAACTGCTCCATATGGAGTTGGAGCCAAAGTACAAAAAGAAAAGAGAGAAACAGGATAAACAAAACATGTTCTTACAGCCCTGCTTTGAAGAAGAGCAGTAGGGTGGCGGAAAGCAAAACACCCGAGAAAGAAGTGACTGCGGAGTATTGCCGCCAAATGTCTGAGCGTTATAGAGGCGTGGAATCGTGTACTTGTTCCTGTATTGGAATAAGTGAAAAACGCAAAGAGTGACAAGGCCAGCAAAAGACAAAAATTCGAGTGAAAGAGGCTGATGAAGATGAGGCTACTTGTGGTGAATGTAGCGAATGTAGTGAAAGCCCGCGTGCTTGCTGAGTTGGGGAGGAAAAATGACCAAAAGGGGAAGAAGTGAAAGACGTCAAATCAAGGTTCTTTTTGGATCAAGATTTGAAAGCGTCATTGTATGTGGCAAAAAGAAGAAATATATCTTCTTCACTTGTCAACTTGAGAGAAATAGGAGCTCCATCGGACAACGACAAAGGATGTGTCGACTGACCGAGAGACTGACTCTCTATCAAACGGTGAGATTGTTACCAACACCTCACTCCAATAACCAAGCGCTTCGGCGCTCTAGGAAGAAAATCAGCATCGTCAGAGTAAGAGTCAGAGTCGTCCGAATCCGAGTCGTCAGTGTCGCTGCTGCTGTGAGGCCTCTTGCACGACGGCGAATTCTGATTAAAGTGCGGATCTTTGGCGCAGTCCGTGGACCAGCACATAAAGACGTCTTTATCTTCGGTCTTCTCCTCGGCCGCCTTTGCGCGCCTCGCCATCTCGGCCGCGCCCAGACGCGGCATGCGCACCGACCCCGCCAGGCCGGGCAGCGGGCACGGCTGCGTCATTGGCCCGTACGGCAGCGACTCTCGGTAAATCTTTTGCGCAACGTCGTGCTCGTCGACGCGGCGCTGCTTGTTGCGCAGAAACTGCGTGTATGTCGGCGCGGGCGGCAGGCGCGCCAGATAAGCGAGCAGCTCGGGCATGTGGTGCAGGAGTGGCGAGCCGCGCAGGTCGGCGGCGCGCACGGAGCTGTCAAAGAGCAGGGAGCGGTGCTCCGGGGGCATCGAGGCGCCGATGCCGGCTCCTTCGTACAGGGCGGCGAGGAGACGTTTCTGCCGGCGGGCTTCCTGCAGCGCCTTGTCGCGGTCGTATCGGTCCAGGAGCGCATCGATGGCCTTGTCGGGCAGCAGCACAGGCTCCGTGTACGGCGGGAACTGTTTGGTGTCGCCGGCATCGGCGTCCTTTTCGATGCTGGCGGGCGATTGGGAGTTGGCGTCCGAGTCCGACTCCATCTCGGTGTCATTATCGGAGACGAGCGACGGTGTAGAGCGCGCCGACGACGACGCCGATTCTGCCGACGCCGCCGGAGGAGGAGGAGGAGGAGGAGGGTCGAGCCGCGAGTGCGACTCGATGCGCACGTCAAAGAGGTGCGGATGCACATCGAGGACGCTCTGCGGCACGACGGCGCCGCGATGGGCGATGGTGTAGTCGAGGGAGTCAAAGTAAGCCTGGCACCAGAGCTCGGCGCGGCGCCGCAGGCGAGACAGCTGCAGCTCGCCGTTGCCCTTGTTCAGGTAGTCGATGAGAATGCCGAGGCCCGAGATGAGCTGGTTCTCGACGTTGCGGACGCAGGTGCTGTCCAAGGTGCAGGCGTGATGCGACGGGAGCTCGCGCGGAGATGTGGGACGATGAGAGCTCACAGTGGTAGATGTTGGGATTTCCTGTTGATCTTTTTGGATAGTGGACGGGTATGGTGGATAGATGGCGTGAAGAAGACGACCGACTCTTGATGACATCGTCTTTGGGTCTTGTGTGGGAGGAATCAGGCCTTGTTCGTGATGGACAAAGACGGCCAAGAATGACAACCACAAACACGCACTGAACTAAAGGATGAGAGGAAGAAGTAAGACGAGGATAAAAGGCCGTGATAGGGATTCTAGAGACTTGACAAGTGTATAACTGCTCTTCGGCGAGTCATAAAGAGAACAATTGTCAGAAGCAAAATGCAGAAGGAGAAGTGAGAAGAGATAACAAACAGGCAAGAACATACCTTGTATAAGTAGAGAATGTTTTATATGATATCCACTTTTCAACAAGTAAATCAGTATACTAACTTTAATGGCGTCACACAGCGGCTTGGCTTTCAGTATCAGCCACTTATACTTTGACAACTCTCATATACTTTGTCATATTTCTAGCCTACCATCTATTTACCTTGCCAGCGCATTTCACAGATATTGTGTCTTCTAGAAGTTGTACTTACTCGCTCAACGCGAATCCAATGTTGGTGTTGATAACGCTATAGAAGAGGTACATATTACTACGCCAACCGTAGGAGATCTACTAGTATGGCTGGAATAATCAAACGCGCCGTCTCTTTGTTTGTCCATCTTGTCGGTCTGGGCCACCGGGGCCTTTACTTCTGGCGGTGGCTCAGTCAGACTATCACGCCTGGCCGGCGCCGTGACCGAGCCAAAATAAAGAAACTTTGGTGCCGGCCGCCGGCGCCGCCGACTTGTAAAAAGAAGCTTATCCTGGACGATTAGGGCTGAGTGCATCCTCTATTATTTTCAAGTTGACGCAGCCACATGCTCCATGTGGCGTCCTTCCATATGGATTAAACTCGATTCTTGTTGATATGTCGCTTCCTTGACAGCCAACATTTGCCATTTTCACTTCGCACGCCACAGAAGCAAATGAAAAAGCCCATCGCAGGGACATGAAAAAAAAAAAAATGAAAAAAAAACCTGTGGCCGAAATCCCTGCGCTAGAGCACGTGTCGGTCCCAACCATGGGCCACGGCGTCATAGACCAGCTCGTCGGTGTTGGTCGGGGCAAGACTCGGCGAAGCCGTTGTCAGGGCACCACCCGACGCCAAGGCAAGTGCCGACTGCACAAAGTAGATTTGTGTTCATCAAGGTTATCATGTTATCAGTTGATTCATAGATGACCACATATCTTTTCAAACAGCTTGGGCATCTTCAGAGGCATTTGATAGGACTTTTAGAGTTTTGGAGTGTCACTCTACGCCACAACAATCTCGGCGCCGCCACCCACGACCGACAGACAAATAAGCCATATCTTGTCTACCTGATTAAAAAGCATATCATTCTCATGTACATGCTTAGATTGAAGCTTCCACTGTCTCCGTCTTGTTGTCTCCGCTTCTCTCCGTCTTGTTGTGATCCCCTTTCCCCATCTCGACGGATACCATTCTCTCCGTCTTGTCAAGTTCCCCTCTCTCCATATTGTCGGGTTCCCTTCTCCCCATCTCGTCGGATATCATTTTCTCCGTCTTGTCGAGTCCCCCTCTCTCCGTCTTGTCGGGCTCTCTTACCCCCGTCTCGTCGGGTACCCTCCTCTCCGTCTTGTCGCCCAGGTGAACGCCACAGACGAAGCGACCGTTCTTGAGCTTGAGGAGCGTAAATCGACGCCTCTTTTCTATTTTCAAAAATTAGTGCATCTTGAACATCAAGACCGTTCTCGTAGGGTAAAGTAGAACTCACTCTTGTGATAGGGGGAGAGAGCAAGCTCGGTGTACCTGGGCTTCTTGCCACGGCGCGAGCAGGCGCACTTGAGGCCGACGTTGTCGTCTGGGCTTTGGGGGAGCTTATGGAGAATACAAGGGTGGCAAGTGTGGTCAAAATTACCACTAGCAAAAAAGTTATCATCAGCATCATGTCACCAACGTCGCTGCAGCGGAACATCAACGCACTTGTTCCTCCAGACCAGCTTGCCGCGTTTGTTGCCAATACACCGGTTCAAGTTGATGGTAGTCTGCCAGCGTTTGCCGGCTTTGTCGAGGCACCAGGCGGTAATGGACGTCTGGTCCTTCTTTCCACCGCCCAGCTGGGTGAGGTACTTGCACTTTCCGCCAAACGTGTTATCGACGAAGCCGCCGTTAGCAGCGACGGCGGCGGCGAAGAAAGCGACGATAGCAATAATAGAAACGCGCATTCTACTGTTGAGCTTGGGAGAGAAAATGTGCAAAAAGTCGTATTGGTCGAAGCAGTGGACTGGAGGAGACGACGAAGTCAAGTTCCTCTATCAAGGTGGGATGGGCCAAGCTATTTATAAGGCTCCTGGCCAGTCTTCTTCGAGAGTGAACCGATTTGTCATGGATTTTCAATCTTTGGGCGCAATATATTGGCTAAATAAAGTGAGATCTATAGTAAAAAGGCGTAGACAAGGGCATTATAGCATTCTTTGTAGTTGGCGCAGCTCGCAGCTGTCGCGATTCTTCTCCGGCCCCATCCAGCCGAGCCTCGAACGTCTAGGCCAAGAGTGATAAGAAGTAGCGCCTACCATATCTTGCGAAAAGCTGCTGCAGAGACTACCTCCTTGGCCGACTTTCACATTGGCGAGTTGGAGGCTTCTTTTAGCTGATCTCTGGGCTGATGGTGTGGTCCAGTAGCGTGGAGTCGTGGCTGGTGTTAGTTCGAAAAGGCGGGCGGCCCGAAATGCAGAGGGCCGGGTGGCGAGCCGACGCGGGCTAAGCTAGGAATGGTGTGGTATGGAGTTCTGCAACCTCTTTTGCTTTGCTCGTTGCAAGTGCGAAAGCTGATTGCCATCTCGCTCAATCCCGATGGGATACGGCATCGTGCAGCCTAGGACGGCGGGCACTCGCGTTCAAACACGAAACACTATCAAGACCTTCCTTTCATGCAGGCTGCTCTTGCATGAGAGCCATTCTGCTCGTAGGCTGGATCGGTATTGACGGGTATTGAGTGGTGGTGCGCCCGCGTCGTCCTCATTGGACCGTCTTGTACGGATTAAGCGAGTCATTGCTTGCTCCAGCCGATGTGGTTGCGCGATGAACCCTGAGATGAACCCCTGCGGAAGAGGTACACCGCTTGATTATCCGTATATAAGTACTGACGAGCTTGCTGCATAGAGGCGAATGAATTGATGGCCACTGGCCACTGTTTATGCTCGTGATGATGCAATTGTACCGCTGCCATGTATATATCCGTAGGCAACAAGTCTGTCTGGCACTAGCCAAGTTGCCAAGCTGCCGCGCGACCTGAACGAGTCGTCTGATGGATCATGACAGCGGGACCCGTCCCTCATCGCCATTAGCGTGCTGGCGAATCAAGGACGGCGGAGTCAAGGTTCTCCAACACACGAGACCCAGTTGTTGGACAATGAACGGAGAACGAGCCCCCCGGTTACGAACGGGCATTGTTGCTCGTCAACCAACTGGCAGCAATGGGGATGACTGGCCACAATCGGCAGTACTGTTTCGAGGGCCGGAATGAGGAGGGGCTGTCCGGGCTTTATCGAGCGATGACTGGTTAGGAGTCGAGGAGCCAATACTCTGCTGGGTGTTGTAATCTCGTCAGGTAGCCAGACGGTGGCTGTTTCAAGGTGGGTGCTTCATCTTTGCTGGGTCGGTTGGTCGAGAGCGGACCCCTAGTTATGCCAGGACGATGGACGGCGTACCTTGAAAGAGGTTGCGATCTTTTGAAACGGCAAGTTTGATTTAGCAGCTTTCTTTGGCAGAGATTGCGGACATTTTAGAAATGTCGAGCAAACAATGAAGCGGCCTTGCAGATCTGCCCCATGCTCGTCCCATCATCCCCCCTAAAAGTTCCCCTCCCCCTCCCACCCCGGCCACCACTAGGTACCAAGTGTGCCAAGGTACCTATCGAAGAAGAGCCCCGCAACGTACGAGGGCTTGATCAACTTGCAACAGATATATTCAGGAGAGACTTAAGATAAACTGGATAAGAATGTATTCCAAGTCATAGCGGGTAGAAAACAGAGACGGGACATGTTCGCCGAGTGTTTCCCATTCAATATTGTCCAAACCACGAAGTGAAAACACATACTCCCAATACTCGGGATACCAACCCGCAAACTCCCAGTCCAAAAGCGCAACAATGTGCCCATTTCGTACCATTATATTCCTTGCAGCAATGTCGCCATGCGTAAACACAATGGGACAATCGTTGCTGAGCTGCATTGTTATTTGGTGCCAGTACATGCTCTGCGAGTTTACGCGCTTCGACGGCCGAACAAGCCAATGATGAAACTCGCCTTGCGTCGCAAATGGCCCTCCCGAACGCGTCAGAATGCTTGGAACCACAGCTCCCTGACCGTCAAGCCGGCCAACATGATTGCCGGAAATGGCACGGAGCTGTGTGATGTACTCTTTGAGGTCTCGCAAGATGGCTGAGCGCTCATCTTGTGTCAGAACAGGCCAAGCCTGTTGTAAAGTCTGCCCCTCAACAAACGACATGGTTATACGATCCCAATCGCTGCTAATGACGTCCGGAACTGGAATAGTGGTATGCTCCTTGACAAAGCGTAGGGCAAGCGCCTCGTTTGGATGGTCGCCTGAGCCCATGCCATCGCGGCTGATTGTGTATTTCGTAATCAAGTCGCCATGCCGCACGACATAGCGATTGTGGCAGTGGTATATGATCTCGCCCTCGGGGTACGGCGCTGGCTGTCGTGGCGGCGGCGGCGAGTCACCATACAGTGCCTTCCTGGCATCCTGCCTCCTCTGCTCCTTTAAAAATGCAAGGCCCCTCAAACGATTGTCGCCAGTGAGGGGCTTGTCCGCCTGCGCTTTCTTAGGGCTAGGCTGCGGTAAGGGAGTAAACATTTTAGCGATTTCTGGATGGCGGCGGAGAAAGTTGTCGACCACGCCTGGTTCTAAATTGTCGTCGGGCATCTGCGTAAGGCGCTGAATGTACCATCTGAGCAACTTTCTGCCTACTAGGGCGCCAGAGCGCCGCTCCTTAGCAACCCACTCTTCAACTTGGTGCTCTTGATCTGGAGACAAATCTTGTGCCCGTACAAGAGACGGTCGATTGCTAGCCGCTAAGGCCATTCTTGTTTGCTACGAGGGGGTGTTCTGCTGTTGCGGAACTCTAAGTTACTGGGTCCTACCTCCGTACCTATTTAGCATGTGGCGTCGCTAACCGCCAGCCCCGCCCTCCTCCGTCTGTCAAACTACGACGATTCCAGCTTGGCCAATCTTGCTGCTTTGCATCCCGCAGTCTTTTCTTCTCTTCACTTACGCAGTCTTATCCTTTTTCTCTCTCTCTTTCTCTTGGCTCATTCGAAATAGACTTTCCCTTCAAAATGGCCGCCCGCCCGCAGCTCTTCACTCGCAATCTCTCGGGCGTCTCCGCGACCCCAGAGACCAACTCGCCCGCCGAGCAACGCGACGAGGCTAAGCGCAACTTTCTCAAGGCGATGCGGACGCTGCCTACCCAGCACTACTGGGACGTCTACTTTGATCGGTAAAGTCCCACCCTTGTTTTACTTTTGGCTCTTGGCCATTGCCTTTGATCTCGACACGATCTGAGCAGGGCTAACCGGCGGATGGATAATTAGAAGCCAGTCCAGTGACCAGACCGCCGCCGCCGCGAATGGCGAGTACAAAGTCCAGCTCGAGCGGCTCGGCACGCAGATTGAGTCGGTC
This sequence comes from Beauveria bassiana ARSEF 2860, assembly GCF_000280675.1. Classification (NCBI taxonomy): domain Eukaryota; kingdom Fungi; phylum Ascomycota; class Sordariomycetes; order Hypocreales; family Cordycipitaceae; genus Beauveria; species Beauveria bassiana. The sequence goes on along the minus strand of NW_007930837.1, from coordinate 450,890 downwards.
CAGGACTTTTGGCGCTATAACAACAACACCCCCGTCGCGCAGATCAAGATGCGCGAGTCGATATACCTCTTCAAGTCGGGCTTCCGCCCCGTCTGGGAGGACCGCCGCAACATCAACGGCGGCAGCTGGACCTTTCGCGTGCCCCGCGCTCAGGGGCCCGAGTTTTGGACAAAGGTGCAGCTGCTGGCTATTGGCGAAAAGCTGCAAGAGGCGTTGGGAGAGAGTAACAGCCCCCCTTCCCCCCCTCTTCATCATCTCCTCCATGTGTTTTGCTAACAGGGAAAAAAGACAGCGACGATACAATCTGCGGCGTTGGTCTTTCGGTTCGCTTCAAGTACCACCTCGTCACCGTGTGGAATCGCGACGCAAGCAAAAAGCAATCCATCGACGGTATCTTTGACTGCGTCTTCCGCGAGCTGCCCGAGGACCTGCAGGCCCGCTCTGAAAACTACTTCTACAAAAAGCACTCCGATCACGAGGGCTTCAAGGTGCCGCCGGAGTTGCAGGGCTTGGTGGACGCGCACAACCGCGGCTCCCCGGGCGCCGCCGGCTCCCCCGTGACGGTCACGCGTGGGGGTGCGCCGCTGGTGTCTGTGCAGTCGCCGCAATAGACGGGTTGCTGCTTCTGTCGGCATGATGTGGGCTATTTGGTTTGAGTACGTGTCTTGGAATATGTACAGAACGGGATACATAAGGGTACAAGGGATCGACTCCCATGGCGTTTTACTTCATTTTGTTTTTAATCGGCATTTTCTTACGCTGGGATACGAACATAGCTGGCCTATCAGAATGAAAAGCATGCAGTCTTGACGCATCATCTGGAAACTACGACGGCACCACATTCTAGAGATCCGTTCATTGTTATGTAGAAATAAGTGTCTCAACAGCGGCCAAACCTGCGTGTGCAAACCCAAGGCCTAAATTATAGCATATAGCATAATACGCATATAGCTGGCCTATCGGGATGAAAAGCACGGAGTCTTGACTTTGACAAATGACTTGCAAAGTAACGACTGTATCACTCTATAAAGTTTTATATTCTTGTGTAGAGGAAAGTGTCTCTCAATAACAGTCCAACCAACGCCATGCTAGCTAAACCCACGTATGCAAACCCAACGCCTTGAATCAATACACAACTCATCACAACCTCTACATCTACCCACCTAATAATCCTCTCATCCCTTTGCTTCCCTTCATCACCTCTAACCAACCCTTTCCCCCGGGTCACCGCCACACGCCCGCCCTCCGCATCACCTCGTCAAATTCATCCATCTTCACGCCCCGCGCTACCCCCGCACCTCCATTCGCCTCGAGGATCATGTCCTTGAGCAGCTCCTCGTCCACATCCTCCTTGAGCACCGCCGCCACCCTCCGCAGGTGCGCCAGCGAGATTGGCCCGCCCTGGTGGTTCGTAAACAACCCAAACGCTTCGTCCAGCGCCGCCCTGTGCGCCGCGCCGGCGCCGTCATTGTCGTCTTCTGCCTGATTGTGAAACTTGAGCGCGGCAATGGCGAAAAAGGGCTCGTAGGTCGCGTAGCCTTCATCGTCGGGGTCCAGGATGGAGAGAAATTCTCTGAGCTCGGCAGGGGAGGAGGGTGGTATCCCAAGAGCGCTGTTTTTTTTTGTGTAATCAGAAAAAAAAGTCAGCATCTTCTTCTTCATGGTTGCATCTTCGAATCATCAGCGGGAGAAATGACACCCCCCCCCCCCCAAAGAAAACAACGTACATGAGCGCAGACTTTACGTCGTCTATCGGCAACACGCCGTGCTTTTCCCCATCCATGGGCTCCGCAAATAGACTGTAGGCTTCCTGGATCTCGTTTTCTTCTTGCGCCGACACGTTGTGCTCCTTTGCGAGCTTGGACTGGCGCGGTGCTCTGGGCGCGGTGGTCGCCGCCGCCGCGGGCTTGCGCTTCGGTGGCTGAGTAGCGGTACAACGTTAGCAGTCGACAGAAAAGATGAGAATGGCATTTGTTAGTGGCAAGAGTTACCATTTGCAAATTATTCAGAGTACAGGTTGAGGTCTCGCGACGTGGTTGTGTTGTGCACCAGGGACAGGTCAAATCGGTGATGCAGCTCGATCTTCACGGGTCACTCACAGTGCTGGCATACAGTGCGAAAGCTGTTGTCAGACAGTGCGGTGCTGCTGGAACCCACTACAACAAGTGTACAAATATCTTTTAACTACTTTTCAAATTTTATTTTCCCTACCAACAAGCATGAAAGAGTTACCGCAGCCCAACTCCTTTTTGCCCTCGATGACAGTTCAAACGTTGGATCGACGGCGAATAGTACTCTTCAGTCTCCAATTGTTTCATGTAAACTGCTCTCAAACAGGTTTGTTTCGACGCGCGACGCACAACGATCTTACGTGACTGCCGAACCGATATTACTTGACCGTGACCGATGACACACAAAAACTCGCTTCAAAATTTGCTAGAGCTTGCCGCCTCTTTCTTCACCAGGGCGAGCAAGTGTGGACAGTGAAGCAATAACAAATACCAGCCAAGACTGTTTTTCCTTCAAAAAATAAGTCTTGGTTCCAACGAGTGGCCCGCGGCATATGTTCTGGCTCGTCCAGCTTTGCCTCTCTGTTCTTGGAGACATTATCTCTTCTGTGACTTGCTTCAATATTCGTGAAAATTCGCGCTGCTACGACATTTGGCATTCTCATATTATCTGCCCCCTATGCCCGGGATGAACCATAGATATTGTCTCGCCAACATTTTCCATCTATAAAACAAATCATGAGCAACAACTACTACATGTGATTCTACATTTTGGGTTCAGGTGGCCTGCACGCCCGCGTTAGCACATTCTTCCTGCGTCGCCTGTAATCGAGAGCTAGATTTACTTCTCACTTGAAGCTGTTCTTCATCTCGCGCAGCTGGGCCATGACCTTCACAGGGTCGGTGGCGCCAGTGGCCTTTTGCACGACGGGGTCGTCGAGACGCATAAAGACATTGTGTTTCTAGCGATCGGTCAGTCAGAGAACCTCTTTTCCACTGCCAAACTGCCCGACATCAACGCACCTTTTCATCGCCAATGGTGAATCGGCCAGTGGTGACTTTGTTGTTCTCGGCAAAGTCCTGCAGCGCCTTGACGGGCTCGCTTTGCAGAACAGAAATGGCAAACTGCACGTTGGCCTTGGTGTATTCGTGGCCAGGCTACATCTTTATTAGCACTCTGGTTGCGGCTTCGTGCTAGGTGGCTAGTTTGGCAGAAACTCACGTAGACGACAGTGTCATCCGGAAGGGCAGCTAATCGCTTGTTCAGAGCCTCGTCCATCTCGGTGGCGTTGCCTTCAAAGAAGCGACCGCATCCTGAAATTGAGTCAGTGATCAGACACAGTTCGACAATGAGAGCGGAGGAGAGAGGAGAGCAGTACTCACCGCTGATAAAGAGCGTGTCGCCGGTAAAGACGGCCTTGCCCGTGTTGTCCTCCATGTAGTAGCAGATGCTGTCCTGGGTGTGGCAGGGCGTATGGACGGCTCTGACGGAAATGTCGCCAATCTTGAAGACTTCCCCGTGCTTGGGGGTCTGCGTAACGCCTTCGCAGTCTTTGCCGCCAATGATTCCGAGCTTGGGGTTGCCAAGATCCTCAAGCTGCGCCATGTTAGCGAACCAACAACCTTGTACATCCGTTGGTGATGAAGCTTACCAGCTGCTTATTGCCTCCCGCATGATCCCAGTGGCTAGACTGCCGTTAGCCCGGCCTAACAATGCAATATGACAAGGGGGCCCCTACTGGTGAGTGTTGACGATGCTCGTCAGATTAATCTTGCCGGCGGCGGTGGCATCCTTGAGAACAGGCGCGACTCTGCAACAGTCAGTCTCTGGTGTGCTGCCCTCCTATCCTGTCTACATGCGATAACACATACTCTGGGGGATTGGCCGGGTCAATTATGACGGCATCTTTAGATTTATCGTCGACCACGAGATAGGCATAGTTGTTGCTGGTGCCCACCCCTGTGATGCGTGTTAGAACTCGCCGCATCTCATCATGTCAACGTCTCTCGGGGTCATCACCTCCTTTCCTCTCGCTGCTCTCACCGCCGACTTGGCTTCGCGAAACTTACACATGGGAATGGATTGGATATGCATGGCGCGAGAGACGGCGAGCTATGAAATACGTCAGCACTTGGAGTCCCGGTCGAAATGGGTGGTGGATATGTTGGCGAGGAGAGAAGCGTACGGCCGCAGAAATATACCCGATATTGTGTCGTAAAAAGGGCCGTCGCGGAATCAGTCTATTCATGAGTTTTTATACAAGTGCGCACTTAAGATGGTGCTTATTCGCGAAACGCTATCGATTGGAGAGCTGTCAGAACGCTGTGTACTAAGGCGGGGTGGAAAGGGAAGCTATGTGAAGCTCCCCGAGGTCATCCACATGTATGACGTCGATTTGTAAGCATCAATATTGGGACGACTGTTGACACAATGCGACAATTTACGCGACGACTAATCATGGCGAGATCATCTAATTCTTTGTTTCTCATTTCTTTGACTTTATTCTTGATTAAATGCCAGAGCAACGTACTTGACATGTCGGTTCGCGGTGATCTGTCAAGGTCTACGCCGTTGAATAGCGTCGAGCTGGGGTATCTAGTTGAAAGGAAACGCCTTGCATACAGAGCACTACATCATACAATGCCAATCGGTTTTGGCTTCCACTGTCCTTTGTATTTGGACCAGCCAATATCGTCGTCGTCTGATTCGTCTTCCTGAGTACCATTTCCTTCAGACGTTGCCGGCTTCGATACTTGCGAAGCAGGATCGGTTTCTGCGGCTGCTGGCGCATGCGGCTTGGCCTTTTCCATCGCGAGCAGCTCTTGCTTCAGCTTCATACATTTCAGATATACCTGGTTTCCGGGGAGCGTCGCTTGCAACTCTTTGATGGCAGCCATGAGCTTGTCCATCTTCCACCTGCTCAGCTCGCGCGCAATCAGCGTCTGCCTGCGATTCTCGTCCTCTTCGCGTAGGTAGCATAGGATCGCCTCTTTGCAAGGATCTTGCGGCGCAGGAGCGTCGCTGGCTTGGTCGAGCTGCTTCCAGTAATAGTGCCAGATCCAGTCCAGGGCCGTATGCGCGGCCGGGCGCAGCTTTGCGAGAGAAGGCAGCTGCTCGTGGGTGGCCTGATGGCGCAGCTCGACAAAGGTTGCCGGCAAGCCTATCGTCTTGGCGAGTGAATACATGCTCTGCTTGCGCAGCTTGTCTTGGTGGCCGTCGAGGAGACCAGTGACGAATCTGTAGGAGAGTGGAGGGAACAGACCCCAAACCAGTTAGCCGAATTTATGGCCCTACAGCATACAGTGATTTCTCCTCAGTTTCTTTTTTACGATGACCGAATATTTGTACGATTGTGCGACTTGTTTCCGGAGTTCGTGCCGTATTGTACTGCGTACACGCCAGACTCCGTCGCCGCTTCCGCGTCGCTGGGAGGATGTAACGATACAGGGTTCGTTTCTAAACTTTCGAAAAGCGGACAGGCGAGGACGTAGAGGGAAGACAAGCGAGGTCACAAGAAAAAGCTCACCGACTAAAGGCCGCCGAATAAGCTGCTCGGACGGCATAAGTGGAAGAGCCGGCGCTCTGAGTAGCGGCCATATCATCGCTGAGGACCGCAGCGAAGAGCAGGGCGGTCGACTCCACCATGTGCGGGCAGTTGCCTCGATGCACCCACATGGAGATGCGGGCGACGGCGAGGTTTTGACGGGCGCGACGGGCATCGGGATCGGCATCGTCTTGTGTGTCGGCGTAGAGCTGGTCGCGGACGAGGAGCAGCTCCTGGCGGTCGCGCCACGGGGTAAAGATGTACTGGACCATTGGTATACGTGTAGTGCGTGGTGCGTGGTGCGGTGTGTGTATGCGCTGCTACGTCGTTATCGTTTGGCGAAGCATGGCGTCGTTCAGAAGCAAGCTGAAGAAGTGGGTTCGTTGACTGAGAGGGAAAGAGGGAAAGAGGGAAAGAGATGAACAATGACAATGCAAGCCCAGGGTTTTGGCAGCCGAAACCGATGAACAGGGTTGTATTGAGTTTATTTCTTCCTATTTGCCTTGACTGGTTGATGGAGGGAGGGGTGAAAACTACTGAAGAAAAGCTTGCAAATGTCAGTAATAATGGCTGACGTTTGGTGGCTGAGGTGTGGAGTGGCGCAGGTGCCTCTCTCTACTGATAGTTTTGCCAAGGACAGTGGGTCCAAGGTATTTCAAAGCAAATCGCCATCAAACTGTAGGTACCTACCTAATGGCTGTCGACCGACAGCAGCAGCGCGTAATCTACTGAGTAGGTACCGACAACAGTGGCTTCAGACCCCATGCAGTACATGAATCGAGCCCTAGCTGTGGCCTTCTTAGCACCCGCCAGTGGTTTAACAGTGAACAGAAGGAGACCACGAATCATTATGTAGCTATTGATCAAATGATACAAAATTACATATAGCGGTGTGCAGTCATCTCTACTATTTATCTCTCCCGCTAATATAAAGGAGCATTATCAACATCACATAATCTAGAAAGGTACCTACTAATAATAATGAGGAGCCTTGGTCTGCCCAGGGACAGGCTACTGCCTCACATTGCAGCTGTTTGCTGCAGCCCGCAACTTCAATCTGATATTGCCTCAACTCCCTACTATATTTGGTCCTTTTTCCCATCCACTCGTCAACCATCCATCACAGGGGCGATGCAATGTCGCAGCACCCTTGCTCGACAAGTTGGCACCACAACAAACCTCTTCAACCTCGTTTAACCGGCCGTCATTCTCTGCTCTCCCCTCACCCTGATCAGGCCGCACCTGACTGCTTCTCTAACTACTTGCTCAGTTCGTGGTTCTCGTCCTCAGCAATAGCGTGATAGGCAGAGCAGGCCAGTGAGAAAATTAAATAAAGGCCCAACTTGCAAGCCACTTGCCGGCGGTCAGCCACCACCAGGGTGGCCCTTGAGAACCCCCCCGTCAAAAGCCATGTGGAAACGTTTTTAATTCAAACCGCGAGGCCCCAATTGAACCATCGAAGCAAATCTAGTCTTCCGCGGTGCTCCATCTTGCTGGCCCCTCAGGTGAGGCGAACAGACTCATCACGTAACCTTCTGGGGCGTGAGCGAGGATCCAGCCTCCGGCCCGGTCCCAGTTATTCCTACATCATCATTCAACAAGAAAAGCTTGAATAAAGATGAGCGAAAAACGCATCGTCTGCCGATGGATGCCGTGGGGACTACAAACAAGAAGCCGAGAAAAGCCCTCCAGTTCTAGGCACAATAATGACGCCGTAATTCATAGTCAAGTCCGTGATCGGCTACGGGACTCTAAGGAAGGCACAAAGCAAGCGGAAAAGAAAGCCAACATGTGCCTCTCTTTCCACCCACACACCCCCTTTCGATTCTATGACTCTTTTCTAGCATGGTGTACCCTCTTTTCACCCACTCTATCCGCTTGTTCCGTACGCGAATTCTGGAATTGCCAAGCTTTCTTTCCCTTTTTAAACAGTTGTGGATGGAGAGAACTTTCAATCCCTCCCCCATCTAGCCTTTGCCGGTCATTTGTCGTCCACCGCTGCTTGCGCTGGTATCACAATGCGCAGTTTGCTCGTTTGCAGGGAAAGTAGCCTTCTTGTCTAATTATCACGGCAGGTCGTTTTGCAAACTCCACTCGACAAGCACTTCGTAATCGCCTTGTTTTGGGCGGGCTAAAAAGCCATGCGAATGACAATTTTCCAACCTAGCTTTTCCGTGGCGTCAGGACTCCGTTTTCTTGCTGGATTTTGTCATGATCAAATCGTCTGATTACGGCAGACGGGCAACGACCGAGGCAAAGCCCTCTTTGCTCATCGCCATGCCCGTGAAGGGTTTCCTCTCGTCAATTATTTACAATAGATGACTTTACTTGTTGTACTGGTCTCAAAATCGGCTGCAATGACTCGCAACGGCAATATTTCTTTTTTTTTTTCCCTATCCTTACTATTTTCTTTTTTTTTATGCTTTTCGGCTCAACACCCACACACGGCATATGCCGCGTGTCGCGCAGAGCAGCCATGTGTAACCCATTCCATTTCCACTGTCAGAGTCTCTTCTTGCTTCTGCTGCAGTAGCAAATCACTTGCCTCGTTCATCCATTTCCAATACCACTCACACTGCAGCGGCAGTGTGCATTAACTACTTTTTTTTTTCACAACACAATATTCAAATAATACGTACCGCAAAGAGGGCCTGTGGGACAAGGCACCGGTGTACTATTAATGGACCCCCCTCTCCGTCAACTCTGCAACCACAATCTACAAGAGAAAACAGCCTGCATTTGCGGGGATTGGAGGGGAGGGGCGTGCGCTTTTTGCCGAGCGGCGGCGCGGCATGCCGTCTTTGTTCATTCAAGCTCTTTCGGATTGTGCCTGCCTATTTATTTACCTGTCCACGGCGGGTGGAGGGAACGGAGGGTCGGGCGCAAAGACGGCCAGGCATGCATGTCACCGCGCGTACGACTGTATAAATAGGTATACATACTCTGATGTTGCGTCAATCACGTTGCTCACATGCGCTTTCTCTCTATTCCTCTCCCTGCAGGCGGTTGTACTTGTACAGCCCAAACAGTCACTTGTTTTCGCCGCCATTGATTGCGCAGGAGCTGCAGCAGATCAGCCTCCAAAGAAAAGGCAGGGTTGGCCGTGACACGAAAACAGAAGCCCTTTGGTGTGCAGCCTGCCTCGTAACTTGTGACTCGTTGCACAACTTGGACCGCTTTCCCACGGTGTGGCTAAGTATTTTGATGCCATGTTTTGGATACTCGGCAGAAGAAAAAAATGAATTTCTAATAAAAATTAAAAAGCCTCGAGGAGGGCGTCTCGAGGAGGGGCCAAACCTGTGCGATTGTTCAGTAACGTCATCAAGTTTCGTGCAACCTTGTCCATCTCGTTTAAAGGGGCCCTCTAACCAGTAGTCACCGTCACAAAAAGACCCAAGTTCGGTTCTCTGAATGAATACCGGGGGTTTCGCAAAAAGTGGCAAATGCAGATACATGCCTTTCGCAGCCGCCTTGTTCCTTCCGCAGCAAACACACGACACAAAAGTCTTTGCCCTACCCAATCACTTTCGCGCAAGGGGAGAAAAAGCAAAGGCCGAGGTGCAGAAGTGTTTCCCTTGTCACAGGGCTGGTTTTGAGGTCTGGGGGTTTTTCGCCCCTGTATGGATGGGCGTGCGCATTTCGCCAAAGACCTACGCAGCCCTGCGCACTTGCTCAAACATTAGTACCCAGTTGTTCTTTTTTTCCTTTTTTTTTTTTATTGACGCTGACATGGGGGAAAGCATATACGGAGATGCAAATTCTCTCACTTGTTCATTATTGAAAGAGTGGTATAACCTAGTTAGGCCAGGCAACAGTATCCGTACTGCGTGCCTGGCTTCTTGCTTTCTGCAAGGGGGGGCCATAACCGTCAGTCATCAGCATCCGGCCCTCTTGGCCTACCCCCCCCCCCCCCCCCCCGCCTCTCTCTTGCATCCATCAATGATGACCCCGGGCGGGACCCATGTGAGAAAGGATCTTGCTATTTTTTAAACAGGGACTTGACCAAACAGAAACCGAAACCAAAAACATTCGTATCAAAACGTGTGCACAAGCATATGCTTCTGCTTCTGCTTCTGCCATTCCATTTCTTCTTCTTGTGCTGCGTTGCAGCAAAACGCTGTCTTGCGCGTGTGAAAGTAGCACAACTTATTAGTGACAGCCTTGTACGGATACCAACCAGTACGGAGTACAACGTCTCTTAGTAGGTAGCACAGAGTACGGAGTACGGATGCTGAGAAGGGGGTGGGGGTTGCTTAAGGGGGTGTGTTGAAATGCGAGCGCCAGTAATGTCTTGCACGCACGCCCTCCTCCACGCTATTTTTGCCTCCCTTTCTCCGGGAAACTCTCTGTTTTATGAACCAGTGCGGAACTGGCCAATCTTGCAATTGCAGTCTGCCGCAATTGGCTCCTCCCTACCAACAACCGCAGCGAATGGCTAGTCTCGCATGTAGGGGAACTAGCATACACGCGTCAGGTATTAAGGATGACTTGTGAAAAGCATATACCTGTGGTCGCCATCGCCAATAGTTGAAATTCTGGCATCTGCCAAATTAACCATAAATCATTGAAAAACAGTACAATTAAAAGCTCTGTGGCTATTTCGCCCTCAGTACAATAACTCCGTGGCCAATCCCATGATATGCTATGCGTTTGTCCCAGGTCCCTTCTATGCTGTACTGTGCGTTCATGATATTTCCCAAAATCAACGCTTGGTATCCCAAAATTATTTGCCCCTGGCAATGTCCCAAAACAGGAGTATGTGTAAAATGTAAACAGGTGAGAATGTAAAGCTGGCGTCCCCTTCAATTCAAGCAGCGCCGGCAGCTTCCTCTTCGCCTTCGGCGTCTTTCCCCTCGTCTTCATCCTCGTCTTCGTCATCCGGCTTGGGAGGAGGAGGCTCCCACGTCTCTTCGAGTTTCAAGCCTTTGCCAATAGGCTCGGTGTGGTAAAAAGTAGAGCCCAGCAGAGACGTCACAGTCGAGCGATAGTTGTTGAGCTGCGGATCCTCCTGACGCTTGTCAGGCGTATCATACAGACCCATGCCAACCAAAATTTCACCCTCGTCCTCCTCTTCGGGTTCTACCTGATGAAGAGATTCTGTCCGCTCCAGTACAGACATTTGCTGCTGTTGTGGCGGTTGCAGAAAGACTTCTGGTGTGGGCGGCGAAGTTCTGTTGAAGCCATGCATGATAAAGTTGTTCCAATCGACGCTGTTATTGGGCTGCATATGGCCAGATTCCATGCTCGAAGGAAGGGAATTGGAAATTATCTGGCCCTCCTCAGTCGGTGTGTAGATCGTGCCAGGCTTCTGTGTCATCCCCCAACCGTCTGCACCAAAGTACTGGTCATTCTCCAGGGGAGGAAAGGCGGCCGGAAGTGGCGAAAAGGTGGAAGCTGGAGACGTGTTTGTCGAATACGACTCAACCATGGGAGAATAATGAGAGCCGACGCCAAAGTACATGTCTTGATAGTCGGCATACATGTTTGGCGTGGAGAGAGGGTTGGTGCCGGGTGTGTGTTGAAAGTTGGTTTGAGCAGGGAGGAGATGCGAAGACGGATGCCAGCTCAGTGGTCGTCCCTGATTGGTAAAGGTCTCTTGGCTTTGGGGTCCCAGGTTCTGGGCGGTGTTGAGATACACAAGGACTTGCTTCTGGCGGCGACTGTTGCTGCCGTCAGTCATCATGGTTCTCCTCCTGGCAGCCATCATGGCGGATCTAGGGCTGTTGTTGGCGCTGGCAGGCTTCACGACTCGCATAGCTGTGCCTGTTCGTTGTCCCGCGGATCCTCGTGAAAGTCGACGGCCTATTGCTTGGCCCGTGTAGAAATCATCATAGTACATTTGTTGAGGATAGCCTACGGCAGTGTGCGCGGGCATCCCATGAGCAGGATGCTGCATCATCTTGCCCTCAGTGTTGGTGTTATTCGTGGTTGATGGTGGGGTGTATGTATAAGATTGTCGAATAGTGTGTGAGAGCTGCTTCAAGCACGCAGGAACGGGCTCTTTGTTCGTAGCAACTGCGTATTTCAGGAGAATGATTGTCGAAGGATGAAAAAGACTTTGGTCGATGTGAAAATTCCAAGATCCAAGTCTGAGGAGGAATGGATCCGGCGTGGATTAAGTATGGTTGCAAGTTCATGGCCACGACAAGGAGCAAATAGGGCGAAATCGAAAGGGGCGTTTATTAGTTCCATGGGGAGTGTCGTGCGGGACCACAGGCAGGGGCAGGAGTTGGGTAATGGCGTTCAAACAGGAAAGAGGTCGATCAAAGCCCGGCGGTAGGTTATAGAATGGCTAGGTTGAACTAGTGCAACGCCAGATCCAATTTGAAGACACACAAAACGCACACGCCCCAATTCAGGCCTTCGGATCTTGATGTGGGCCGGATAGCAGCCACCAGCCCTTGCAACCACGAACAGGGATCTCGCTTTTTGCCTTTGTCGAGCGGGCTTGATGGCTTAACTAACATCGCCGCAGCACACACGCACTCTCGAAGTCTCTGGACACTCTCGCACAAGAGGCACACACACAGCACACGCTGCGCCGACCATGCAGGGTTGGTGGGCTTTCTGTGCCTGGAGCAAGCTTGGCGGTTGGCCGGCGCTGTGATGGATGCATGCAGGCAGGCAGGCATCCTTGGGGTCGCCAAACGTGTGGGTGACGCCTGGGGAAAGACGCCGAGTCCTTGAGTCGCTGCAGGGGTGCTTCGTACGATACCAGTAATGCTGGGCACGACGACGCGTTGCTGGTTAAGCGTGCTATTCGCATACTGAGTATACTTGCACGGCAGGGTCGTTTGTTTTTTAGATTTGCCTCAGCATCCTGGGCTCGGGCTCTCGCCCTTTGCTATCATTTTGGTGGCTCAACGTTTCTGCTCCAGCTTGTATCGCATGTAGTGGGCAGGTCTTCCGAGCCGCCCCTCCCAAAAGGCCAAGGATTGGTGTCCATGCCTGCCTAGTATGGCTGGATGTGGGCTCTGATGAAAAAGATGATGAAAAAGAGGTGTGGTTCCATACGGGGCAGGCGCAAGGGGTGTCTCATCAGATGGATTCCAGGTGCAAAGACCTGTTTGATGCATCACAGCCAGCAGAAGAGCAGAAGGGATGGAGAAGACATACCTAGCTTCCATCTGAGCGGCGCCAATACCCTAGCCCAGCACCCTAGCAACCTGGCTGGCGGGGGGGGGGGGGGGGGCAACAATAGTGCAGCGCCAGCCGAGTCCCAGCCATGTCGATGGCGTGTCGTCAAAAAGTGTGGGCGACCTTGTGGAGCTTTCATCACTTTTTTACTTCGTTTTTAGCTGACTTTGCATCAGGACGTTAACACAGCCGCGCAGGCTCCAAGCGGCATCGTGCTCCGTCTTGACGGTGCATTTGCGCTGTGCGACTCAGTCCCGCATGGGACCATGGACATGCACATGGACATGCTGTCAAGAATGCTCCTCTCTCATCACCAGAAATTTTATCGTGACGCTCCAACCACCTACTAGTTCCGCTTTCCTGGCGAATGCCCGTCAAGTACGGAGTACGGATATCGATCTTGAACTCTAGAGTAGGAGTTGGGGTGGTCATGACGGGCTGGCTGCCACAGCCAGTAAACACGGCTCTTGATTAATGTTTGCTGTGGATGTCGGGAATGCCAGAGACGAGCGAGCGCCTGTGACTGATCTGCGTTTTTGCGGCCTGCACACAGTTTGCGATGCGGACGGGACACGTCCGACAATCAATGACAACAGAATATTGCTGTTTCAGTAGCGAGCGAGTTAGCGGCAAGAACCAAGTCCAGTAGCTTGGTTAAAAAAAAAAAAACTACTGGTACGGGTAGGACAACCCAGCACCAGCCAAACCGACCCCGCTTGAACCGCCAGAGGCAGCTGGGGCAATGACGGAAAGGAGTAAGATAAAATAAAATGTAAATATGCTCTTGCCCGATGGGCTGATGGAAGGGATACGGAAGGGTGTTGCTGGGGACACGCTGTGGTGTCGACTTAGTGGTGACGCAGACGGTACATCAGCCATTCGCATGCTGCGGACAGGAGGCAAGAGGGCCTAATCTGGAGGGTGGCGTGGATGTCGGTGGGCGTGAGCCCAGACCTCGTCGAAGTTTCTTGGGATTCAAACGCAACAAGGCTTGTGAGTGGGGAGTTTCCAGCTCCATCAATGCCTGTCTTGGACTGGGAGCGGATGATGTGGAGAGGGGTACGGCCATTGTCGCAGGGCCACCGACATGTATGATGTCTATTCGTATGCGTTGTTCGGAGGTACCAGTATGCACATCACTTTTTCCCTCTTGCTCTTCTTTTCGGCTTGAGGTTGATTGAACCCGCCGGTTGCTCGCCCATTCACCGGGCTTGACTAGTCGCACCCTTGAAAAGACATGGCTCCCCACAGCCTAGATTTTCACCTAGGAGGGCGTGCTGGGCGTTGACGTAGCAAAACAAGGGCAAGCGGCATGTCAGTTGAGGGTTGTAAAATGAAGCCGATCTCATCAACGTCGCCACTGCCACTCGTGAGATTTGCTCCGTGCAACTGTGCTCTTGGGCTGAGGGTTCTCGCTTGTTCTGACCGACGCTGACAGGACTAAGCACGTAGGGACGAACGACGGTGATGCGGTGCAATGAGCAAAGCGATATCTGAGGTCTAGTTCAATATTATGGAGAAGCATCAAGTGCAAGACTCACGCAATGTTGGCAATGTCCGTTCCACAGTGTGGCGACACGAGCAGAGTTTTGCTCTGCCTGCAGTGTTGCTGCATGCGCACGACGGGCGTCAAACATGATCATGTCGGGATCAGTCATGAGGATGCTGGATGGCTTACGTGTCCGAGAGTGTGTGCACTATTCGCCATCTCTTTCTCAACTACAGGCGATTCCAGACCAGGGCGGCTGAGCTTGAAGAAGCGGCTAGTTTGCAGGTGGCACGCTTTGCTCAAGTTTGCAACTACCTGACACGCGGGTGACAAAAAACATCGCCGCCCTGCCCGGCTAAGATTCGCTCTTGTCAGCTAAATCCGTTCAAAATAAATATTTTTAAAATACTAAGAATTATAGATGGTATTAGAGGACTAATTCCTCTTTTTCTTTTTAATTATCTTATTCTATACGTGGTGTACCTTATGGAATATTCAGAGTCCATCGGCGATGTTTTTTGTCACCCGCGGGCCTGAGTAGGTAAGTACAACCTTCTCCTCCTTGTAAGAGGTCCCTTTATTAGCGAGGTATTGCCGGCTGTCAAGTGCTTGGCGGCGTTGCGTCCAGTTGGCTCCACGCATCCACCGCCTACCGCAGCCCGTGTCCAGCTGTGCCTTTGGGCTTCAGGCAGTCGAGCTCAGGGCTTCGGCATTTCCTCGCTCTCCAAGACAATGGCGATTACTGGTAGCAACACGCTGTCACAGCCAAATCACAGCATGAACAGCTCGGTATTACTTTGCCTGCTGCCTGACCGCAAAGGCACACCCACACGATGGTGTGCTGCTTCTGGCGAACTCTTTGACGGTCTCGGTCTCGCCCTGCTTTGAGTGGTGGTACCTACCTACAGGGCACGCTGCAGCATTACAGCGCCCACCACCCACAGCTAGAACATGCTAAATCCACCTACCGCCACCAGCATGCTAGACTCTGCTGCCCATCTTTTACCATATTGGAACTTTATTCCTATACAAGAAGATAACTAATTATTCGTCCAAGGTTTCCTCCGTTATTATTAGTGGCTAGATTTAATTTATTTTCCTCTTCTTGATTTTTTCCCAACGTGACGCGTTTGCACTTTCAGCCCGCGGCGACGGCCAGCCAACCAGATCCCCTCTTCCAGCGGAAGCGGAGCCCCGCCGCGGCGGAACAACGCGGCGTGAAAATCCCTGCGAAGCACCTTCACATCTACCAGTACGGATTAGTACCTACTCATTTCTCGTTTGTTGCATGCTTCACAGCACTGCGTCCAAGCTTTCAACACCAACACACGAGTTGCATCACCAAACTGCATATCAACGCTCAACCTACGGCAATTGTTACTCCATCAAGTCCCATTCGCCTCGAGTGCAGCACATGTGGCTTGTCACTCGTCTGGTTTCATCCATCCGAGCACACAGCGCTACAGAGAGCTCTGTCTAGAAAATAATAATATGTCCGACAGGCAAGGAGCTCGTGAAGATATGTTAGCCGTGATATAGGTTGGTGGCGACGTTAGCCCGTGTCACCACCCGCTGGTCTCAACATTTCCCATTCTCTCGAACCCATCCTAGGCGCTCAAACCGATTTGTGCTACGGCGCCTTGAATCAGATTACAGTGGTAATAGTTAAATATGTCAGGCGGACCCTCACTTCGAAACATTGGAGCCCTTCAACATTGGATTCCTTCACGGGAGCTGACAATAGCCGACATCAAGGCGTCTTGCGACGGCCCTCCCACGACAGAAGCACATCACGCCCTCCAAACGGCGCGCAATGCAAGTCGGGTCAGTCCGCGATGATGCCTACACCCCGGCGCACTCCCTCCCCGGATTGTGATGCTGCGTTCGGTAGGTGGCGCTGTGGTCACTCCTCGTGACGGACACCAAGTGCGCTCTGTAGCATCCCCGGTCGAGCAAACGGACGGAAAATGGCAGGTTTCGGCGATCCAGAGTTACCTACAGCAAATCCTCCATACTGACGAAAAGGAGGGGCGAAAGGCAGGGGCGGTCAGAGGTGGAGGTGGATGGTTCAGTTCAGCACGACGAATACCACTCACAACTCGTTAATAACTCGTGTCTCGTTGCAATAACTAGAACTTGACTGTTCGAATTGCTCAAGCGACGCTAGCCTCTAGACTCCGCCACCGCGAAAAGCCCACCGTCAACGTCCTGCTCTGTCTCCAGCGGGGCGACGCAAAATATGGCTGGCTTTGGTGGGCTGCGCTCTCTGCAAAGCTTCTCGACCAGGCCCCTGCTCGTCACTTACGAAGTCACTATTTCGCCGCTCATTATGCGCCCTTTGGAAGGCGTGGTTCTGCGGTGGGCACGGAATGTGTGTGTGCGTCCCTTCCCAGCATGCAGTCGCCAACAAATGAGACGAACGAGAGCCATCCAACTCATGCCATACGAGGCCACGCCGTAGCCTGACCCATGGGACACCGAAAGCCGTGCCCTGCAATATTGGACACGCTACTCCTTACTGAGGGGCTCAAACAACTCCAAAGTTCTGGTAAGCAGCCATGGCCGGACCTAGCCAGTTACAGGAGCTTCTGCTAAAAGACTGTCGGTCGGCATCCCGTTTTAGCTTTGGGGCCATCGCTGCACAATGATGGGCACTTCGCGTGCTTGGCGGCGCTGCGGACACGGCAACCTCACGCCTGCCCCGTGCCATGACACAGGCAGGACCATAAAAACGGCAATGCCGTTGTGCTCTGCCATGAATGCGCAAACCCAGGGAGACCATGTCATTACGGTTGCGGAAGTGCGCCTCGTGGCTGACGGACGTGCAAATTCGGTGCTGCAACTGCAACACAAATCGAGATGAACGTGTTCCATATCTAAGTTTGGACTGCCCCGTGAGCAGGCAGCATGCATGTGAGTGCCCGAGCCAAACGGGGGCTGGGCAAAGAAAACAAGACTTGTCCCCTTGTAAGGCTTCTCTATTCTGTTTGGGGCGCATGTCTTTTCTGCTCTCACGAAATGAAGCTAACACCCTGTAATACCAAGGACCTCGCAACTTTACCAAAGCTAAAAAAGGCAACTGTTTGGGACAGTTAGGCCCGTGGTACCGGTGCGTATACTGAGTCAGAACCAAGTCAAGATGCAAACAACGGCGATGCTCTTTCCGCATCTGCGGCCCTGCACGCCGTACTGGTATGTGTGCCTCCATTTGGAAAGGTTTGGAAAGGTGACTTGCTTCCCGTTTCTTTGACGATTGACCCTGCTCTTTATTTTCCTTTATTCCCTCCCTGGCTCCACTCCGCCATCTTTTGGCCAGAACAATACTGAGTTGAGCAGCTACTCGATGCTTGTAGCCGCTGGCACGCCCCCATCCTACGACAAACCCCTGGTCGTGCGAAAACGTGTGGGAGTGGCCTAAATATACACAACCACAGTTCTGCAGCAACGGGTGGACATGATGGAGACTGAGCAATTGTTGTGATGTGCCAGTAGGTCCCCTTGCGGGCTGCCTAGATAATCCCGCGAGTGTGGAGGCAAGCCTCGCACTGGCATTCAACCAGCAATAGATGTACGACGTGGGCTCATTCTGTGGCGCGCCGCAAAGGCAAGGCCTACGAGGAGGCAACAACATCGCCTGTGCTCTCTTTTCGTTGTGTAGAATCTATTTACACACGCGCATCTTCTCGGCTATTGAGCAGTGACATTTGCATAACGTTACACACTGGGGCCAACTCTAGCCAACCTCTATCCGTCTGTCAGGGAACAGTGCTTGGCAGCCAGAGTCCCCAGACCTGTTGCCAATGTACAGGTAAGGTTTCATGGCTCGCCAGCTATTGTTCTTTTTTCTTCGGCATTATTATTGACGGCGAGTGGAGTGAGATCCTGTTTGATGCGTAACGAGATATGGATGGCCCATGGCCCTCCAACACATCTCGTCACCACGGGACGCAGTGAGACCATCCATCCACCTGCTCCCTCTCGGCTGCCCTCTCGGGTAGCATGTCTTTTTGTACGTTTCAGTCCTCGTTTTTCTTTTGGTTGGGCCGCTCACCGTGGTCAAGTCGCCCAAATGCTGCCACACGGAGGCGGCTCACTTTTTTCTCAATCTCTTTTCCTACGCCTAGGCCAGAGACGGGCTCACAGCGGCTTTCGACGCCACCAAGCACCACAAGCCTGGGAGTGTGATAGCAGCCCCATGCCCATACTACTTGGTAGTAATCCCGGCCTCCTGGGCTCGCCTTGTATTTTTACTGATACGCCCTGCCCCCACACGCCCCCTTCTACCCCGACTCGGCTAAAAAAAAAATCTCGACGTTCCGCTGCTCCCGTACGGTAGAACTAATTAGCTTCGTGACTCGTCATGCACTCTGTTGGCATTACAGTATTGCATGCTAGCTAATAAGCTAAGTTTCTCTCTTGGTCAGGAGCCACCTGACCCTCGATAGATCTGCTCAGCATGCGTACCGAAACCGGCGGGGGGTGAAGGCATCAATGATGGTTAGCAGCGTGGCTTGCCCATAGTGCCAAGGCTGAAGTAAAGCCTGATATATTGTGACGTGCCTCAGTGATTCGGAAAACTGCCGTCATGCTCATGGTGGCCATACCTGGCAACCGGAAGCGCAATACCGTGCGTTCTGCCACCAACAGCAGAGGCCAAGCAAGGTATTCTTACCGCAGTGTTGGATGCATGCTTGACAGCCGAAACCCATGAGTCTCGGTAGGAAACTCAAAGCCCCATGGGCGCCTTATTTCGTCACCCGCATTCTTTGCACAGCCGAGTTGCATGGCTCGCCCTAACAAGCAAAGTTCACGCCGCCACAGTACTACATGGCTGCAGCAACACCAGAGCCGCCTTCTCATCCGTCGTTTGCCAGCTGTGCTTCATGTTGTCGGCGGCCACCGGTGATGACTGGTACCAATACGATCCCTCTGGTTCCCAGCTGACGATGGCACGGCAATTCAGAGCAAAAGCCTCCCAGACGCTGCAGGAGCTGCGCAAAGAAGAAAACAGAGACTAAATCTATATGCGCAGGATGCTCACTGCGTTGCATCTTGACGGAGCCCACATCATGCCTCTTGTTCGACACCACCCTTCTGTTCTCCTTCAGGGACCTGCCCAGTTGAGAATAAGTTATGACGACCAGGAGCCTACGCCTACCCATGCGTTCCCACTGCGCCAGCCATGTCCGGGTCACGGACGATCCCCCGTCGGTACAGGGTCCACATGAGCGGTAGCGGCTCCTCCGATGGCACCTCCGTCAGGTTCTCCATCTTGCTCGCCCCCGTCCGGGTCTCGTCTGGCCATCGGCTGACAGTTGGAAATTTTCTCCTTGGTCCCACGGAAAAGAGCGCTAGTTGAGTTTCTAATGCCGCTGCTCACCGTCTGCTAACTTAGAAGCTGAGGCTGAACTCTCGCCCAAACCAACCCTGTCCATGCTAACAATTTCGTAGCTGGGTGTGGCCCTCCCTGACACGTCTTTTTCGCTCGCCCCAGCGCAGCTGTTAAAAAAAAACCTACATTCCCTGGAGGAGGGGCCCTGTCCTCGAACTCTTGCCGTTACGCAATGTAATACTGTCATTGGCATCCCGCTTCGATGGAGAGAAATCTTGCGGCAGGGACGGCATCACCGGGACCTAGTGACCGGGCGACTTGAACAGCGATGCTAACTTCAAAGCACCTGCGTCGACCGTCTGGGTGCGGCAACCTGTCCCGTGACATGTGCAAACCGGCAACCTCTCCCTCAACCCTTCCTCTTGTCACGGGCGCAGATTGCCAGTGCTCATATGCGAAATGTTCTTTGCAACCAAACTCCCTGGGGATGCTCGAAACTATCCGTACAGCGTGGAGGCTACATATATCGAGAGCGTGCTGATGCTAATAATGCCTCTTTCTCAGCGCCAGTCCCATGGTGAGGGACTTGCAGCAGACCATCCTTGTAGCATCTTTATTACCCACACTGATATAAGAAAGGCACCCGACGTAATGTGAATCGCCAACAGCATCGTTACACCTGACGAGGAATGCTACTCATCATTCCGCATCTTGCCTCCCTCCCCTTACTGGGGCGCATGATGGATCGGCCAGGCCTGTGTAACAATTTCAAGCTTGGTCGCTGGACATTGTCCTTGGCGAGCGCAGGCAGCCCAGTTTGCCCAGCTCTGTCATTTCAACTCAGTGGGTGTGTGGGATAGTTGGCAAATATGCACCACCGGACTCGTCACCGTCATTTACCTTGCACAATTGAAGGGCCAACAACCGTCGCAGGGGAACAGTGCTCATGCGGGCGATAAAGTGTGCACGTCCTCCGTATTCGCCAGACGGCACAGGATCCTGCCGGGCCATATTCTCACACTGATCAGCGCCAGGCACCACAAAGCAATGAGGTGCTTTTGCCCGCCTTGATTGAGCTGCAGGCGGCGCAATGTTGGGAGGAAACTAGCGAGAAACAGCACACGCCCCTCTACGCGACGATCCAGAAGACACGGGCATAACAAAGCATGCCTAAGAACGGGACAGCCTCAAAAGGGTTTTAATTTGGGACTTGAAGCATCGCGCCAGGGGACAGGTGACAGGGTCGCAAGTTCGCAACTCTGCTGCTGCTGCTGCTGCTGCTGCTGCTGCCGCCGCAGCTCTTCTCGCCACTCGCCTGTGTAAGCACCTCAATAGAAGGGACGAGGTGAGACACCGGGTCGAGGTTTGGCCGCAAATCTGTTCGAGGTGGGAGTGTTTGAGTGTTTCTATATTCAACGAGCCGACAGCAGACCCCCTCTCGTCATTGAATTGGGGGCCGCCATGCAACCAGTTTGGCGCCTTGGTTGTACCGAGATGCAGGACAATTTATGCCAACGCTCCCTTTCTCCGCGCACATATACTGGTGCTAGATCGCGCGGTTCCCGCCCGGCAAGCCGTTATAATCGAGGCGGAAGACAACCTCCCTTTTCTCTGCAGCTAACCCGAGTTCCTTGGGCCTGGTGGGAAGGTAATATCCGCGGAACCACACCTATTCGAGAAGGCCCAGAAAGCGTTTCGCTGGCACCTGGTTAACAAGTCACCAAGCCGTTACTTACCATGTCGGCCATGTTTTCAGGCTGCTGCAACTCAGCTCTGGCTGCAGTGCATTCGAGGTAGCCCGAGTGATTGTGAGCAAATCAAATCGCCTTACTTTGCTGTTCGGAATCGCATGTAGGTAGGCACTGTACATGATTGACATGTCACTTTTTTCTCTCTCTCTCATTTGCATGTGCAGCCATCTGTTGCCGCCCGTTTTGCCCAATTTTGCTTTGTCGCGACGCCACGTTCAGGTGACAAGAAGCGACAGCACCACAGCCAAACAGCTTTTGCTGCGGCCCTTGCAGGGCACAACCTCGCTACCACCACAGTCGTGACAAAAAGCAAGATGCGAATTTCTTCTGGTCGGGGAGCACAGATGGTGTTTTTTTTTTGTTTCTCGTCGCGTCGCACCACCACCACTAGCAAAACGGGCCAGCTCTTTTGTAGTGTAAGCCGCATGGTCGCAGGGCTTCGGTCTTTTGCATCAAATTCAGAAGAACATGGTCAACAGCGAGCCGCCGGCTCAGAAAACTCGGGGTACTTGGTTAGCATGTGGCGCTCAAACATACATGGCGACTGGCATGCAAGCATACTGATACTAGGTTATTCCTGCCTACCTGACACTGAGATCAGTGAGTCATCGAGTTGAAGCCAAGCCCACAATGGCTGCCACTCACACTGCACCGTATCGAACAAGAACTTTTTGCTTTTAACTTATTTTATTAGTGCTTCAAAACTCCTTGGTTGTTTCACCGCCCTCGAGCTTCACAAGCGCACAAGCTCCAATTCCATCAATACTGTCTAATAACGGGATCGCGACTCGAGTGTCTCGGATTTTGGGCCTGCGCAAAAAGAGACTTTTCGGCTGTTTCTTTCCGTATTTATCAAAGGACACCCACCAGCCATCCTCATATCTCGACACCTCCTGAGATGAAGAGGTGCGGTGGAGAATATGAGACGCATCAGCACAAACCAGAATGGGCGCGCAGTTCGCTAACCAGCAGTCGGGTATCGGACAGTTGTGCATGTATGTAGAACCATCCATGCTGTGTGTGATGGCACGGGGTGTGTTTTGTTTTGCTTCTGCTGGGTATGTACGGCTACGCCCCCGAAATCACGCCGTCGTCACAGGGCAGCGCTTCTGGGTTTGTATCACGTCGTGGCCCAACCCGGCGAAGCCTTCGCGCTGAACTTTGAGCGTAGCCAAGTCGACAGCGAAGCGCACGCAGCGACGCGCATCCCAGGGCGTATTCTCGTAACCACCTGTAGTGAGGCCGTAGAGCATTCCGGCAATGAATGTGTCTCCCGCTCCCACGGAGCTAGTTGTTTTGTCGGTCCACGTTAGTTTCCTTGTCTCATTCTCGTAGTCCCCTTCTAAATTTCTTCCAATCTCTCATGACAGACATATCCGGAAATCGGTGGGGGGCAAGGCAAAACGGGAAGAAACGAAAAGAGAGACATACTCTACGACGGTAATTTCGTCAGGCTGTTGCTCGATAGGGCAGTGAATCTGGTCCCCCGATAAGTGAGACATTGCATAGGCCCCCCCAGCTCCCCAAGGGCACACGGACAGGGATCTATTAATTGGCCACATGGTTAGATTTTCAAATAGCAGGGAGCCGTTGCAAGGGGAATTAAAAACATGAAGAGCACGGAACGCACGCTTGTCCTGCGGGCTCGGCCGTGAGACAGTCCATTGCCGAATTATACCCGCGATCCTGTTGTTCACAAAGCCCAAATCAGCATGAGCAGTCCGGCAAAGGGGGTGCGTTGCCGTCTGATTGCTCGTCTCTCCTCGCAACCTACCTCTGCCCAGACTTTCGAGTAAAAGACAACGTCTGCTTCGGCGGCCAGCGCACGCAGCCCTTGTCGCCCCGGCTTCTCGACTTCGACGCTGATTTTGGATCCAGGGAGAATGCGGCGTAATATCCGAATGCATTCGAGCGTGGTTTCCGGTATGCGACCCTAGATTTTGCATGACTCGAATATGAGCCGATTCTGTTCCCACTGCCATGAGGATTGCAGGTCTACATCATTGGGGCTGGCAATAATTTCGCCCTTTGATGATGCTAATACATATATGAGCGAATGTTGTCGCTTACCTCAAAGTGCCACCAAGATTGGCCCTCTGCTTGGAAATCGCGCGCGACGGCCTCAAACTCGGCGACTGTCATTTCCTCGAGCGCGTTGTAGTTGACGAGCGTGCGGCTGCCCGTCTTGCTGCTCCGGATAATGTAGCTGCTCGCCGCCTCGGCCGCGTCCGCGCGGTAGAGGCAGTGCTTGAAGCTAATGGGCGTGCCATTGCCAAACGACTGCATCACTTGCCTTGTCGCTGGGCTGTCCTGCTTTGGCAAACATGCGAGCAGGTAAAGGCGGTTCTTGGCCGTCTCGTCCGGTCGCGAGGGGTCGTCATCCGGGACGTCTCTGTTGGCGCCGCGAGCGGAGGCGTCGGCGGGACGCACATCATTCAGTTGCTGAAGCACTTCTAGCGTGTTTGCGCAGTTTCCACCGCGTCTTATTTCCAGATTAGAGGCTCGCAGCTTTGTGTCCTCTTCTGGGTAGTGTGGCACACTGAGGTGCAAAGACAATGAATTAGCGTTGGAGTAATCAGAGAGCGTCGTACGTATGGCGGCAAGGGTACTTGCGTGAGAATGGTGTCCAGGTAGCAGGCCCCTACCATTACGATGTCCATGTTCGCCGTATCAGAGCGGTATCAGAGCGCCGTTTTCTTAAGGTCTCTGTTGCGAAGTCGTTGGCTGTGTTGTGAGGCTGAAGATGTCGTCGACACCCGTCGACACGGGTGACTAGAAGCAGCCTGAATTCGGCTCCATCAAATCTCCAGCTTCAACAACAATTAGAGGAAAGCACATGCCGTGAAATTACAGCACATAGAGACATGCATCAAATTACCGATTTCAACATTTCCTGCAATAGAATCTTCTCCTCATCCGTCCCAGGCACATACTCGCAGGCAGACCCGTATCAATGCAGGCTCTATGACGTGGTAACATGACTTACCCTAGATCAATCTCCAAATAGGAGCAACGGGAATGCTACGCGATGCGTGGTAGAAGGACAAACACACGAAGATAGGGCACGATTAAACAGCGGCCATCTGGAATACGAGTGGAAGGAGCTATCGGAGGGGGTATAATTGAGCGTATTGGCGTTCTACCCAATTGCGCTATTGACGTGGGATGCTCCAGCGTCGGTCAAGAAGAAGACCCGGGCTCGTAAAGGCGACAATTTGCCAGTCGGGGAGTCGCGATAATCATGCCGAGAAATGTACAAAAAATTTCCTTAGACTGCCATATATCATCCGCCCGCAGTTGATCTGTTCTCTCAAGCAGCGGCAATGCCCCGCGTCATCACAAGCTCCGACCTTTTTGGTGGGGTTGAACCCGACCTCTCTAGCTCCGACGAACATTGGCTTCATAATTTAAACTTTGTCTGGCAACATAGTTTTGCGCACTTTGACTGCCAAGCTAAACACCTAGCACTGGCTGGTACTGTGCGACCAGATTTACTTGCGCGACCATACTACTCGAGCTACAAGATATACTCGGCGACTGCGCGATAGCTTCCGGAAGCCTTTGCCGATCATCGCAGAAACAGAATGGAGGCCGACAAAGTCCCGAGCGAGGACAAAGTGCCAAAGACGACAGATAAGCAGCATGACCTGGTATTCGAAGATGGCTCCGATGGCAGTGATGAGGAGTGCAAAGCAGTAGAGGTTCGTACGAGTCTGCCACGTTTCCGTTGCATCCGATCTCTCGAGGGAGAGCGGGTCGGCATCATGGCTGTGCACGGAATTGCGATGCTAATGCCGTGAGATTGTGACCAATATAGGTTGTGTTTGATCCCACGAATCCATATAGACGAAAATCTTCCCTTGTGTCCTCGGAACATCCGACCTGGAACTCCGTCACTGTGCAGCGCAGGCAAGGCATGGTGCAGCAGTACCTTGAGAGCCAGCGACATGGCGGCGAACCCCAGCCAGCCAAGTCATACCGGGCGCATCCCGCGCTGGGAGGCGCCAGCTCCCAGGGCGACGGTTCTATGCTTGTACCAGCTTCCATTTCGAATAGCGTGTCGCTGGCGACCACCGTCGCGCACGGCTCCGAGCGGCGCCATTCTCGCGCTATTGTCGATCCCACGAGTCTAGACAGCGGTGAGGTTGGCCAGCCCGACCAGCAGGATTGGACTCGCGAGATGATGCGGAGCGCGTCCGAGGTGGACTTCCTCGCCATGCAGCAGCGACACCACGAGAACACGAATGCCGAGAACCGCGAGGCCCCATCGCGCATGCTCACCAAGAAGCAGCTCAGCGACATGGCCTGGGGCGTGCGTGAGCTGAGCAGACGGATCAGCAGTATGCGCATCCGTGTGCGCGTCAAGTCCATTATGCTATTGACCAAGATATACGACCAGGACTTGATACCTACCACGAGAGAGCTGGCATCCTGGCTGCTGTGCCTTAACCGCGACGTCAAATACGTAGTGTATGTTCAGGATAAACTGCGAGACAACAAAAAGTTCAACGTGAACGGTCTCATCAACGATATCTGCGACAAGTATGCGGCCGAAGACTCCAGCCTGGATCGGGCTCAAGCATATGAAGACGTCAAGAAGAGACTACGCTTCTGGGATGAAGACATGTGCCGTACTAGGCCACATGTTTTTGATTTCGTCATCACGCTGGGCGGTGACGGGACCGTGTTGTATGCGAGTTGGCTGTTTCAGCGCATCGTGCCTCCGGTGCTCAGCTTTGCGCTAGGCAGCCTGGGATTTCTGACCAAGTTTGATTTTGACGAGTATGCGCCGACCCTCACCTCGGCTTTCACCAAAGGTGTCACCGTCAGTCTGCGGCTGCGATTCGAAAGCACCGTTATGCGCAGCATACGGCGTACAAAGACTGCGTCCGAGCAACTGGATGGCCTCAAAATCGGAGAGGGCGGCACGACAAGTGAGGAAGAAGACGAGAACGAGACGCACAAGAAGCGAGATCTCGTCGAAGAACTCATTGGCGAGGAGAGAGAAGATGCCCACACGCATCGGCCAGACGGAACGTTTGAGATTCTCAACGAGGTTGTCGTTGATCGCGGGCCGAACCCGAGTAAGTATCGTCATCTATGCCAAACCGATGCAGATGAGCTAACTAGCCCCCCCCCCCCCCGCCCTCCCCCAACAGCCATGTCGTATACGGAACTCTTTGGCGACGACGAGCACTTTTCCTCGATCCTGGCCGATGGCATCTGCGTGTCCACACCGACGGGCTCGACGGCGTACAACCTCGCGGCCGGCGGCTCGCTGTGCCATCCGGAGAATCCCGTGATGCTCGTGACGTCGGTCTGCGCGCACACGCTCTCGTTTCGGCCCATTATCCTGCCCGACACGATTGTGCTGCGCGTGGGCGTGCCGTACGGCGCGCGGACATCGTCGTGGGCCAGCTTTGATGGCCGCGAGCGCATCGAGCTCAAGCCAGGCGACTACGTGACGATTAGCGCGAGCCGGTACCCGTTTGCGTCGGTGCAGACCGAGGGCCGGCGAAGCGAGGACTGGGTGAATAGCATCAGCGGAAAGTTGGGATGGAACACGAGGCAGAAGCAAAAGGAATTCAAGACTTGGGACCAGTGAGGCTCCTTCGAATGGCGTCTTTTTTTTTACTTTGCATATAGACGGGAGGGCTGCGGATGCCGTTTTCCTTCTGTACTTGTGGTCGAGGGCCGGAGGATAGTATTATATGGGATCTTATAAGGGTTGGATAATGAACAAGTATATATATGTACATTGACGACGGCCATCTCAAAGGGCACATCTTCAGTATGGGGCCATTCAGCCCATATTAGTTCTTTTGCACCAAAACGACGAAAAGTGGCCTGACATTTGCTCTTGAGACATGCATAGAATTCATTGATATCGTCTACCTAAGTTTTGCCTGGTGTGCTTGCCCCCGCTACGCAGCGATCAACACATTCGAGGCTGGCTTCCTTCTGCAATTTGTGTCTGCGGCCGCATGTACAACCACACCCATGATGCCAGACCCCCGCCGATCCAATTCGGCGCCTTTCCCCCCCTGAACCCAACCCCCAGCTTCTATAATCGCTTTCTGCCCAACAACGAGCCGGTTCAAACTTGCATCTAACGGATTGTATTGCATACAAGCCACACACACACACACACACACACAAAATGAGCTCGCCCGCTCTGCCCCCTGATCTGTTCGACACCGCGACGCTCGTGTCGCTCGCCGCGACAGTCGGCATTGTCGGCGTCGCCTACGCGGCGTCGCGCCAGTTCCTGCCGCCGCGAGGCAACACCCCCTCGGCACTGCGCTTCCTCTTTGTGTGGCATCTCGCCGACGCGCTGTGCCATTTCATCCTCGAGGGCAGCTTCCTGTACCACTGCTTCTTCTCGTACGTCGAGGCTTCGGCGCCGGCCGCCGCGGGGCTCACGGCGTCGCCGTTCAACTACCTCGGGCACGGCGCGGCGCGGGTTTACGGCGCGCAGGCGGGCGGCGCCAGCAACCCGTTTGCGCAGCTGTGGATGGTGTATGCCCGCGCGGACAGGCGCTGGGCCGGCGCGGATCTCGGCGTCATCAGCCTCGAGCTGCTGACCGTCTTCTTTGACGGGCCGGTGGCGCTGTACGTCGCGTACCTGATTGCCAAGAAGGACGACAAGGCGAGCTTCTGGATGGTGGTGCTGGCTACGTGCGAGCTGTACGGCGGTAAGGCGATCCAATCAGCGTGGGGACGCTGATGGAACGGAGGATGAAAAAGATGGAAGCTAACATTGTGAGTCAGGTTTCATGACGTTTTGTCCCGAGTGGCTCGTTGGCAATATCAATCTGGATGGTAGCAACTTTATGTACATGTGGGTGTACCTCGTCTTCTTCAATATGCTGTGGGTGGTCATTCCGCTGTACGCTATATGGTACTCGTACCGTGACATCTCCCACGCGTTTGCTGTTCGTGCGTCAAAGAAGGATCAATAAAGTGAGAAATCTTCGACTGTTTGATTTGTTCGTTTGGCGCCGCTGTAACTATCGGTTTTGGAAGTGGTCATGACAACTTGCACGAATCACTCTCGACACTCGACATTAAAGGGCCATTTTACCAAAAGATCTTGTTATTCGGACTAATATAGGGTATTCATATTCTATAGCAATCGAGAGCAATCATTCCTAGCATCCCTTGGCTGTCGTAGAATGGTAGGCTTAGATTTGCTGCTTGTGAGCACTGGCCTTGGCATCGTGGCCGCTTTCGTTGATCTTGTCGCCGACGGCATCCTTGGCGGCATTGAGACTGAAGGAGTGTTAGCTACCTAGGGATATAGCATTGTGCTTATAGACCAAGGGTGCTTACCGAGTGCCGGTGTTGGCGTTGCTGTCCTTGGCAACCTCCTTGTTAGCTTCCTTGCTGGTGCCGGAGGTGGCCTTCTGGGCCTGCTCGGAGACGTAGTTGACACCCTGCTTGATGGAATCCATTGTGATGGGATTGTTTGATTGTTTGAAAAGTTTGAGGTTTGTTTTGTTTGTAGAGATTGTGTGGAGGATATAGAAATTAGATGCGAGATCTGGGCGCAGAGATGGGACTTATATAGACAACTGAATACGGGAAGTGGGCTTGCAAACAAAGTCAAAGGGTTCATACCCCTCACTTGTAATTACGTATGTACGTGGCGTTTGCGCCGTCTTTCTTGCTTGTGATGCTCGTGATCGGCCGTTCCTGTCCATCAAACGGAAGAGTTGGAGGCGGCGTGCCAGAGTCCTTGACGTCATCTGCATTTTCCGGCCTGGAGGCCAAGGTTGCACAGCCGTCTAAAAGGTGGCGGACTACCAGCAACGAAGGAATATAGGACACGATTTCCACAGAATATAGGCATCCTGGCCAATACTTGGACGACGAATCGACGACTCTTTTGCCGTCTTGACAATTGCATCTTTTGATGTTGCGCAAGCCACAGTGAAGTGACGGGGCGGGGTGCCACAGTGTGGCACAAAAACCCACAATCAAGGTTGTCACGCATTTCTACTCGTCTACGAGCCTGTTCATGACGTGTCAGCTACCTCATTCTAGCACTTCTACTACTCCATCGAGATGCCGCCGGAAACTTGGCTCCGAAGAACTAGACTATCTTCTCCGCTTTCAGTTTCTATGAGGCATTCATGACGGCGTCAGAGAAAAGTAGAATTTGCCCATGTACGTTCCCCAGTGACGCTAATCGAAATGAAAGGTCAGCAGCCTCGCTGGTTGGGGAGCAACTTCATCATGATGCAACAAGCCAGATTGGCTTGTGAATCTCGACACGAATACCCTGTGCCTGCCTTGCTGCCTGCCGTGCCTGCGTGCCTGCGTGCCTGCAAACTGGTGCCGCTTCTCGCCTTTGATGCATTGAACCATTGACCAAGGCATTGTCAAGAAACGCGCCACTGACTCTGAGCCAAGCCTTCGACCTTGCCACCGATCTATCTTTCACGCACGGCGAACTGTTACAACTTCTATTACTCGTCGAGGGTTTTTAAAAAGAACGAAAATCTGCCGGATGTATCCCTTGACCCAAACTACATTCCAAATCACGTCTAGCAGTCGCATTGCTGCTTTCCTCCCTTTCTAGAAACTCGATTTGACCCACCAAGCGAGCCAAAATACGGCGATTTTCTCTAGTGTCTAGCTTCTGCAGGACATCTCAAACATGGCGAATAATGACAATTCGATTCCGTCTTCTTTAAGAACAGCGCAGGCAAGGAGCTCCAACATCTTTCCCCAGAATAAAAACGACGCCATGCCAGTTAGCGGCCAAACAGTTAGCGGCCACTAGCTGATACCCGCTGTGCCTCATCGCTGCTAAATCGTTCTGCACCCGCGCACGGAGGTTCCCCTTCGAACATGTTGCGAGCGGAAACGATAGTGCGGCAGGTTCAAGGTGCCTACGGCAAGGAACCATATCGAGGGTGCATTGCAATGTGTTGCAGCGTATGCAGCTACCGTCAAGAGATGGCATGATTCTGTCTGTGATTTACGAATGACTGATTGATTTGGTCGAATCGATTTTGTTGAACTCGACCGATGGACTGCAATAGCCGGGAAAGCGGCAGTCGCCGACTTACTCTCCTCAAGCCGTACCCTTTTGTGCACGCATGCCATGCTATATGCTTGCCTGGTGATAGCACGCGAATAGCCGGCTGCTGTCTGACAGGCGGCACTTTTTCCGGCCCGAAAACTCCCAAAGTGGACTGCCTAAATCTTGAAATGGAAGATGGTAGCCCCAGAAGATGGCTGAATTGGCCAATCCAGTTGTCGACGCAAGTCGCCGTCTCCTTGCTCAAACTGAATCGCCAGGGTCCGCCACCCGAAACTGTAGAGTGTTGCATCGATGCTTCACACTGCCGCCACCCACTTTACATCGCACCAGCCACTGCTGGCGGAGAATATCGGAGTCTGCCGCTGGAATTCCATTTAATATTCCAAAATTGTCATGTCAAGCCGTCTTTTATGCACGATGGTAACCCCCGGCCCGATATGTGGACTGAGTGTGTCAAGGGCATTAATACTATATCGAGTATACTGTCACCATGTGGCTTCAATGCAGGGCAGCGGAAGCCACTGTTAGTCCTGTTCATCTTGTCAAAAGAACAAAGGAAAAGCAAAAAAACATTGGTTCGAACCAATGCTTTCTTTTTCATGGGGATTTTAAAATTACTCGCGGCTGACTTGCAGCTGTCTTGCAGCTGTACTAGCACTGCTCCTTGCTTTGCCGCAGGTGGTATGCTGATGCAGATGGAGTCTCGATACGACCTTGGCTGCCACCTTCCGTGACTCGTGGCGTTTCTTCATTCCCCCAGAAAAGCCCCGACCCTTTTATGGATCTTGCATGCCAAGAGAACCGGATGCCATGCACAGCCCATGCATTTTTGTGGCGGGAAAAAAGAAAGGAAAATCGAACCCCGGGTTCTTCTCTGATGAGGGTGGCGCCGAGGAGTGAGGGAGCCAGCGAGGTGGGCTGGCTTGGTGTGTTTGGGAGATGTACAAGCCTGTTGGAGCCGGCAGATATAGATGCCGAAGGAAGCTTTGTTCGACCGTTTGGGGTCAATAGAGGACCAGAAAGGGTGTATACCCTGAGGGCTTGGTATGCCGATTATGCGTGGTGGACCTGACATCTATGCTGGAGGCTGCCTGGAGCTGTCTTGATCCCCCACGGGTCCCTGATTCAAGAAGTGTCTCTCCTCACGTTTTGAAAAAGGTTCTTTTTTCTTTGCATGTTTGTTTCTCTCTTCTCCAAGTCTCATCTTCTACCTACATCCCACTAATAGCGATTCAATCCGTCTCCTACCTACATTCGTGTTTGTCGACAAACGAGCTCGAAAGTGCAACAACGTCCAACAACAGCAAGAACAGTAACTACAGGCACGACAGCACAAACAGCACATCAACAGCATCAACGGCTTGGCTTGAAAAGTCACCTGAAAGTCATCGAAAGCTAGATGTCGGCCAATACCGAATAGACATCTGGCCAGGCCAGTGTGCTTTCCCGCACCCGACTTATTTCTAGCAGAGAAACAAGCAAATCTTTAATCCAGCCAGCCAAGTTCAAAGAGAAAGAAAATATGGGCGCCAGAAATCTCCACGTATTCGATATCAGGGCAGCTGCAGAGGGAATCATTGGTAATGGATCTTTCACCACAGACTGGACCGGCTTTCAGTTCCAAGCCAATTCGACAAACGCGGTCATCAACCAGCTACGATTCGCCACCTCCAAGACGGTACGGCAGTCGAGTATTATTCTCGCGAGCTTCAATGCAGTGGTAGGACTCGTCTTGGCGCTGGGAATCTTTGGAGACTGCTACTGGTCTGCCAAGAGGGCCGATCCCAAGATGAAATTGAGGTACGGAATCATGAAAGGCGGTGACGAAAAAGATGCCAATGTACTGACCAATTTGTACAGGACGTCAATGTATAAAATAATAGGTCCCATGAATATCTTCCCATTCACTTTGGCAATCGGAATATTCATTCAAGGGATCATTACTGCTGTTGAGCAGTCAAAGGGCCTGCAAGGACTGCTGATTCTTGGCTGTTTGCCCATTTCACAAGTCATGTTGCCCAGTAAGTGCCTCAGCCTATCAGTTCGACATGAATCAAGCAGTTTCTAACTTGCCATAGCCATTTTCATTGTACCATATATCCAGTTTGTTTTTGGGATGGAGACCACCGCGCGCGCCTTTCGACGACGGGCCTTTGACAGCTTTGGCAAGTGGACAATCTCCGTCTGCGTAGCGCTGGTCGTCGTCTCTCTCATTGCAACATATGTAGTCACCCGTGTGGTGCAGCCGCCCAACTTTTGCTTCGCCTCACTATTTTGGTTCGTGCAAAGGTATCGAGTTCTATGCTTTGCCCTCTTTACCATCATATCCGGAAGTCTGCTGCTCGGCAGCGTCATCACATTTATAAGACTCTATCAAAGCTCGACAGGCGGCGTCATCGAGAGGATTGCAGCCTCACGAATGGTCTACTACATGTGCATTGGCGCCATTACAAACGTAAGACTTCATCTGCCACCCACCTTGGTATACAACGACCACTAACGCTTCAGTAGAGCATTGTGATACCATTCTTCGCCAGTCTTACTATCCACAACGACATGGAGGTTTCTCAGTTGCGCGGTAATTTGTCCATGGCTGCCATGGTGGCCACCAATTTGACCGCTCTGACGAATGGCGGCCTCTACGTTTTCTTGCGTACCTGCCATAGAAGTAACATCGGTCGCAAGGGCTATTTCGAGATGGATCGTGAGAAGCAGCAGAAGCAGACGAGGAGGCGGCAGGTTCGCAAATCACTCATGGCGGAGACGTATACGAACCAGATGGAGCAGCCCGTCTCTCTACCCCCGCGCGTGTACCAGTCAGACTCACCTAGCGGCGCAAACCGCCAAAGCATGGTTGCGGAAAGCCAGATTGGCCTAGCGCAGACATCGAGCGCGACGGGATCTGTCAACTCTGCCGGTTCGCCAAACAGGTCTCACGCCCGCAAGGCGTCGTACAGTGTCTTTCCGCAGCAGCAACCGCCGCCGCCGCAGCAGCAGCAAACTCCGGCACTCAACGCCAAGCCACTGTCGATTCTACCCGCCGCCACCTATACGCCGCCCACGCTCGCCCGTGGCGAAAGTGCCGAGGTGAATGACGAGGATCTTGAGGCCATGGAGATTGACATCATACGGCGGGACATTTCCAGTCTGCTGCCGCCGATGCCCGGCTTTGTGCCGAGCCACCAGCGGGACTCGTCTATGGGGTCCTCTGCTACGGTGCAGATTGGCCTCCGCCTTTCCAACGTCAACGACATGCCCCGCACGGCCGACGGCGGCGGTCTTTCGTACCTGCAAGAGCGCATGCCCACGCCGCGCCCGACTTCGTCCATCTACCCTCAGACCGTCCGCTCCACCGCGGTGGTGGCGGCGAGGGAACCCGTGTCTCCTCGCAGCTCTGTGCGCGTCGGAAGTACCGTCTGGGTCGACCCGGCCAAGCAGCTGCCGCCGGCGCCACTGCAGCCAGCCAAGAAGGAGCGCAAGCAAAAGGAGCGTGACAGCCAGATGCTGCTCAGCCCGACGGTGTACAGTCCCGATGGCCCGGCAAACAGCGCGACCATGTCGAGCCCGTCGGACAAGGATCCTCGGATGTCGCCGTGGGAGCGCACGGGGTCGGTAACGGAGAAGCGGCCCTCGGAATGGATTTGAAGGGCTTTCTTTCTTTTCTTTTGAGTCGAAAGTTGCACAGGGGAAATAGGTCTGTGAGACGTGTACTACACTGTATCATCTTGTTTTCTAAGCATAGACGGGAACATGGGCTGTATACAGGCGTGGCCTTGCTATTCTTTTCTTAGCGTTTTCTTCCCCTGTTTCCTATACGATTAGACGATTTATACTTATTTTTCTTTGTTCTATTTCAGCTCTGAGGTCTATAAACATGATTCATTTTGCTACTGTACATGGGGTATATTTATGTGAATGAGCAAAGTAGCGTAGCAGCGACGTAATCTTACGAGAGATGCCAAAATTCCTTTGATGGTCCTTTAGTGTCAGGAGGGAGTTCCATCGTCGGATGCATCTTGTTCTCATTGAGACTTTGAGCTTTTCGAGTTTCTGTTCCTGGCCAACCTCTTCTCCTCCCAACGGCGCCAGCCCGCCTCGCTGAGGTCCTCCTCCACGACGAGGTCCCTTACCCGAAACGCGCGCACGAGGGGCAGGTCGAGCGCCCACGCCAGCAGACCGGAGCTGCGCAGCGCCGCGGTAACGCCGAACCACGTGACGGCCGACAGCACGCCGACGGAGCTGCCGACGAGGACCTGCTTCGGGGTGTGGTAGTTGAGGTAGACACGGCTCCAGGCGGTGGCGGCGGCCAGGCCGAGGCTCGCGGCGCTGACGGCGAGGCGCGCGACGAGCCTAGCGCCGCCTGGCGTCGTCGTCGTCGTCGTCGCCCTGCCGGGGTTTGTTGGTCGGTGGCGCACCAGGAGAAAGAGAGAGAGGGCGACGCTCCAGAAAAAGACAAACTGGGCATGGGACGAGGGCATGCCGTAGCCCTTGCCGTGTATGCGGCGCGGGCGCTCCTCCTTGATGAGGCGCTTGAGGAGAAAGTTGAGGGCTTCGCAGGCGAGCTGGCCGGCAAAGAGCAGCGCGACCTCGGCCTCGCGCGAGGCGAAAATGAGGGTGAGGTAGACGATGCCGAGGGCTTGCGGGAGGAGGGCGAGGTAGGCGCAGAGAAGCGAGATGCGATCGTCGGGGTCCTGAGGGTCGGAGGGCGGTGAAAACGGACAAAGGATCAGTAAATGACGGCGCTTGGGGGGAGAGAGGAAGGGCGTGCAGGATGGATTGGAGGGGGGGGAATGGGACTCACATAGTAAACGTGCGTGATGGAGAGAGACGCCAGTGGCGCGGCGGCTTCGTCGTAGCCCATGGTGGCGAAGGGGAGGCAATATGCGCGCAGATGGGTGGAGGATAGAGTGTGAGGGCGTCGAGTTTTATTGCATGCTGCACCTGTAATCGAAGAGGGAAAAAAGAAACCAAAATTACTGACACCGCAGTATTTTGAGAGGAAAAAGAACCGAGCCAAAACACTCGCCCGCGACCCCTTTTGTGCTTCCAGAAGGCTGCGTGAAGATGCTGGTGATGCAATGGGAAGCTAGCAGCGCGGAGGTTTGTCGGTGGGCGGGTGAAGACGCGTGGGCCAGGCGGGCCGGCCGGCCGCAAGTCAGCGGCAAACCAGCCAAAAAGTTGTAGCGCCTTCATCAGCCCAAGCAAGTACCTACATTACCAACCAAGAAGAGTCATACCGCCATCCTCAAAGGTCAACCCCATTAGGACCCCAAACAGGAGCCGTTCATCAACAAGTTCTTCTCCTCTTCCATATTCATGCTCGAGATATAATTACCATCAACCGCCGCGATATCCATTTCGCGCTGCACGGGCCACACCATCAAAACCCGTCGCCACATTGCACACAAAATCCTCCGTCTAGCGCCAACTACATTGCCACGCCACGTACGATATTCGTTATGTCTACATGATCGATCCTACTTTATCAAGCAAAAAGAAAACAAAAGTTCTTCGGTCTACAGTTTTGATCCCAAAGACTGAGACACATAATAATGACGCAGCCGCGCGACACATACTACCATGGATCCCATCGATGACAGCGACGACGTGCGTCGCACAGAGCTGGAAACGCTCGAGGCCATCTTCCCGGAGCTGCACCGGCCCGAGGGCGCCGATTCGCCGTTCACTTTTGAGCTCGAGATTCCTGTCGAGCTGGCCGAGCCTTTGACGGTTACTTTTCCGCCCGTTGGAAACACCATCGATGAGGACCCGGCATCGCAGAATGGCTACCCAGGCGCGGCAGCAGCAGCAGCAGCAGCACTACCGCCACCCCTCGACTCTCTTCAAGTGTCGCATCTCCCACCCATTTCGATACTCTTCAATCTTCCGGATGGCTACCCAGAATCGTGTCCTCCACAGGTCCAGCTGAAAATGACGTCGCAGTGGCTGCGCGATGAAACCCTCGCCCAACTGGAGAGGGATGCGCCGCGACTCTGGGAAGAAATGGGGCGTGACATGGTCGCATACACATACATTGATCATATCCAGCGTGGTGCTGATGACGTCTTTGGCACCATTAGGACTGACGGTACCCTCGCTGTCGACCCGGAGCACAAGCTCGCTGTACTGGATTACGATATCAAGGCAAAACAGGCAGCCTTTGATAGGGAAACGGTCGAGTGTGGCGTATGCTTGGGTAAGCTGGAATGACGTCCCGTTTTTATCAACTCTCGCTGACGATATATGCAGACCCGAAGAAAGGCACGAGCTGCCACAAACTGATGGACTGCGGCCACATATTCTGCGTTCAGTGTCTATGCGACTTTTACGGGGACGCCATCAAAAGCGGCGAAATTATCACTGTACGGTGCTTGGCACCCAACTGTGCCAAGGAGCGAGCCTCAAAGAGTCCTGCCGCTTCCGCTGGGCGTCCCACCAAGAAGCTAAAGACGTTCATCAGCCCTAGCGAATTGCTTCAAATCGGCCTGTCGGAGGAGCTCGTCAAGAGATATGTCACGCTCAAGTACAAGACGGAGCTGGAGTCAGACAGAAACACCATCTATTGTCCGCGGCAGTGGTGCAACGGCGCCGCCCGCTCCAAAAAGCACAAAAAGCCTCGGGGTCTCGAACTCGTTGACGTGTCAGACGATGATGACGAAGAAGACCAAGATACGGAAGTGGAGGACAGCATCAAGAAGAAGGGAAAAGCTACCACAAAAGCCAAATTCAACCCGGCCGACTTACTGTGCGTGTGCGATGACTGCAGCTTCGCTTTCTGCAGCAGGTGTCTTCAGTCCTGGCATGGCGAATTCGTGCGCTGTACAGGGAAGAAGACGAAAGAAGAGCTCACGGACGAGGAAAAGGCTTCAGTGGCATATCTCGAACTGCACACCTCGCCCTGCCCGACATGCTCTGCCCCGGCACAAAAGACGCATGGCTGCAACCACATGGTCTGCTCGCGCTGCGACACGCACTTTTGCTACCTCTGCTCAGCGTGGCTAGACCCGAGCAACCCGTACAAGCACTACAACATGCAGCCCAATGGCAAGGTGACCTCCTGCTACATGCGGCTCTGGGAGCTGGAGGGTGGTGATGGTAACGACGTCGGGCTCGGGTTCGGCGGCGGACAAGGCCAAGCGCCGGGCCCCGCGGCGATGCCAGCGCCTGTGGAGGAGGACATGCTGGTTCTACCCCCTGAAGACGAGGAAAGCGACGGCGAAGAATCAGTTCTTGATGAGAATGGCGCCAATGATGAACCTCTGCCGGAAGAGCAGCAGCCTCAGCCGCGAGGGCCAGCTGTTGCACGAGAAGCGCCCCTTGTTCTGCGAGTCATGGATGACCCAGCAGCGCGTGTGCACAGAAACGATGCCGCAGATGCTGCTACAGTAGCGCCGGGCCAAGACGGACGACGCGGTGGCCGCGGCCGTGGTGGCGGCAACAACAACAACGACAGAGGGCAGAGGGGACCCGGTCGCGGAGGAGCTGCGGCGCGCGGTCGAGGACGGGGCGGTGCAGCCCCGGGACGTGGAGGGGGGCGACGGAACTTGCATGGGGAGGGTCGTGCGAGACGGCAGTTTATTCCCTTGGTCGGACGAGAGCAAGAAGTGGTGGAGCGAGAGTTGGAGCGGTTAGATGCGCAGCTCAACCCGGCGCAGCAAGCGTGGATTCGCAGGTTTCTGGAAATGGCGCTGGATGATGAGGAAGATGGCCTTCATGATGAGTCGGACGATGAAGATTTTGACTTTATGATGCGCTGAGTAGAGGTTTCGAGGGGGAAGAATCATGGCAAGACGTTACTTCATAATTAGAGAATGGAATGGCGACATCGGGTTGCTTGGCATGGCAATACATTGCTTGATTTCTAGCGACATGCAACTACAATTCAAAGCGAAGAATGATTTGAGTCAACAATAATAGAGGAACAGAACCTATCGTGAACAAATACGTCACTGCCGACGCTCATCCAGCTCGTACATGACAGCCAAAGTACACTGACCTTTTCGCTAGTCACTCTCGATACAACAACGACCTGGGACTGATATCCAGACTCGTCGTACTCGGAAAGCGCATTCTACTCCGTATGGGCTACTAGAACAAGCACAAGGCATACCCCCCTTCCCCCCAGCCTGGAACACGGACGAGGCTTGTTTGGATCGTCACCGAGGTGCAGACCAATCCGGCGACAATCCGCCGCCAAGAGATGCATTTCTTGCCGGAGCAAAAGACGCGACGACCTTGGAGTCTACCAGCTACGAGGTGACCATTATCGGAAAAGCAACCTACTCACCAACCTCGTACTTGATTCCATCGGCCCGGAGCCAACGTCAGAGTTAAAAAAGGTGGCACAGGTGACGGGACGCCCTGCAGGCACGGTGCGTCATTGCCTTTCCTCCCCCCCCCTCTACTTTCGATTCTCGCGGCCATCACGAGCAAAAGAATACGAAAAAATGTCTTGAGTAGGACTGATTGATTTTTTTTTTCTTTTGCTCGTTTATACTAAAAGAGTTGTGTTGTTTCAGCCCGCATTCTGCGCTTTTACTGTTCTGGGTGGTTGGGTGGTGGTGGTGGGTTACAGCTTCAACGTTGCATGGGGGGGGGAGGCATATGCCAGATGAGAAGAGAAGAGGGGACATGAAATGCTACACGAGGCCATCTTTGGGCGGAAACAAAAAAAAAAGAAAAGAAAAGCAAACCATAACAAAAGTCTGGAGTGCATGATCTTGTCTCGAAAAGAGAGAAGAAATCAGACGCTTGGGGGGCGCAGTGATGACAACACTCAAAAAAGGTTCAGTCTTTTTCTCCGTATATACTCCTTATTAGTTAGTCATGCGCAGCCAGCAGTAAATGTAAGAAGCAGGGGACAAGTTTCTCTAAAGAAAACTAGTCAGAAGAAAAAAAAGAAAGAAAAAAAAAAAGAAAGAAAAAAGAAAAAGAGGTCAAGCAGGAATGCAATGTGGGCTTCTCACGGGCAGCTGCTCCAGCGGACATCGTCCCCCCCTCATCCGTTCTCTCGGTACCGTGATCCATCCAATGTTACACCTGCGACATGGCAAGAGAAGGGAAGAAAAAGCCAGCCCGGCCAGCCCAAGCCCTCTTTCCCCCCTCCCAGTTCTTGCCCTTTCTCAGCCTCGTGCCCGGGATAGACCCTGCAAGTACGGAAGTAACAGATGACAGTATTACAGGTGAAGGGAGGGATGATTTAAAGTCCTGCCTTTTTTATTCCAGCGGGAGCCGATGAGAATCATACATCGTCTCGTGTCGCTGGGGGAGGGATCGACATGTTGTTGCCGCTATCAAACTGGAACATGACCATTTACACGCGACCGCCGCACTTTGAGGCGAAAAAAGACGGAAAAGCCGGCAGGTTGCAGGGGGGGGGGGGGGGGGGACTGCCTACACGAAGGGGGAGAAGAAGTCCCGGAGAAGGAAGAAGAAGAGAAGAAGAAAAAGAAGAAGAAGAAGAAGAAGAAGAAGGCAAACAAAAAAAAGAAAGAAACTAAAACAATCATCATGGCCATGTGCCAAGGTCACGACCACACCCCCATCCCTCCCTCCCTTTTACCCTTGCCCTGCGTCTCTATCTATCTCTCTGTGTCTCTTGTCTTCTCCTACGCCCCCCCTCCTCCAAAATGTATGTGTGAGTTTTTACACATGTCCTCTTTTTGCAGCAAGTCGCTTTCCATATTGAGAAAAGTACTTTTGTCCTCACCTTTTTTTTTTTTTCGCCTAATTTCTGACAGCATCTCGGGCGGCCGGCGCCGCGCCGTACCCGCGGAGAAAAAAAGCCCCCAAATATTTAGATTTGCGAGGAAACATCAGCTAGCTACCTTTTCTTTTTTTTTCCCACCATTGACGTGGTCGGGGGACTTTTACAATCACAAGAAATGCTGTGTCATGTCTCACACTATCCATCCGCTGCGAGACGGATCGTGTATGCTGACAGTTGAGTAGAAAAAAGAAAAAGGGAAGGGGGGGAGGGGAGTATGTACTATCGTGGCGTGTGTCCGGCAGGCTGGGAGGGACAAACGCAGAAAAAGGGCAGACGACCATGTCTCAGCGGTTTGGTCAGCCATCACCACACACGGTCATGGATCAATGTTGATCTTTTCTGTTGATGTAGAAATCCAATCAGTCACACACACACACACCCGCCTTTCAACGCTCACCCCCTTCCCTCCCTTCCTTTTCCCTCATTATTGTATCTGTACCAGCGGTGCCTTGTACCGATAGACTTGCCTCTTTTGACTAAATACTTAGGTGGGCGCTGAAAAGCAAGCGAGCGCCTTTGGGGGCTGTACATTAATTATTACGGTAAAAATAGAGTGACATTTATGTTTTGCTCTAGAGTCTTTGGCATGTGGCTGGTAAAGGAAGATTATTGCTTTGTATACCGAAATCCGACTTGGCCTTGAGGTCTTTCATAAACTCTGCCAAAAAGTAATGAAGCGTCATGAGGTTGATATATAACTCGTCGCAAAAATCAAAGAGGGATAACCAATTCGTCGCTTTGTTTGAGCTAGAGGCGGCGTTTCCCGCAGAGACCCCGACCACTTTCGGCTTTAAGCCATTGCAACTCTGTAACCAGAGGTTTCCTTGCGGGCAAAGGCCGTTCAATTTTGCCCAATTTCTTTTTTCTATTTGTGTGCATTGACCTTTTTCATGCATTCGACTTTGATGATATCAAAGGTCCATTAGAAGCATCTTTTCATGTCAGGTGTGGCGCGAATCATGTTCCTTTTATTAGTCACATTGCATCTTACTTTTAGGCAATGGTGCAGATTGAGAGAAAGCACATCTGCATAGGCGGCAAAGCAAAGTAGCGAATAATTTAAAAAAAAAAAAAAAAAAAAAGTAACACAACATACTCCGCGGAGAAGGGGTTAGACGACGACCGGATCGAGCTATTGCTCCGGCTTGTTTGAGGCGCTCGCTCTCATGCCACTACGACAACTAATTTTTTACAACAACTACTTTGATTTCTTTTTTTTTTTTATTCTTGTCAAATAAATTCAGGCGAAATGCTCATAGGTTCCGCTGCAAGAACAAAAAGGCAGGGGCAAAAGCGCCAATGCATATTGCTTTCGTCTGGGATCCAATCTACATGTCTGACAAGTATCTTTTTTCATGTGTGTGTGTCCAACCCCCCATGCACAGAAAAACAAGGGACTGGGGATTGTCCTGGTAAATAACCCAAATATGTATACCAGTATGTTGATGCAAAAGAACAGCAAAAAAATGCAGAAGAATAAGCCCGCTACCCCCCGGAACAAACCGGCACAATGTCAAGGTAGACGGAAACAAGGCAAGGACATAACGAATCAATGTGCTTCCTTGTTGCGTTATATTCGCCCCCCCCCCCCCCCCCCTTTAGCCAAACATTCGTATGCCGATGCGCATATTCGCATTATTATTCAGTTGTCCTAATAAAGCCTGCGAATTATATTACCTTGGTGGTGGCGGGCCCCCCTTTCCCCTCATCCTCATCCTAGCCACACCCACCAATGCAATTATGACCCTCCCCCAAGGTTGGGGAGTGGAGCGCGTGATTGATATCTCTCGCTTCCCCTTGGGTGAATTTTTTTCCCGCGGCCTTTTTTGGCTCGGATTTCTAGGTCTTTCCGAAAGAGGGCCAGGTTGAAATTATTTAGGTCTAGGGGGGAAAAGGGGTGCTGAAAAGTTAGGGGGGGGGGGGGGGGTGACGACTACCTGAAGCAACCTGTCTCTTTTTTTTTTCTTCTTGTCTGTAGCCTATTACTGGGTATATAGTTGACAAGGGAGGGGGAACGCGGGTGTGAGGATATACTACGCATGATATATGATCACTGTGGAGAGGATACTAATACCGGAATCTTAGCGGAATATACAACTTTGTACGAGTAGTTTGGGCATTTGACATGAAAGTTGCGCTCAAATCATGGTTTCCGGCATCATGTCAATCAATCCGTGCTGGGAAGGAGGGAAAAAAAGGAAACATGGGGCTTGCCAAGATGAGTCAAACTATCGTGATAGGCCTCTAATAATAGAGTATCGATAATCGCAAACATCCCTGTCGATACAGGCAACAAGCTTTTTGCAGCAAAACTGCAGCAGCTACAGGGCTAAACCACGACGAATTAGTAGCACAAGATTTGCAGTCATAGGCTCAGTGTTGGAATTATGGCAGTTGGGCCTCTTCATCTCTTCTTTTCAGTGCCAGACCACTTGTTAACACCGCGACATCTCTGGCAACATGTAACTATTTACAGTCGTTCGACTTTTGCGGTACAGGAGGGTAGCGAAAATAGAAACAGATTTTTGCCGTGTGCGGAAACAAACAAAATTATAAACATCGAGTTTTTTAAGTACAGAAATTGACAAGCGGACGCCACGTTGGAAAAAGAAAGCATCCTCCGTCTGCAGCAACAAAGTTTATTTATTAGCCGCTTGGGGGGTTTCCGGGGGGGTACGACTCCCTTTTTTTGCCCGATCTGGACAATGGCGCATCTAATCTATATCGAACCGGGTTCGTCTCCCTGGTTTCCAAAGTTCTCAAATTATACATGACATGATTGGCGTGGTACAGTTCAAAACAGTGGGAGTTCTAATGCATCCATCTGGTCATTTATTATTCTGGGCACATTCCCCAGAAAAAAAAAAGTAAAAGAAGCAAGCTCCCTCCCTGCCCCTTCGTAAGGCCGGTCGGTGGATGCCAGGTCTAGATTAATCTGCGATACAACCGTGTAGGTTTCGATTTCTGATGTCGTCCCGATTCGGCAGCATCTTCAATCGTCACGTTTCCCATTTCTCGGACTCTGTGCCATGTCTTCAGAATGTGCCATGTGCTCATTCTGTTCCCTTGCGATGACTCGGATGAGCCAACTTTGCTTTTTCGTCTTCTCATCATCTGTTGGCCTCGCCGGGAATCCCCGTTTTGCTCGCCATCAGCTTTGCCTTGCCGGGAAATTCCCGTCGCCCTTCTCGGAACTCTGTTTTGAGATTGCCGTTGCTGTTTCCGCTGTTGAGCCTCCTTGATCGCGGAGCAAACTTTATGGGCCAAGTAAAGGACTTCATCTTCGGTGCAAACTTACTCTCTGTCGATAAACCCTTCATACCTCAGACTGTGTCGTACGTATTTCATACCCGAATTTACAACTTCTAGCTGGCGGCCGATGAACAGTGCCCGTCCATGCCTTCACTTTCCTCAAATCGCCACACCCCCTCCCCTCCCCCCCTTGCCATTATGACCAGGATAGGATATAACAATCTATTCTCTGGCCTGGCCGCGCCTTCGGCCGCCCGCAAGTCAAATACCCTTTGGCCCGTCGGGCCGTCATCAGCCAAGTGAAAGGCGCGGAAAAGGCCATCAGTAGAAGCACTTGCTGCCCTAGAATCGAGTTGCCAGTCTCTGCCTCATCTTTGTTGTAATATTTCAAGCATTTATAATGGAAAGACAAGAACAAAAACCAATGCAGAGGGCGACGATCCACCGCCAAGCAGTTACTTCCCGTCGGCGCTGACCATGGGCTAACAACGGCTCACCTCTTACCCACGCGAATTCGGCCACTGATTCGACAAATCACATCGTGAACCACATCAGGCCCATATCAACAAGAACCACATCTGCTGCGCGGAACAAGCTTTTCCTTTGCCCTTCTCCAATGCAGGGTGGGAGATGTACCCCGTTTTTCA
This sequence comes from Beauveria bassiana ARSEF 2860, assembly GCF_000280675.1. Lineage (NCBI taxonomy): Eukaryota > Fungi > Ascomycota > Sordariomycetes > Hypocreales > Cordycipitaceae > Beauveria > Beauveria bassiana. The sequence continues at coordinate 406,907 of NW_007930837.1, read as the reverse complement.
GGCCCATGACGGCGACCTCTGTTGAAAGAGCAAAAGCACTGCCCTGTTGATTCCAGCATAGAACATGTCTCGCTAGTCTTGCCTGCTCTTGTCTTGTTCCGTTGGTCATTCAGTGCCTGTTTCGGTGTAAACTCCATATTCAGCCATGTCCACCCTGGATATCAAGTCAGCACATCCCGGCCCCCCCCCCCCCCCCCTCCCCCCCAAATAACCATGCCCTGCCAAGCACCTGTACCCAGTGCCCTGGGCAGAACGGTTGCAAGGTTTTCTAGATCCGCAGTTGCGCTGCGACGCCATGAGATACAGGATATTCCCAGAAAACGACTCTCTCCGGCCTCGTTGCACCGAAAGAGTTTGGCACGTGCTTGAAAGCCCATGGGTTGCTCGCACCGCTGGATATGCAGCTCGGACTCCAATCGACGCCCGGCTCTCCAACAAGAAAGATGGCACAAAGATCCTGTGCGGGCTATATGCCGTGCACCGCAACTATATCATCGGCCCCCACCAGCGCAGGCGACCTATCACGAGTTGGACGAATCGCATGTTTTCCATGGCGTGCCCAGTGTAGCCAACTTTTCTACCCACTTTCTCATCAAAGTCTGATTGAACTTTGTTTATATTAACTCTCCGTCCGACTAATCAACAAGTCCCCGTTGCATTTTGTGGATTTTCCGTGCAACCGCTCTGGCTGTCACAAATGGATACCGTGTCTAGGCAGCCGCCGCCTTTCCGGCGCAGTCTCGTGTCGCCTCGGTTGACTTTTTCCCTGGGACCGCTTAGCTTCACCACACGTCTCGGGATTCAGGCCGTATAGTAATATAGGTGCTATTACCATGGAACGGAGGAGGGTGGGTGGCTTGGCGGCCTAGTCTCACGATTTATGTCGTGGTGGAGGGAGGGTGCGTGCCGGGCCAGCCACACACGTAACCCCGGCCCGTGTTGGCGCAGACGCAAAGAGGCACGTTTTCTTTGCCAATGAGTGAGTCTGCCATGGCAAGACCTGGCAAGACTTGGGTCGAAGCAGTTTTTGCCACGATTAAGAATACGAGAAAAGAGCAACAAGCCTGCCTTGAGATCTGGTGGCGGTGATCATCGCCGCCTCTGAAATAGTGCGGAATGAAAGTGATCCAAGTCGACAGCCCTACTGATGCGGCATGTCTTAACTCTGCGAAAGGCGAGCCTTGTAGCTCCCAATGAGAAATCTTCGGCTGGGCTCTCTGGGCACTTGCAAACTGAAAGAAGCTCCCTTGGCCCCCGGCATGTAGCCTTTCTATTCAGTCGCGATCTCAACTTCGTTCCTTTGTCTTGCGAGGTTCCTGTTATATCAGTAATGCCTTCAAGTAACAAGATATCAGTCGGAGAAAACAGTACACCGTTTCGGCCCCGGAGAGCGTAGAGCCAAGGGACAAGAGCGGAAACACCTAGCCAGGTGATCAAATAGACGCAGCAAAGAAGGGGTGAAGCTGTGGAAAGGTCATGAACCAAGTGTCTCAAAACACTCGAACCGAGGTGAAGCTAGACCAAGGTCAATCCAAGTACCAGTGAGCTGCTCGTCCCGTCTAGTTCATGTCTTTCTTGTCCGGCTCTTGCAGTCGGGAGCTGAAATGAGGTCAAGCGGAAGGCAACCTCGCGTGTCACTGGACGGATCATACCAAGATGTCCTGTACGTGAAAACGCACCAGTCTCCAACAAGGACAGATCAGGCAAAAGATGGGCTACTGCACATTGTTTGACCCTCTTCGCATACCGGCCTTTCAGCTATACCAGGGCTAGTTCACCTCGCTACCGTGGTTGATCTCTTCGCTTTGGTCCTTTTGTGCGAACAAGTGACCGTTCTGTTCGGCCAATCTCGTTTGCTCCGTCCATGTTTCGTTAGGGGCGGAAGCTGACTTCCCATTGCGATGAGGATTTGCTACTGCAAGGCGGCCAGGCAAGTCACTCGCCTCTCTTCTGTTGGCAGATGTTCTTGGCACGTTGCCACTTGAATGCTACGCTACGCTGTCTCTGGGGGTTTCCAACGCCCATCACTTGAGCCAGTGCCTAGAACAGCGGCTCTCGAGACGACCGAGTAGACGAAATTGAGACACAGGTCTTTGTAGATGATCGTTATGTCTCCATACGGGGCGTTTTTCCGCTCTCCTGGCTCTCTCGAGGAGAAAGAAGGAAAACAGAACACATAACCAAGTGGCATCCAAGTACCACTGATGTAAACGTCCGTGACAAATCACTACTACTTGTCCGGGAACTTCTGCATCAGAGAACAGAAAAGAGCTTCGAAAGGTTGCATTGGAAAATGCCAAGATCTTGAAGGTAGTGGTGAAGGAGAAAGAGCCGTTGCCCTTTGCAATGCTTGGCAAGGCTTCGAATGCAGGTTTCGTTGTGTGGGGGTCCCCTGTGAGATTGTGCAATACCTTCGTGTACTCGCTTGCTTGCTCCCTATCTCCTCGGTAGCCGCCTCTGGCATCCCTGGCAGCCTTTCAAATTCTTCGCGCATCTTGGCAGGTAGACACGACAGGAGACTGCCACTGGTCATGAAAGAGGATGAGGCTAGGCATGTAAATCAGCGCATACAGCATTGGGCGCTACGGGCGGCTTCCGATGTAGTAGAGTCTCCCATTTCCTGTCCTCGTCTCGAGCCTCCTCATGTTTTTTGTGCATTTAGGGCTTTCATCTCGTTGTTGAGCGTCTCATTTCCGGACGTCGGCTGCCTCGCCTCTTGCACAGACACACGGATGTGCAAGAGGCTAAAGTGAGGTCCATCGCCTAGCCCACTCGGCTACTTCCTTGCCGAAGAAACCAACGTGAATCAGTCAAATAGAGTTTACCTTACAGACGGACAACAAGCATTCGTCATCAGAGCACTAACAGCCAGAGCATGCTTCGTAGGCAGAACGAAAAGCTGCCATGGCGTTACCTTACGAAACAAACAGCTTGGACATGCCTCGTTGTAGAGATCGACAGGCATGAGCCGAACGAGCAGACGTTCAGCGCTCTTCTCGTTCTGCGATCCTGGAGTGCGCTCCGGGCAAAATATGACAGGCCCCAACCATTCAACTTCTCAACTAAGCGGGACACCTTTGCCTTTAGTGCTGGGTTAGCGTTCAGGTAGCTACGGGGCAAATGCGCGGGGGGGATGGTAAAGTTCATCGGTGTACCTCGTAGACCTCAGTGCAGGATAAAACATACATGTGTGGAAACATTGTTCGCACCCTCTTCAGCTTAATATCGGAAACTTCGAGAGCAGGCCGTGTGGCGTCTGCGTGGTGCGTGTGTGTGAGTAGTTATGTGTGCCAGCCGTCGAGCGACCAAGTCTCTCTCGTCTGAACCTTGCGGGAAGTCGATATGCTTTCGGAGCTTGCAGGCAATGGCCAAAAGAGAGACCGAGTGCACAACCCCAAATCACTTAACCTACCTTGATGTGGCTTGCGACCTCTCACTGACTTACTTGTGCAGCACAAGCCATCGCAGGAATCATGTCCTGATATAGAAGCCATTTCGGGCATGTGGCCCGGCATTGCGCTATAGTTGGCATGCTCAGTTCAATACGCCACTTGATGCAGCAGTTGGGTCGAGCGAGGTCGTCTTGAACTCGTCTGCCGCGACGCGAGGACTGCGACGACAAAGAATTGCCTATCCTAGGTAGGCGGAGTCGACCATGGCAAAGCAGCGGGAATTCGCGCGTTTCGCTTCGCCTGATTACACTGATTACAGACTCTTTCGAAAACGCCGTCACCGAGTCAACATAGAGAGTGTCGCCTCGGATGAATTCTAGTACACAGGCGTCTCGAGTCTCTTTGGTGGGAGGCAAACACGCCACGAGTTTGGCAGGCTGCAGCTTGGGTGTGTGATCCCGAAATTCACGCCCCCTTCATCACTAGACCCCGTTCCCCGCAGCGTTTGCTTACGCCACAAGCAAGCCATGTTCTAATTAGTGCGTAAAACGGGTCAAGCCCGTGCCGTGGTTGATGAGCATGTCACAGGCAAACGAGGCAACGCCCTGCATGGCAATCTGCCAAAGGGCGGCGAACTCATCCACTGGCCGAAAGAAGCAGCTGCGACATCGTGGTCGAAACGTGTTTTTGGGTGCCCATACTGGCATAGTTGACGGCACTGGCTTCCCCTGAGAAGGTCTCGAGAAATTGCCCTATTCTTTCCTGATTGATTTAGCTTGGAATACCCCAAGGATGTGGGAAGCGTAACGAGGCATATTTCCCCTCTTTGGTTTCTATGATCCTCCCTGCAATAGCTGCTCGCACGATCCATACAAAACACGACGAGTGATTTCTCATACCGGGGAATAAGCAAGCGCGAAAGAAGAGGTTTGTGTCGATTCTTGGCAGCCGCAGTAATTCCTAGTTGAATCTCTCGTGGTTTTGCAGCAAGTGCGTCTGGACTGAACTATATTGAGAGTCATCAGACATACGTCTGTTCTCCTGGACTAACTCACGACCCAGGATCGGACCTGTCATGCCACACGATTAAGCGCTCACGACGTCAAACTGTTGAGCTGCTTGCTGCTCGGTGTGTGTCGGAACCTTCTTTCATGCTGGGCGCAAATTTGCTGGCTTTCGGCTAGCCACACAGACAAATGAGCTTCAGCGTTGGGGACCTCCACCCTGGCACACCACGCTAAGACAAAACTTGGCCCATTCCACAGACTGCTTCCTGCAGGATCCGGGGACTGATTGGCCAAAGCGAGACAAAGGATGGCTAGATTGTTCCACATGGCCATGAGCTGCAGATGCTCTGAACATGTACCAAGACCAATGGTCTGTGCGATGGGAGGTGCCATCGTGTGGTCAATGGTCGGCAACCTGCACACTAGCCTAGCAATTGCCTTATGGTAGCATTTCGGGCCGTCTTCATTAACTATGATCATTCCGAAATCTCGAAAATGAATGACCAACTTGAATCGTGAGCGGGCTTCCTGCCGAGCAGATGCCTGATTTCCGCGGTGGCTCTGGCTGTTCATGCATTGCCCAAACCGTCGATAGAGTTTGGCTAGCTCAAGGGCAGACTGCCGAGCACCAATAGTGTTTGTGAACACAAATCAGAAACGTGCTGAGGACCGAGCCGATGCTACAGGAATAGCACCTGTGGTGAGTGAATTGAGAGAGATTCACTCTACGCCAGTGTGATTCCTGGACTCATAACTTGGTTTTGCAATTATCCGCCGTAATGACTGGCCTGTAGCGTCCCATGATGAAGCTTTTCGAGTAGATGAGGAATGTGATGGGCTACTGATGAGATCGGTCCATATTATCCGTACAGTGTTGCAGGATTTCGACCGTTACTGGTGCACTGGATGCCTAGTTGGTCGGCTTGGAAGGGCCGGCTGGCGGGTAGGAGAAGCAGAGGGGCCAGTGAGCAGTTATTAGATCTCACAGAGCCCGAAGACGGCCGATCACCCCCTGATGGTTACATCGCAGAGAAACCGGTGACAGCACCACCCCTCCCCGGAGAGCAACTGCCGTTCAAAGGTGGTATTGGCGGTGACTGTGGCGTTCCCAAAGACGATTCCTCGCTGTGAGGTAGCATAGAATCGTTGAGATCGAAGTTCCAAAGGCCTGGGGTGCATCACGCCGCATACGATAATGTCCGGAGTGATGACTAGCACCCAAGGCTCAATTCCAGCAAAAGAGAAGAGGCGATAAGGTACGGAGCACAGTAGACTGGGCGACTGTAAAGGTATCTCGAGCGAAGTCCGCAGCATTGTTCAGCTCGGAAGGTGATAGTCCCGGTATGGCGTGCGCAGCGAATCACGAAGACGCGGCGCTGGGCATTGGCAGTGGAAGCCGGCGGGTGAACTGACGAAAGGGAAGAAGAGCAGATCAAGACGGCGGCCGTTCCGAATGTTACGGTGGGGGTAGCCTCTGCCGTGGCGTGTCGATTGGTCTTTGAAGTTGGCTCCAGGCCCAGGCAGAAGGACAGGCACGATTCCCCTCCCCCAAAAGGGCGGCCGACGGCGTCTTCATGACACTCTTTTGCTAGTGTACTTTGCACAGCACAGTATGTACAATTTCGTCCTTGTGCCCCTCCCCCCCACCAGAGTTTGCGGTGCCCAAATTCGTCACCGTAATGCTAGCAGGTTGGAATGGCTGCACGGATCAGAACGTTGAACGTGCCTTGGCCTAGCGGCAGTGGTGCGGAGGGACGTACAGGACAGGCTGACAGGCTGACAGGAGCGAAAAAGGTTTCTTGAATGGCAACACCAGGTGAGTTGAGATGACTCTAATGTGCGATATGCGCAGCTTGTAGCTGGGTGAGGGAATACGACAACGGTGACGGGTAATTAGTTGCGGGAGGACAAACAGGTGGGCAGGTTGTGGCTGTCCAGGGCGCAGAAGCCAAGGCGTTGGGCAGATGCACGTAGACTGAACAGGCAGGCGGATGCCTGCTATCGTCACCGCAGTGCGCCCCCAAGCCGTTGGCACGGCACGCCTAGGTACCTAGGTAGGTAGGTACAACTACTATCTAGGTAGTACCAGGTACCTAGGTATCGGCGCCTTGGCTTACTCTTAGGGCTTGCTATCCGTACTTGGAGCTCTTCATGGGAGATGGCGTGCTGCAGAGGGTAATTTCTCTTCCTCACTCGAGTCTTGAATGGGTAGAGCCCTGAAATCCTGCCATCTTACGGCGAACAAGCAGCTCCGCCAGCAATGCTACAGGTCATCGGAGACAGTGGGTAGATGGGCAAGTGGGCTGCGAGGCAAGGCAAGGCTACGATGAAGGTATCAGTGAAATCTGTGGCGCCACAGCAGGGTATCCATGATGAGCAGACAGTGCGACACTGTGTGACGGGCAGAGCTACTGGTAGGCAGTTCTGTTGTCTTGTACCTGCCTTACAGGGCAGCTGTCAGTAGAGGAACCAGGGAGGGGTGGACGCACGGGCGAGTCTGCAGTGGCTGGTGCTCCAGGCCGCCCCCCAGCAGGTACTTACGCTCCAAGTCCCCCTCTTATTATTACCTACCCTCTTGCCCACGCAACCACGGCTTCCCAGCCACTGCCCAATCAGCATTAGTAACGGTCAGTGTGGCTTGACTAGACCCCAAGCGCCCACAGGAACCCTTTTCGCTCCCCCAAGCGACTGTTGCGCCCCTCTGATGCAGCCGTTGAATCAGCAAATACAGGTTGCATGTGCCTTGCACCGCTCTCGATGGCATATTTCTATTTCTTGGCTCAGTCACCTGCACTAGTAAGCTTTAGCAATCAAGGACTTTTGCAACGCCCTCGAATTGATGACCAGTGACAATGACCGCGTGGCGCAGACCAAGCTAACCAGCGAACAGGGCTTGGCTAGCATCTGCCATATCTAGCTGTGGAAGCCGCAAGCACAACGATATGCACTGCGATGAGAGATTTTCTGGTTACCGTATCACGGTGAGGTTGATCATCTGCACATCGCTCAATGACTGCATCGCTCAATGACTGTCGCTGAGTGCCCGGCATGCAGTCTACTTTCCTACATAGAGGCGCCTTGTCGCCTGGCCTCATCTCCTCTCCAGTACTACTCTGCATCTTGTGAGCATCAAGATAGGTCTTTGCGGCTCGACCGCTGTCGAGTCAGGCGCAGCGGTAGCCATAGCGTCATTTTCGGGTGCAGATGCCAACAAGGATTCAAGGATACACACAGACCCGGAAATGTCCCCCTCTCTAGTCCGTAGAGCACCCACAAACGTAGCCGGAATACCATGACGGCATAGTCCACGGAATCGCAGGCGAGCCAAATGAGTTAGTGCCCGCGGCGGCCCCCAAGGGCGATCCCAATAGCGATGGCGGCTCTCGCACTGATGGCCTACCAGTCCCGCAGCACTGGTAGCAGTACAGTGTCTTTCTCTCCTCATTACTGTGTGGCTACTGGGCTTGGCTAGACATGTGCACGCTAGCAAAGGACGCTACCAAAAGTTCTGCAGTCCTCAATCTCTCAGGCCCATGCCTGCTCTCTCGATGCATGAGCGCAAGGATAGACACTTTGGCGGTACTGAAGTTCAACGTTTTGACGCGACAGACCATTTCTCTCAATCTCCTTTCTCTGCGCAAATCGGCTTCAATACCTTGGCTGGTATCCACGGAGCCATGTGGGGTGCGGCAAAATTCTAACGGCTTAGGCGTCCGTCTTCGCGGAGCGTGCAGTGTAATAGCCTGCTGTGCTGTAACTAGGCCCGGAGCCGAAAACTTGTCTACTCTCCTTGTTTCCTTGATTTGCGTGCCCATATGATATTGAGTAATTGCGGGTCTTGGTGCAGTTCCGTCCACGTACTCGTGTATCGTCGTCGATGGCGGCAGCTTGTGCGGGCTAATGAGGGGTCGCATAATCTGACATTTTCTTGTACGACCTCTTCATTACCCAAACCGTCCGGCAAGCCACAAGCCACTTGTAATAGTCCGCAGGTCTTGATGTGCCACCTGCTGTGGCTGAGACTGGCAGCTGTCAACGAGATTCGCCGCCGTTTGATGCGCAGACGGAAAGAAAAATCCGTTGCACATCAAAGCCACATCGAATTACCTACAAACTTTTTGAAGCTAAGCCGTTTGGCCATGGAACGCCATCTGCATCATCGAGCTGAGATACGAGAGTGACAACACCCTCTTGACATTTGGGCTTTGCTAAGTTGCCAAGTTGCCAGGCGGTAAGTAGCCCGTGGCTGCGAAAATGAGACACCCTTCCCGTGCCATGCTCCAAGCCGCCCTGACATTTTTCCTAGTTAAAAAATGACCTGATTCCCCGTCCGAGCTCATTCGCTAACTAGAACGGAATCAGATCCAGATGCTGCGTGTTCCGCCCATCTAAATTATGTCTTGTTATCAGCATGTCCATCCACGTCGGACCTCGCGCTGTGTGTCTACCGTTAAATACTGGTGAGAACTGGTGTGCTGGTAAACACTTCATTTACTGCCTGGCATCCACAATAAAGCCAAAGACTTGCTGGTCAACTGCTCTAGAGGCTATCTAGCAGCTCCATGTGGGAGCTTCTAAAGACACTAGTTGACTCTGAGTCTCTGACTGGCTTGCAAGCCAACCGAGTCGCACAGTGCTGAGACAAAGAGCCCTATTCATCGCCTACTGGCAACGTCTAGCTACTGGTAACTTCTAATACCCCAGCTGCGCCAAGCGGCGACGAGCTGTTGCGCCAACCAGCGGACACTTAGGCCTGCTCTTTTGATCAATTCTACGGATACTACAGCGATTTATTCTGGACACGAGAAACAAAACGATCGGTCAACTTGGCGATTTCTGCTTCAGACGAAGAAGAAGCATGACACCATGTGGCACACCATGTCACGACAAACCGCTTTCGCTAATCACAGGCCTGACTGGTCGCTAGCGATGGTATTCCCCCCCGATATCTGTACCATGCCCCAAAAATAGATGCTTGAATGCCGTGGCTCGGCATTCCGGACTTGTCATGGTGCACACCAACACACCAATGAAGAGCGATAGCAGCTATTTTACGCCAGACAACAAGACCCGTGGCGTTGAAGCGCCGCCTCTGCTCCGCAGCAGTCTGTCAGTCCTTTTAGTGAAATGCCGCCACTGCTCTCCAGAGTCTCCACCATCCAGTCCGCCCACATTTGCAATAGCGCCAGCTCCTTTCGCTATGGTGCTTTTCTTAGCATACAAACCATCTGACACCCTTTTCGACCACCGCCTGACTGATGAACACGACCAGTGTCCTCCCATTACTTGCCATTTCCTCACACGAGCGTTGCGGTCGGCTCACCAGCCGACAAGGCAGGTCGATCCATGGCACTCAAAATCATCCGGCGCCGCGGTGGACCGGTCATCTCACCGTCAAGACGTTCACGCATCGCCACTCCGATGGCCGCAGGTTATCCCGCAGGAGTTCTATTCTTCGTGCACCAGGACCTCGTGTGCAGGGACTAGCTCTAGCATGCTAGTTAGCTGCGCCTCTCCCGTCACCTCCAGTGTAGACCCGTTGCGCCAACGCTACCAAGCAGCCAAACGTGCGCCCTTTTCAGAAAGCAACGAAGCAGTACCGTCGCCTTTCTTGCAGTTTTCGCACCGCCTCAATTCGCAATTCTCGATTAGTAGGCAACAGTGTTATGGCATGCTCTTTTCCTTTGCGAGATCCGCCCAAATCTCCGGTGAGTAGTGAGCTGGTCACTTCCCAAGATGTTCACAACCAAGGAGGCTGGCCTAGGGTAGCTCGGTACAAGCACACCCAGCACACCCAGCACACCCAGCACACCCAGCACACCCAGCACACCCAGCACACCCATCCCCTTCTCATCTCGCACAGTGCGCTCATATCTTAGTCCTGCCCCCATTTAATGATATCCACAGGCCCCGGCTATGGCTTGGGCACCATCTGGAGCGATTAGTTTGTTCCTCTTATTAGCCCGACAGCGTTAATTGTGGCTCTTTTCACCATGGTCTCCTCAAGACTGCCCCAAAGCCACCTTGAGATAGGCGCTGTTCTAGCACCCAGAGAGTGTGACCATGAGAGGTCAAGTCCCCGCGGAACATCACAGATATCGCTTGCCACAGGGGGGCGTGCCGACGACGCACCCCTCCCCCAGAGTGACTACGAGTATTCATCGGCCCAAATCAAGGTAGCCCACCACAGTCCACTCGCCTCCTCCTTCTTCTTGCTCGCGCTCATTTTGTGCAGATTCAGCCTGGCCGAGAAAGCAGCGTTGAACTGGAGCCACCTGGCCCGTTGTTCAGTAACCTGTCAACTATGTCGCTCACCCCAACGTTGAATCTCATTACAAGCAGCCCAAAGCTAAATTGCTAGTATTGGAAAAACTGATGGCAGAAACCTGTCTGGGTTTCACCGACATTCACGCCGGCATGGATTCATGCGCCGCCTATCGCTTCGGCCGAGTTGTGTCTCTAAGACGGGGTGTCTTCAAATGAGCAGCAGCTTGGCCTCTGAGAAGTCGTGACCAGCCGCACTTATTCTTGCACGCACCTCGCTCGCCGCTCTGCCTGCAAGGCCCAATTATCCCTTCATGGCCTAATTACCATCGTGGCCGGTAAAGCACGAGATCTGCCTCCACCTCACCCCCTTCCCACCCCCCGTCTGACTTTTCGAACCTGTTGCACCCTGTACCCAGGACGGGTATGGGTGGTGTGCTTGTAGGGGTACTCTGCAGCATTGTACTCCGTTCGAACAAAAGTACACAGTTGGCCGCCATGGTCTCCCCCACCGACTAAACGGACAAGGGGGTTCCATTGAGAGCCACCAGACTTGCCTGCTCTGATTAGAGCGACTGGCCTGGTAGAGAGTTTATTAGCTCCCGTTCCTGGGCGTCAAGACGGTCCCCCCCAACCTCGATCTCCGCCACACGGGCACACTGCCGGCCTTTTTGTTGGACACGCCCCTTCACCATCTGCCGTCTGTCGTTGCTCTTGCACTGGGGTCCCATCGGGCTCCATTCATGCAGCGAGATTCTACAAGTATACAAGACCATCCACTTCGCCCCCAACTTCCCCCTTCCTTGTCTTCATTGCTTTCTTCATCATTACATACATCTTTCTTGCATCTGCTTGGCTCCTCTGCACCGCCAGTTGTATAACTTGTTCCCTCTACGCAGCCAACACTTGAGCCTCTGTTTCTTTGCCTCTCCTCTCTGCATTTTAGTAGACTCTCGTCTCTCGAGGCGGCTTCGCAAACCTCGTTTACATCCCGTTCGAGAATGCGCCAATGATGACCGCGACAGCATATCCTCCAACTATGACTGACTTGAGGGGAGATGCCCCTCACGCAAATGTCTGGCCCAACTACGGTGCCTCGCAGATTTCTGCACGCCTCGGCAGTTCCATAGACGCAACCTTCTCTTCCTCTGGCGTTCGACCTCGTGCTGGCCAGGACCACTACCCATATGGCCGCTACTCACAGGACGAGGGATCTAGTTTTGATCGACCTCAGCCTGCACCTCTCTCCTCGCATCAAAATTACCCTCCTCTGAAAAGATCGTTTTCCCAGACCGAACCTCAGCCTTATCAAGAGATTGTCCAGGATCTTCGTGACGATACCTCCAGACTCACAGTCAGCCAAGACCACAAGCTTCTCGCCTTCCGCCGCTCCCAAGAAAAGAGCACTGTGGTTGATCAGCATGGCCGCGTGCAGCAGCTTGAGCTTTCCGCTCAACTGCACGGAATGTTCTTTCTCTCGGAGATGCCCTCTAATCCCAGCGACGGCGGCGCACTTCAACCTGAGCTTACTTGTTACCGACGCAACCTCTTCCAGATCAGCGGCTCTTTTGTCACGCCGAGAGGCCCTATTTCGGTGGTCAACGAGACCAACGAGACTGTACCCGTGAGCAACATGGAAGTTACCATCTCTGCAATCGAATCTGTCGATGGCAACCCCGTTCGCCTCATTGTAATTCCCTGGAAGACACCGCCACCCAACTCGCCCGAACAGACGCAGAACCCTGATCAGGAGCCTCCGGCTCTGCCTTTGATCCCCTTTCAGGATAGCAGCCCCAACTCTGATGGCGAATATGCTGTATATCCCGTCGGCTGGCGCCGTCTCCAGTTCCGAATGTGAGCTATGATTCCTTGCCTGTAAAGACGACTATTCGCTGACGAGACGGAAACAGTGCCACTGCCAACAATGGCCGCCGCAAAGAGCTGCAACAGCACTTTGTCTTGCACCTCAAGGTCCACGGCACTCTTGCTGACAATAGCAAGGTGGTATTGACCGAGTCCATCACCTCACCGATTGTTGTTCGCGGCCGCAGCCCGCGCAACTTCCAGGCCCGCAAGGAGATTCCTCTACTTGGATCAAGCGCCGGTTCTCGGGGCCAGGCTCTGGTTGAGACTGGCGTAGGTGTCATTGCTAGTGCGCTTTCTACCAAACCGGAAATCAAGCGGGGAGGAAGCATAGACATGCAGGTCCCCCGATCTGGCTTTACATTCAGCCCGCCGAAATCCACGGCTGGCCAGCCGGCTGCTCTGCGGTCCAAGTTAGTAGACTTTTGCTCACAAACTCACCGCAAAACTGACAATGAATTGTACAGCTCTTACCCTTCATGGAACCAGCAAACTGATTCTCTGAGCCAACTCCCGACGACGACGATGGGCATGGCAAGTGCCTCTGCTTTTGCGAGTGACGGCTCGGAACTCCCTCTGGGCACCTCACTAGCACCTCCTGTCTCGCTATCGCAATATGCTCCCACCGCTGGAGCACTTGCTTCGGAAAACGTTCCACGATACATTGACAACGGCAGAACGACAAAGAGCCCCAGACACCATGGCCAGTCGTCTGTGCATGGCTCCATCTCCGCCTCAGATAGTGCCTCTGACTACCGCTATTCATCTTATCGCGCCTCTATCGCTAGCGATGCTGGTACTATGGGTTACACCTCCGATAGCACACCTGCCGCTACTCAACGAGACTACTACCCATCATCTGGCGGTACTTGGACGCCCAGCGCGGCAGAGCCCAACACGAACATGAGCTACTCCAGCCATCCTGGCAACAGTGCCGCGCATCGCCCGTATGCCTTTGATCGGTCTGCGAAGCAGGAGAGCACTCTCCCTAATGCTCTCTATCAACCTGGCGCTAAAGGTGCCTTTGAGTCGATGAGCAACTATTCGTGGAGTGCCAATTAGGAATTGGTTCCGATCCACGTGGGCGGACTGTTAGCCTGAAGCTCTGCTTTATCGCTTCAACAACTTCATTACTAGGTTGCTTCATGTATAAGCATGACTGCCTTTTGTGTGGGAAAGTTTGACTGATTTGGTTTATGCCTCCATGTTCCACCAGAACTGGGCGGCCGGGGACTTTGCTTTCTCTGAGTTATATATGGCGCAAGACATTATTATTGGGAGGATTGCATGCGTTGATTTTTCTTTTCTCTATTATTGTTTGCTTCTAAATTGGGCCATGGCGGATTGTACACTTGGGAGGATCTTCTGCGAATCCTGCTACAACATGTCACGCCACACGTTCTGTCGACCAAGGACATGACAACAAGGACAGCATACGGGCAGGATTGTTTTGGGAGTACCAAAGGGAGGCTTTCGTTTTTTCTTATATCCGGAGTTGGTTGGCAATGATGTGAATTTCTGCTCCACTACATACAATACTGCACACAATTTTCTTCATGAATACACACGTTTCGTCTTCTTCGCATCGAGGTCATGGTAACGCTGATTGACTGATACCAGTCAGTCAGCGCAGTAACAAAACGCCATCTTGAAGCGCCGCATAAAGCGCTGGAGATAACATCCAGTGGATGCGCCATTTCGCAACTGTACCTTTTGATTTTCATCAAAACCGGTTAGTATTCCCTTCAAGGACAAGATGGGCCACAGCTACTAACGTCTCCAACTGGCAACCCTCACTCGCCTCGCTCACTGATGAATAGGGTACTCCGTGTGATGCTATACTCCGTATTGTATGCTTGTTTATTCCGTACGGAGTAACCTTTGTGGCAAAGGTTACACTGCACGCGCGCTGGGTCTGTCCGCCGCCCCATTTCCTAGTTTGGTTTTCCGAGCCATTTGCCTTGTTTTCTCCTTTTCTTTTTCCTTTTCCTTTTCCTTTTTCTTTTCCTTTTTCTTTTCCTTTTTCTTTTCCTTTTCTTCTTTTTTTCCTTTCTTTTTCCTTCTTTCCATCTTTCGTATTCTTCTCTACTTGTTTTCTTTTTTCTCATTTTCCTTCTTCTTCTTGTTTTTTTTTCTTTTTGCGGGTTGACATGTCCAATTATATTATACAGCTTATACCAATAACGAAAGCGACATTGGTCCCAAATACCAGTAAAAGAATCATGCAAATGCCCACATGGTGGCGGGCCAAATGAGGGGGAGGGGGGTGGCTTTCTTTCAAGATGCAATGCTACACAGCAACTATAGCGTTGCTTTTTGGCCCCCAACTGGGTCTTGCAATCGTCGCCCGCGTTTCTGGCCTGTTTTCAAACTTTGCATTATTCATTCGTAAATATGTATCCCGAGCAAGAATATAGTGGCCTTGGTGAAAAATTCGGCATGCTGATCCGTGGCTGCTGCGCTCTGGTGCAGGCTGCTCCACAAATCCCGATCTAATCACGACGACTCGAGCTGACGGACGGAAGGCGCCGCCCGATTTCCGATTGTACGGAGACTGACTGAAACGACTAGGGTGCCTTTGGTCGAGACTGGCCATTTTCTTGGCAAGAGTGTAACTCTTATAGATTTTTGATTGATTGAATAGATGGCATCCTGAAATTCCGTCGTAATTGGGGCTTCTGCTTGCTAGCGATAGTGACGACGAGTAGTTCCGTGGCGCACCTACACACCTTTCAGCTGTCTTTTGACGCAAACAATGACTTGGATTACGCATTTGTAGTAGCACACGTGATTTCAGCTCCCTGCTTGTTGTTTTAAGCTTGTTGATGAGCCTCTGAATATCGATTTGATAAAGTCTGGGCGTTGCAGTAAGCAAGCATTGTCAGCTGGGATATCTGATTTGGCGCTTATGGACATATTGCAACATTTTGGTGATTGAAAATTTGACAAAGAAATAAATATCAGGTTTTTTTATAGAACCTGAGGGTTCAGGATTTCATTTAAATACAAAGTCGAGCTTTGCTTGCTCTTGATTAGCAAGTTGTCGAGACTAGGCCCCCCGGGAAAGAAGGTGGCTAAGAAGATAAGATCTGGTTCAGAGATGAAGTAGAAAAGAGATAAGAAGCAGCTTTTTTCTTTTCTGGATATATTATTTTTTAAGGTCATATACACAACTGAACTTTTTTTTTTTCTTTAGGATACTTTTTTGTGAGATGGTCACTTGCAACAATACTTTGCGCCCGTCGAGGCTTCAAGAGAAAGTGACGGGTTAGTGGGGCGAGACACCAAAAAAGTTGCGAGACCACGCTCGCCGACGCCTCTGCATCTTCTGCGACAGCTCATTTCAGCCCGCGCTTCTCCCATTGAGCGCATCACTATCGCTACAAAATCAATTTCGGAAAGAGGCCCTATTTCCCAGACTCCTCGTGATCCAGCACCCGCGCGCTCGCATTCGACGACAGGAGCAAGTGCCACGCCATCCTGCCACGGTTCACCCGGCATCCTCGACCCTCCCACCACACAACCCTCTTAGCAAGCTGAGTCTTCGAAGTGCAATGTTTGAAGTTCCAGAAGCAAAGAGGTAAGACTAGCTGTTTCCTGCCCACGATATTGCGCATTCCCGAAACTGGCCACTAAAGCACGCGAATGTGGAACGCGCGCTTGCTGTTCTCAAGATGCAAAGCAAAAGAATACAAGACGCCTTGCTGACCTTTGTCGATCGCAGAGTTCGACGCGAAGACTTGGGGGACTCTGGCGCAGATTTATACGATACAATTGGCCACGATGAGGCGATGCAAGCCCGAGTGAGAGCCCAGATCGCCGCGGCGCTGGGTCTGGACGACGACGACGAGCCTTCTGCACCCTCAGAGCGACTGCCAAATAATGCCGACTTACCTGAGCAAATGATGAACGTCGCTCAAGTCGAGGATGACAAGCGCGCCGCAGAACAAGGCTACGAATTCAATCTTTTCAGCACAGCCGGCCCCGGCGGCACAAATAAGCTTGCCAAGGTGATTCTGGAGGACGAAAACGAACTTCTGGGTGACGGCGCATTTCTTCGGCGACGGCCTTGCTCATACTACGTGGCAAAGGCACCGTCGGCCATGGAGAAGGAGCAGTACAGGTACGCGGCTGTCACGGCGGATACGATTGTGCAGTGGTCTACGCGACCGTCATGGGGCGTGACGATGCCGTGGAGGGTAATCACAACGAGCGCGACTCGCAAGGCAAGGCCTGGCGACAAGCCTGACACGGAACAGGCTGCCAAGAGGAAGAGGCCAGGCAAGAAGCAGCGGATTCTGCTGCGTCAGCGCACAAAGAAAGAGGCGCAGACAGCGGATGAGGCTGCCAAGAAACAGACGGAAAAGGCGGAGAACCTCAAGGAAAAGAAGAAGAGGCTGAATAGGATTAAGAAGCTGAGGAAACGTGCCAAGGAGAAGGAAAAGAAGGTGGCGGCTGGGGGCGAGGCTGATGGCGTTGACACTGCTAGCGACTCTGGTGGCAACGATTGAGTGTGCCCTTCCAGTCAAAGAGCACAACATCTGTAAATAATGTTATAATGAATTTATGAGTTGAGAAGAATTTGTGAGATGAGAAGAAAAGAGAGTGTGTTGTATTTACATGACGACGTGGAAACCTTGTACGAAGAAAAGTAGACAACTTCTACAACAACCCCACCAGCCAATGAGCTCCTGCGAGAGCGGCGGTCGCGCGCGGCGGTCCTGCCACCCCAATCTGGATAGCTTTGGGTCCGCAGACCTAAAATACCATCAAACACGCGACAACATTGTATCATCAGCAGACAAGGCTCTGAGACAAGACAGAGCTTTTCGAATAGCATTTACGATTTACATGCCGGGGAAGACGCTTTACATCTTAGGCTAAGCTCTCCCGCGTATCGACGATAGATGGAGCATTAAGGACCAGTCACGAATCCAACAGGTCAGGTCCGTTTTCGCTGAGCCATCGAACCCGACGCTCGACGCCCGACGATCGACAAGGGGACCCTGCGGCAAGAGAAGCGCCTATAGATACTTCGACTGAATATATTGAGCCTCCACGTCTATAGTTCCGCCTTGGTGCCGAATCGGGGGCCGGCCTTGGAAAGCAAAGCGTCGTCCACAACAATGAGCTTGCTCGACGGCGCACAGAACGACGGGCGAGCGGAAGGCCTAGCTGCACACCCATCAGCTCCCACTGCCACTGTGACCGAGGTGCCGGCAGAAGACGAACCTACAGACCCCGACATGGATATGGACGTCCAGGACATGGGCCATGTGGCTGACAGGACGCTGGCGACCGAGAAGCCCCTCGTCGCACCGCCTCCGTCGACCACGAGGCCAATCCTACAACGCAACGCTTTGCAGCGGGCAGCTCTCGACTCATCGCAGCACGGAGGCAACTCTGCGACCCCGATGCCGCAGGCGCCCGCGCCGCCGCTCCCCACCGACTCCCTCTCCCTGGCGCAGCTTCGCAAGATTGTCAACGAGGTGAACAGGCCCGAGCAGCCGGCCTACGACTTTGTTTACGCCGACATGGGACCACACGCAGAAGAGATTGACGAGTGGTTCATGTACCAGTTCTGGCAGTGGGTGCGCCTCAGCTCCGCGCAAAAGGCATTCGAGTGGCACTGGAACCACGAAACGATGGCCAGCGGCCAGAGCGGTCACGAGGTGGCCTGGGAGGATGCGGACAACGACACCCGCACCCGCTTCGTGCAGGCGGCGATCGCGGGTGTGCAATGCAATGACGCGGCGCTGCGCTCGGCCTCGATCGGAAAGCTGGTCTATCTGGTACTGGGGCGCTGGGGGGACACGGCTATGCCAAATACCGCGGCGTCTGACGATGAACATGAGAAATCTGGCGATGGAGCGACCAGGAGCAAGGGACCCGGAAAATCAATTGCAAGCACGATGCAGCTACAGGCGATCAAGGCCGGTGTCGAATGCCTCGCGTCACTGGAGGGGTTACCGGTCGTGTGGGAGGCTCTGAGGCATGCATTTGAGCTGCATTGGTCTGGAGACGTACCGAACCCACAGTCAGCTGGCCAGGGTAGTCCCCAGGAGCCATACGATGAGTTGATGAATCTCATGACCATTATGTATATTGCTCTGCAAGAAGTTCTTAGCGATCCTGAAGACATGGCTGCGTCATACGGGAAACTGCTCGAGCTGCAGCCACCTCTTACCGAATTCATGATGACGGCGACAATCAAACTGAGATGGGATGACCACAATGTTCTCCCGCAAACACAAATACTACTGCTATTTTGGAAGTCGATCTTGCTCGTGTTTGGCGGCACCAATGACCTGCAAAGAGTCAAAAAGGCCACCAGCGAGCTCAGCGACAACCAAGAGAAGCAAACAATCACTGCCTCGCCGCTAGACTACCATGTCTTTCGCCAAGAAATAACCTCCAAATATCCAGCATACGTGCCTCCACGACCCGTCATTCCCCTCGAAGACGAAAATACCTCTTTACTTCCCCCGCTTCCTCAACATACAACCAGAAATAACGGCTCCAATGGCATTCTTTCTGGGCCGACGAACTCACAAATTGGTGGCGCCAGTATTCTACATCAGCCAGTGCACATTGCTACCCCAGCCCCATCACCGCCGCCATCGCCGGGTGTCGGAGGCAAAGGCGGCAAGAAACAAAATTATCAGACAAACCAGAACTTTCCATTCATGTACCCACCGCTTGACGCCACAAGTAATAGCGCTGGCGGCAAGGGGCTAGCGGCTCTCAACGACACCATCAACCGCCGATGGGAAGGGAGCGATATTCCCGCGTCCATCCTTGAAGCGGGCGAACTGTTCTCTACGAGAGTACGGATGACAAGAGCCACGAGGCAGTTGTGGGACGAGAGAGAGGCATTTCTCAAATTTGAGCGTGGGTGGGAACCGGATGAGGAAGAAGATGATGACATTGAAGAGCTACTAGACTTGAGCGAGCTCACAGAAGAAGAACGAGAATTGATCAAGGAGGCCAAAGGCGAACTTAAGGAAGTACGCAAACCAACTGTGCCAGCAGAAGTTGTCGATTATGGTCCGCGGAAAGAGAAGATGAGCGACCGGGACAAGAAGCGCTTGGAAGCTGTGGAAAGCTTTTATGTGAGTGTCTTGTTGTTGAGCCGACGAATCGATGCTAACTCCCATACAGCACCAAGCAGTGCCACATTTACAGTCTTTGGTTATTGTTTTGCTGCGGCCAGTGTTTGCCAATGTTGCGGCCATAGTAGCACAGCAGGCTCCGCAGTCGCATACGAACCAAGGCACATCGGGACGCAACGGGCCTGGCATGAACAACGGGCCCGGCATGAACAACGGGCCCAATGCCGATAATGGAAAACCAGGCGGCGAACCCCCCGAACAGTCGCCGGAGGAAGTGGATGCTGCTAGAACTAGGGAGGTCACGACAAAGGCCATGTCGGGTATCCTGGTGTTGCTGCTAAAATGGCTGCGACTATCGCGTGAGTCTCTTTCAGATAAGACGAGTGACAGGTCATGGTGCTAACGTGAAGCAGATGTTTTACGATTCGAGTATTTGACTCAACTTTTGTTGGACTCCAATTATATACCCCTTGTGCTCAAGCTCTTCGCACATCAAGACGTACAGCAAGTTGTCGACAGCAAAATGGATCGGCTGGAGAACAGGTTTGTCCAGTGATTGACTGATGGGTATCCTCTGGCTAACACTTTTGCAACAGTTTCTTCACTTTTTGCAATCTACGATGCCGATTTAAGGACAGGATGGATAGCGATCTTGAGCATGAGGATGAAGATGAAGAAGGCGAAGACCAACCTAAAGGTGCGGGCGAGCCGGAAAACGAGGCCGAGGAAAGTGACGACAGCGCAGCGCCGCCACCGATTAGAAGACGCCGGTCCCCGCCAGCAGAGGGGGTACATAATGAACAGACAGCAGAGCCGACAAGCCAGCCTTCCGAGACAGATGGCAATCGGAATATGCGACCCGAGGTAGACGAGCTCGGCTACCCAGTCAACGATCTGCCTATGGAGCCAATTACCGACTTTTCGTGGCGCAATTTCTTTTCGCTGATCAATTACTTGCGCGTGATGCAAAAGATATGCAAGGGCAAGGCGCACCGCAACCTGCTTCTGGTGCAGTACAAGTCGTCGACGATACTGCGCAAGTCACTACGGATCCCGCAGCCGGAGCTGCGGCTGTACACGCTAAAGCTATTCAAGAACCAGGTGCCATACTGCGGGCGGAAATGGCGCCAGAGCAACATGCGCGTCATAACGGCAGTGTACCTGCACTGCCGGCCGGAGCTGCGCGACGAGTGGCTGGCTGGTAGCGACATTGACGCCGAGGTGGACTCGGCGCTGCCACTCGAACAGGCGCTGCGCGGCCTCACCCACTGGTTCAACGTCCGGCGGTACCCGGATAAGACGCTCGGCGACATACCCACCACGGCGACTGAGCACAAGGATAGGCAGCAGCAGCAGCAGCAGAAGCAGCGTGGGCAAACGTTTCAGCAAGACTTTTTCACCCGCGAGCTGGAGAAGCTGGACCTGAACTGGGCAGAAGTAGGTGGAGATGATGGCACAGGCGAGATGGAGAATTGGTAGTGGGAGACAGCAGTCAGTAGCGTGAGTTGAGGTTATAGAATTGTTGATATCATTATTATTAACAGGTATTGTTCAATGATGAAAAGTGGCGTCGTGTAGGGGTATCATCCATTGACCCATATCTAGTGACAGTGACCTATATCCATGCTCATCCCTTTTCAATCGTCCCATCGAAAAAGGAAAAGAAAAACAAAAAACTGTGTACTCAATGTGTACCCAATGTGGTGTAGACGTGCATGTGCGTTTGTGTGTTGTTTTAAATCATACATTTATTTGCTTCTTTACGGGCGATCATAGATGCCATCATCATAACGATAACTCGGGGCCGGATATCTCGGGCCCATCTGGTAATGAGGAATTGTCGCCGGCTCTGCCCGATGCGGTTCGTACGGGCCGTCATACGGGCCATCGTCTGGGTACGGCAGCGCAGTCGTCGCCGCCGCCGCGTTGTCTCCGCGGTAATGGTGGTGGTAGTGGTCGCCGGCATGACCGTAGTGGTCGCCGGCATGCGTGTACGATCCGCCAGCGTGCATGTACGAGTCACCGGCGTGCGCGTACGAGTCGCCGGCGTACGCATGCGTCTGGCCCGTCACCATGGGATTGTGGGGGTGCGGCGACGTCGGTAAGCTGCCGGCATTTCCATAACCCGTCTCGTACTTGTTGCTGTTGTACGGGGACTGCGGATCCTGGCCGACGGCGGTGGCCTGCGAGTCGCGGTTGTTGGGCGCCGCCGCGGCGCCGCCCGAGACCATGTCGGCGGGGTGGGCGTGCTCGGGGAGGATGTTGGGGTCGTCTTGGGCAAGGGCCTGCTGGCCGCGACGGCGACGACCAAAGACGCGGCCGAGAAAGCCGGCGGCCGGGGCTTGCTGCTGGGGCGAGTCGGGTTGGTCGGGGTTGTTGTTGTAGGGATTCTCGGCGTAGGGCATCTGCATCTGGGGCGGCGAGTTGGCGAGGCGCTTCTCGCGCTGGTGGTGGCGGCCAAGAGCGAGCTCGACAAAGATGGAAAAGATGTAGAAGAAGCTAATCTCTATTGTTAGCAGCCCATCCTCGTTCTGTGCTGGCAGATTTCTCGTATGCCGCGACTTACATGGCAATAATGGCAATGGCGAGACACGCCGTCTCGAGCTTGCACGCCGTGCGATAGCTCGGAATCTTGGTAAAGCCACCTCCGGCATCGAGCGTGTCCTCGGCCTTGCCCTTTCCAAACACCGTCGTCACCTCACCGGTGCAGCTCCCCGCGCCGTTTTTGTTCGCCACCGCCACGAAAATGTAGGCTGCCAAAAACGCAAAATCAAAACACATGGCGACAAAGGACGTGAGGGTGCGGCCGGCAAAGCAGCACAGCAGCAGCAGGCCGAGCAGGGCGTAGGCAACGGCCACGCCGACGACGCCCTCGACGGCGCGGACGTTGGTGGGCGTGGGCAGGTTGTGGTTGGCGAGGGCGGCGAGCAGGTACGAGTAGATGCCGAGGATGATGACGGCGCAGAGGAGCTGCACGAGGCGGATGAGCCACTGGACGGTCTTGAGGCCGAGTGAGGTGCCGCGGGCCATGGTTGGGCGGGATTCGTCGCGGCCGGCGGGGTAACTAGTAGGTAGGTGTTGGAGGTTGGCGTAGCGATGGAGAAGAGAGTAGCATCAGACGCAAAAAGGGCTTGTAAAAGGTGTTGACGGAATTTGCTGAGGAGATAGATGTAAGAGGAGAAAGAAATGGAGGCAATCGCGATTCGGATCGGAGTGAATAGGACTTGGGAGATGGAAAAAACGCCACGCATCAATGACCCAAGTGTAAGCAAACAGAGAGGTTCGTCAAGGCAAAAGATATTTTGGTTGGCCCCGGGCTGGCTTACTCGAACCAGTAAGCAGGTTGTTTGGCGGTGCAGTGCAAGGCGTTTTACAGATGCACTGCCCGGCTGGTTGGTTTAAACGGGGGTCTATGATCCCTGCATCTTCAAGGATGGGTTGACGTAACTCTGAATCCGAAATCCGAGCGGTTAACCGTTACGGATTAACATGTATTCCCATTGACACGACTATAGTCCATTCAAAGAAAGAATAAGATGAAGGTTTCTGAAACAATAAATCAGTCTGAGAAAAAATGCCAAATCAGCAAAAATTATATTGTCAGGACAGCTTCAAAACGAAGTTGCTCATGTCTTTGCCGTGTTGCTATTTCTGGAAGATGACGACAACGGGTGGAGTCGGGGGTTTCGATTGTAGTGGGCGCAAACCCGCTGGGAATGGCCCGCGAGGCCCTGAAAGGTAGAACGAAACGCTGGCGGCTCAGAGGCCGGTGTTGCCTGCCCCAGTGCACCCGGGTGGCTGGGTGGTTGGGTGGATGGCTGAGTACAATGTTAAGGTGGGTCTTTGTCAATTTGATTGGCCACTTGGGACATCTTGGTGATAAGCGCTTCACATTGGCTTCAACTTTGCCACTCACGCCATCAGCAAAATGCAAAACGAGCGCCGAACGACTTGCGAGGCTCCATCTTGTCTGAGGTGGCTTCATGAAGAGCTGCAATCAAACGATTGACCGTCACCGAGCTCGAGCAGCCACTGGACCACGTCTTTGCCGCGAGACTTTGCCCCCCCATCTATTCAAAGGCTTGAGGCTTGCATCAATCATGTCTTCTTCCTCAGTGTAATATTGCAAATTATTGTTCAACTTTTCCCACCAGGTCTCGTTATGACTTTGAAACATGTGGAAACGATCCGTTCGCCGGCGCAACATATTTTGGATTGACCAAAAGGGTTCTGCACTGTGCACCTTGGAAGCTCGAGAAACACATGAACAATTTCAAGACTAACTGCGTGTTGAAATAATCCATTCGAAGCTGCACATCATTTGACGGGAATGGTTTCGTCCGCGACGCGAATTCTGAAAGGAGCGATGCGAATCTTGAACGGAAAAGGTGTTTCATGCAGCAGCGGGACATCAACGCGTGGACAGCGCCACCATCGGCGAAGCGGCCTCAACATTGCGTGGCCGGTGAGGCAGAGTCAAACGTTTGGACGAGATCCTCTTTTGCTGTCGATTGAAAAAAAAAAAATAGCCTGCCAAACAGAAAGACCTTTCACTATTGTCTTGAACCCGATCTTCCAGGGGTAGGCCTTCAACTGCACGTGTGTCTCCAAGCCGTTTTCTGTTTGGTCGGTACTTTTGCAAGTAGCGCATCGACATCTCAATCTCGACTGTACTGACTGGGATCGCCTTTTACGATATCCAAGGTCATATGGAGCCACGAGTGAGCCACGAGTAAATTCTTGTTCCTTTTTCTCTTTGGACTTTTCCCATCTTCTGGCGGTTGATGTCGCTGAATCACTCGCAAACCCTTACATTTCTGCATCAATTACGAGGTCAATGTCGTGGCTGAATGGCGTTATAGAATCTGCTTTGTTACCAAGAGTTTGTGAATCGACCTCGCAGCTGAATGGTCCTCGCGGTTGGAATTGTCAAGCTGCGACGAAGTTGATTCCAATCTGCACCATTGCATCTCTCCAAGGCAGCCAAAGACTCACAATGTGACCGCAGGTCGATTCCCCTCGGCGCGAGTAACCAGACTGCTCCAAGATCCCCAGAGCTTTCGGTCAAGTACCTTTCGATTCCTCCGACAGCTGGCAGCGCAGCTCAAGCAGGCCAGATTCTTTGGAAAAGAGCCGATGCATAAGGGCGGACAGGAACAAGTGGTGGTTTTGCTCTGTTGTGATTTTCGCGTCTTTGAAGAGGGAGTGACATATCGTGACTTCTGCAACGAAGATGCAGTACTGACAGTGGTGGTAGTGTTTTCAAAGTGCCCGACTTCCATGTGAGCCCGTCTTTGATGAAAGCCCGTCTTTGATGAGAGCCCGCGTCAGCATAGAATTATCACAGCCAGGACCTGCCGTCGAATCCAAAGTACCAGTTTTCTAGAAATCGCGCCCAGCGACAAACTTTCATCAGCAAAGTACCAATAGTTTCGTCGTTGAACTCGTGTAGCTTTCATGATTGCCGATAGCTGACTTGAGCGCTCGCGAAAATCCATTTCGGCATATTTGGGTCTGTTTCGTTGAATTGTCTTGAGAGATTTTCTCCCTTGGTGCCGCCCATTGCGCCAGCTTCTCGTTTTGAGCAGGCAGATTCCAATCACTGTCTCCAGCGACATTTCGGTAGGCTCGAGAGCTGCTTTCCTTGATAAGTGGCAAGCCGCACGCACTTGATACTTGAGCATGCACGAATACACACTTGACAGGCGCGACAAGAATTTCGAAGTGTTTTGAGGAAGCAGGTTGCAGAATTCGTGCTTCGCTTTCCCAGCACGCCTACACTTCAGCGATAGTGATAAAGCCATGTGATTGGCGAAGTAACCAGCGAGAAGCTGCACACGAGTCAATAATGACAAGTATCAATAGGAAACGGCGGAAAACCGATGTCGACTCGAACTGGATCAATTCTGAAATGGCTGACCCTTGCAACTTCTTGCTGCGAGCTGCGAGCTTGTTTCCCCAAGCCTTCTACCAGAGGCAGAAGCTGGACGAGTTGATCGAGTTGATTGACAACGTTGTAGACTTTGCTGCGCATTCAAGACTTTCATTGAGATTCTTCACAATTGTTTTTCAGAGTTTTGATGAGCGTTTTCAGATATTCAGAGGTGACGCGCTCCTCCATCACCAGCCCCGTGTTTCTCATAGTCCTTCATCTTCATGGGCGCGGACTCCCTTGAACAGCTTGAAATGCGCATGGCCACAGGAGCTCAAGAACATTCGCCTTATTCTCTGCAGCTAGTTAGCGCGGCAGGGCTTCCAGAGTCGCCGCGGATCGCCGTTAGACCGTGCGACCGGCTCGTCGACAAGCGGCTCCACGACGACTGGCACGTCGGCCACATGCCGAAACCAAGCGTCCGGCACAGGCGTACTGTCGGCAGCGCTACGGTCGCGCCGAACCAATACACGCATGACTTTATCGTTTTTTTCTCGTCTTGAAGGTTTTGGTGTTTCGCCATGTCGCTGCAGGAGATTGGGGCGCATCCCCGCGCCGACAGTGATCTGCATGAAAGCTGACACCAGGGCTGTCAGCGCCCAACAACTGTCGCTACGCCCGTGGCGCGGGACAGAGCCCCGATTTGGAATTTTGCAGCGCGCTGAAAGCTGCAGCATTCGGATAAATTAAGCCGCAAATACTGACAAGAGAAGATGATGGACACGAGAGGGTGCCCCCTGTCGCTGTTGACATCTTGGCACTGCACATGCACTAGGCAAGAGAATACCTACCATCATGGTACAGCCTCCGATGAGCGGTATTTATTCTTGAATACGGAAAAAAAAAGCGAGAAAAAAAAACACGCAAAGCAAAAAGCGCCCGAAAACGATTGTTTGGTCATTGGCTGCCTGCTTCAAAAGTGTTGTACAGCTGTCGCGTGCCTCTTGGCGGGCGCGATCACCACTACCAGAGACACGGGGGGAAGCGGCTGCCAAGTACAAGCATCTGCCAAGTCGGTTCCTTAATTCTTGACCGAAGTTGGGCTTGGCGACGGCGTGCGGCGTCTGGGTTGTCTATTGGCATGTTTCCTTTCGAGTTGACTGTTGCATTACAATCCAATCATGGAAGTGATATTAGAAGGGAAGAAAAAGGAAATCAATTCTTCACCTCGGCTCGCCCTGTTCATTTTTGACAAGGAAAAGCTACGGAAGCGAGTCGGGGGGAGGGCGGGCTGAGAGAATGCAGATCCTGCCAATCACGCAAGGCACGCACGCGCACATGGACTGTGTCTGAAGTTGGACAGCGAAAACTGTTGGTAGTTCTTACGGGCTGTACACAGGTTCGAGAAGGGCCGGGTGGAGTAGGAAAGGGAAGAGAAAGAAACTTTTGTCCCGGTTGCGACGCTGAGCGACTTGCTTTCCCGACCGACGACAAGCTGGGTCAACAAGGCCGCCCCGAGGGCTACAAGGAGGAGGGGGAATCTCAGCCTACGAGGCACAAAGAGAGATCCCACGTGGGTAAACCCAGATGAATGAATGGCTCTCCCGGGGTAATTAAGTGGTTCTTTTGCCAAGCATTAAGCTTAAAAGGACCGTATTTGGTGGCGCATCGCTAGTTCCACTTCCGGACCAGTTGAAGCGTGGAGTCTATACCAGCGTCGCCAAACCGCCACCGTTGCTGGCATGAAATCCTTGCGGCAATGCCATGTTGCTCTCGGTGTCCATTTTCTGACATTGGTAGGGGTCCTCGCAGCCTGTCAATTCGTGCACATGCGACAGACTTCTCGTTATGGGGGTTGGCTATTGAAACGCCACACGGCTCTACATGGGGCCACTGCGTCCTGCGAGCTCCTCCATATCACATTATAAAGGTAAATGCATTCCCCAGAAAGCTGCAGAGCCCTTTGTGCTTTCCTCGTGTCAATCAAGCTATACATATCACCCCCCTACTTCCTCCAAAAAAGTCTTGCTTGCCCCTGGTCCGAGTTGGACCCAAGAAGCCGCCAAGATGGTTCTGCACGAGTACACTTACATCTTTGCCATTGGCACTTGCTTTGCCCTTCTTGAAGCATTCAACAACGGTGCCAGTACGCTACTCACCGATCAATCCGGGTCACATACATCTTTACTAACCACGTCTTTTCCTCAGATGATGTCGCCAACGCCTGGGCCACGAGTGTCTCGTCCCGATCCGTCTCATACAGAGGAGCCATGATTCTCTGCCTCATTTTTGAAATGCTCGGTGCGCTCACTGTCGGTGCTCGAAGTGCCTCGACCATCAAGAACGGTATCATCCCCGTCGCCGCCTTCCAAAACGATGCTGGCGTGCAGCTTCTTGCCTTTGCTTGCGCCTCTGCCGGTGCCTCTTTGTGGGTGATGTGGTGCACTCGCCACTCTGCCCACGTCTCTTCCACCTACTCTCTCATCTCGTCGCTTGCCGGTGTTGGTGTCGCTACTGTTGGCGCCGGCGGCGTCCAGTGGGGGTGGAACAAGGGCTCTGGTCTCGGTGCCATCTTTGCTGGTCTCGGCATGGCC
This sequence comes from Beauveria bassiana ARSEF 2860, assembly GCF_000280675.1. Lineage (NCBI taxonomy): Eukaryota > Fungi > Ascomycota > Sordariomycetes > Hypocreales > Cordycipitaceae > Beauveria > Beauveria bassiana. Next base: position 378,803 of record NW_007930837.1, on the reverse strand, counting down.
CCGGCCATTGCCGCCGTCTTTGCCGCCATCACCTTTATGCTCATCAAGCTCACTGTCCATGTGCGCAAGAACCCTGTGCCCTGGGCCGTTTGGACTTCCCCCTTCTTTTTCCTCATTGCCGGCACCGTCTGCACCCTCTCCATTGTCTACAAGGGCTCCCCCCGCCTGGGTCTCTCCAAGAAGCCTGCCTGGTACATCGTGGCTGTCACGCTTGGTGTTGGCTTCGGACTGTTTGCCATGTCTGCGCTTTTCTTCGTCCCCTATGTCCACGGCAAGGTTGTCAAGAAGGACTATACCCTCAGACTCTGGCACGTCTTCTACGGTCCTATGCTCTTCTGGCGCCCTGCTCCCCCGGATGCCGAAAAGGCCAGGGTCCCCAACTACGCCGTCATCCAGCACGATACCCCCGAGCCTGAGAGCGAGTCCGACGTCCGCCCTCCCAGCGACAATCTCAAGGGCCAGGATGATACCGCGTTTGCCAGCAAAGAGGTGCCCAGAACCAACAACAAGCTCATCTTGGCCGAGTGCAACCAGCAAGGCTACCAGAGGCTCATGCAGGAGGCTCTTGAGGCTCACCACGCCAGACTCCGCCAGGGCCGTGGCCCTCTGGCCTGGGCCATGCGCACCCTGCACAACAATCCCATGGGCGCCGGTTCGATTCACGAGACCAAGAACCTCATCACTGCCTGCAAGCGCTTCCCTGCCATGATTGTCTGTGCTCTCCTCTACGGCGCTCACTACGACATTCACACTGCTCAGGTTGGCATCGAGGGTACTCCCGAGGGCCAGCGCATGGCTCGCGTCTATGACCACGCTACCAAGTACCCCAACGAGGTTGAGTACCTGTACTCTTTTGTCCAAATCATCACTGCCTGCACTGCCTCTTTTGCCCACGGTGCCAACGATGTCGGCAACGCCGTCGGTGTCTGGGCTGTCATGTATGCTGCTTGGTCCACTGGCAAGGCTGCTGGTGCCAAAGCTCCCGTTCCTCTGTGGCAGATTGCCGTCATTGCCCTCACCATTTGCATTGGCTTCATCACATATGGTTACAACATTATGAAGGGTAAGCTTTTGTCCTCTTTTTGTCTTTTTTTTTTTTGCCCAAATCTTCAATTTTGCTAACAATTTCCTACTAGTCATGGGTAACAAAATCACCTACCACTCTCCTAGCCGTGGTACCTCGATGGAGCTGGGTGCGGCCATTACCGTCCTCATCTTCTCCCAATACTCTCTGCCCGTTTCCACGTCCATGTGCATCACTGGCGCCACGGTTGGTGTCGGTCTATGCAACGGCACTCTCAAGGCCGTCAACTGGAAGCGTGTCTTCCTCCTGGTTTTCTCCTGGATCATGACTATTCCCATTGCTGGTCTCATTGGTGGCTGCCTGATGGGCCTCATGCTCAACGCCCCCCACTTTGGCAGCACCTAATGATTATGATGTTTGTGGATTCATTGTACATGGGAGTTTTTTGTTTTTTTGTTTAAAAAATACCAAAAGATTGATTAGAGTTATATATAGTATATGCATAATAACGCACTTGATTCAAACTTGCTCTGTCTGCCCGTGCCCGTGTTGACGATTTATGAAAGATGGAGGAGATGAGAAACTTGTACATTTTTATCCGTTTTCCGTTTTTCCTGTAATAATTTCCCCCGGTCCGCTGTCGGCGCCCGATCGACGCTAAAATCGCAAAGCTAACCCAAACAGGCGTCCCATTTCATTTAACCTCCGTCGCGGCCGAAAAAAGTGCTGTGTATAACTCAGCCCTACGTCGTCTTTATCCTTCCTTCTACATCCATTCCCTTTTTACATTGACTCACATGACCCCTGCGTCCACCCGAGATTGAACAAAGATATATATCATGTTCCATGTCTGCCCAACTATCGAGTCAAGCCTCCGGGCAATGTGCTCCCCTCGGCCGACACCTTTGTGCACGTCTTGACGCATGCATAAGTAAACGGTCTGCAAGCCTACCCAACGGGACACTATCCGTACTGGCAGGCAGGCGCAAATGTGTCACGACAGGGGAGGAGGGGGAGGTGTGTTTCAGCCTCATTTTTTTCTTCTTGCGCTATTGGAGTGTAAAGCAGCAAGGAACGCCGGTGGGCAAACATCGCGAACCGACTTGTAGTGGTGGTACTGGGCAGCACTGGATGATGCATCGGTACAGGTTGTTTGGTTTGCTCGGGCAATGATTTTGTCTGCCTTTTTTCTTGTGTGGCATGATGCCAAGTCAGTTTCTACAGGTTGAAAAATGTTCCACATCCAAAAAGAAAATCTATTTTGACCGCCTCACAAAAACACCACCATGAAGAAAAAAAAACTTTTTCCGTTCGCTTTCGAGTTGCACGGCGTCGGGCGCTGGTTGTAGACAGGCCATGATGTATAAGTACAGGCGGCCAATTGAACGGTTTCTGACAATGAGGAGGGAAATTGAAAAACTAGACTCAAAGACAATACAAACAATCTTTTACAAGCTGCAGAATCTTTTTAATCTCTCGAGATATACAAAATACAACAAGGTATGGGTCAAACTGGTTGTACAATTGTCGTGCCATCTTGGCTACTACTTGATACTAAAGTCCTGCATTAGCCGTTCCTACCAAACTGGAAGCAACAACCATTGATTTCGTATAACCATGTCGGACCGCAGCCGCATCGCCGCGCTCGCCACCAAGATTGCGCAGATTGAGCAAGAGATTGACTACTGGCGGCGCCACGAGCAAGAGGTGGCCGCGCAGCTCGACATGGCCATGCTCAGTCTGCGGCAGTACACGTCGGTCGGCCAACTGCCCGAGCACTCGGTGTCGGTGGCGGTCAACAATCACTCGACGGCGCTCAACCAGATTCGAAACACCCTGACGACGCTGCATAATAGAAAGGCCGTCGCCGAGTCGCAGCAAAGGGATCTGATGCGGCGGCTCGGAAACGGGCACTAGGAGAGACTGTGGATGGATGGATGGGAGGGCGAAAGGGGAGACCGGGGCTCTTTCTAAAAAGCAAAATGATGGTGAAAGTAGTCACTTTTTTTTGCTGTTTTGAGGGCTCGTGAAGAAAGTAAAAGAGCGCGGGGGAAAGGACACAAGAGTTTGCGAGGTTATTTGCAAAGTAGTCAAGACCAGGACAATTGAACACCGGCAGAATAGGCAGAATAGAAAAACCCTCAGCGAGCAAAAGCATTGTTGTGCACAAAGAACCCACCAAACACCACAAACCTTTTATACTAAACCGACTCGTCGGCCACGAAAGCAGCATTACCAGATCTGCCAGAGTCATCAGATGGCAGAGGCGAGCCCCCAGACTCGACCAAAGGAACCAAAAGCTCAAGAGAGTCGGACGCACAGGGCTCTTTACACAATATCCCCGCCGTTGTCGCATTCACAATCAAATCCCTCACCTTGATATACAACTCGAGCAGTTTCGGCAGCTCCGTAGACAGCACGCCAGCACGCTGTCCAATATCCTCGACCGCATATTCCCTATGCTCTGCGATGCGCCTCTCCAGCTCTATCTTTCGCGCTGGCTCTTTTTCAAAAAACTCGACAAGCAGCTCGTCAATGGGTTTATCGTGCTGCGTGTCGTAGAAGCGGCGCCAAAAGTACACGTCGGTAATGTGGCGCGGCCAGCGCAGCGTCGTAGCAAAGTACGCGTGCTCGAGGTTGTCCAGGTAGTACTGGAGATGCTTACGGTAAGGGTGTTTTGGGTGGATGGCGTCTTGGAACTCGGCCCAGACATTGTCGTATTCTTGCCAGTTGTCCTCGTTGCCGACGCACAAGATCCAAGTTGGCGGGCCGGAGAGCTGGCGAGGCAAAATTTCAGCTTTGGACTAGTTGATGATGCCCTGGATGTTGCCTTGTCCGTCTATAAGTATGTTTTGGTAGTACAGGCCAGAGTGGTTCAGTGTGAAGCCGGCGTCTTCCCGCCAATAGGTGTGGCGTTTGTCCTCGACGTGACGAGTTATGGCGTCTAGCGCAAACATTTCGCGGGTAATACGTTCTCGGCCATTCTCAGAGTAAAAGAGCTTTCGCAAAGCAGGGCCGCGAGCGAGGGCACCGAGATGCAGGTGGATAGAGTCCCAGGCAGTGGTTAATGGAGGACGCTCGTGTTTGACGCCGTCGCGGTTGGAAATGTCGACTTCCCACTGGCAGAGAGAAGGGCCGATGCGAACTTTTGTGTCGTCTTTTTCATCGGGATACAAGGAGCCAGTGGTGGGAAATGTCAACTCCTGCAGCTGTGCAAGTGCATTACCGAGCTGAGAAAAGAGTCTTGCCCGCTTCTCTCGGTTCAGAACGAGTAAATCATCCAAAGAAAGAGGATTACCACTAATTCGGTCTGTAATAATGTATGACTGGAGGGTGGTGTCGTCGTCGGTCAAGCGTTCATCTTTTCCGTAGGCGTGGACAGTGGGAACTGGAATAGAGGTGTGACGCTGGATATACCTAGTTTCATAGGTTAGTAAAGAAAGATTATTACAAACCAAACTGGTGAGGGTTTTGTCTCATACCTCGTTGTCGCCACTTCACTCTGAATCATTTCCCACGTCTTGTCCACAGTCGTCGGCACCGGAATACGCACCACCCACTCTTTACCTTCGTCGGGAAACGTGACACTTATGCAGGAAAAGTAATATCCATGCTGGACAGCTTCTGATATGCGGCAAAACTTGTCGTCATTGTGTCTGCGGGCCAGGTCCTTTACCAAATCGAGGTTGATGGACGCTTGGAAGCTCTTGGTGCGGTTGTCGAGGAGATGGTCTGGACACGGATGCTCTGGCGACGGCGCGAAATACATGATGAAATAGAGTTGGGTCTTTGCCGAGGGGCCTTTTCGATGCTGAGATTTGTCTGTTGGGAGAAGACACCGTATTTGTTATTTAGTAGAAAGCGGGCAGTGTGGAAGTGAAGCGTCGTGTGTGCACGGTGAGCACAGCAACTACGTGTTGTTGTTGGGTGGCACGAAGAGGCGTGAAGGAAGTACAAATAGTACTTCAACCGCTGTGGGATGAGACACCTTTTTATGCGCGCCTAGATAACTACTGACATCAAGGAGTTCAGGAGAAGGTGTAATTCGGAAGCTCAATGTTGGGTCTGCCAGAACTTGGCCCGCCTGACTTCACGAACCGTCAACCCATTTCGCAAAGATGCCAAGACAAAAGACATTCTTGCGAGCTGAATCGTATCAGCTCGATATTCAGAGTACTTCTGTAAATAAAATCGCGGTAATAGTCTGCGGTTATAGTGGACATCACCAGACACCCAAAAGTAAACTTGCAGCCATCGCGACAAGCTTCATTCACCATCGCACCATGCCATCAATCATGAGCACCACATCTCGACCATCACTACGCAACCACATGACCCTCCTTGCGCGACAACCTGGATGGTCAATGGTGTAGCAGTCAAGGATCTGCTCGTGGCCTTTGCTTCAGTCAATCTCTGGAGCGCACATGTCGGCACACCAAGAGAAAAAGTCGTCCGTGCCGTACACCAGACATCCCAGCCCCGGACCAGGACTCGCACTTGAAGCGCAGTCTCCGGCGTCACATAAATATTACTCAAATCTTAATCATCCAACAAAATGTTCGCCTTTCCAATTTCCTCGCCATCTTGCAGCACTCGATAGACCAGATGGCCTGCCTCATCGTTGAGCCTGACATTGACCACAAGCGGGATTCGGTAACAAGTGACACTTCCGTGAATCTTTTTCTTCCCTCTGGAGATATGTTCTTCAGTCAGATTGTAGATGAGTTTGCCAACCAACTCCACGCCTGAGTTCCTAGGTTAGAGCAAGCGACGGTCTACAGGTGCGAATTACTCACGGGGAGACTCGATCGACTCGGGAGCGGTGTCCAAGTTGCATGAGTATAACTTCACCTCTCTAGAGTGAGTCTGAGTTCTTTTGACACTCGCATAGATATTAACGTTGATCTCCGTGTCCTTGTCGATTTTTTCCCCCTATATGTGATTTCGGGTTAGGTATCGCAATTGTCCGATCTAGCTAATAGTAAACGCACCTTGCTAATTTGCCAATGAAGGAATCCGTCCAAGTATTCGTGGTTGTAAAATGCATGAATGTAGACACGCCGCTTGCTACGGTCATAGTTCTCATGCTGGGCAGGAATATATCTTTGGCCCAACTCGGTCCCGTAGTGTCTACGACACTTCTTCTCCCGAACAATGGATCCTTCCAAGCCTCTGAGGACAGCCCCGCAAACAATTGCAGACCAACTAAATGGCTGTTATTTTTAAAACCTAATACAAGGGGATAGAAATACTTACGCTCCAGACATTGGTGTGGTCAGGCGCATCTCATTCTCATCGCACCAGTCTTGAATGGACTCCCTCAGGTACGGTGAAGAGGCGAATCCACCGACGAGTACAATGGTACCGATAGGCGTCTCCCCCTTTTCTTTCGTTCGATAGACTTGATCCTCAATCAAGAGAAGAATTCTTTTGACAACCGGTCTGAAAATATCCATCAGATCCCCATGAGTCAAGAGAATGGACGAGGAGCGCTTCTCGTAAAAGGTTTCTGTTCTGGAAGTGTACTTCAAGGCAGGCATGAAGAGTGGGATTCGGTGTGCTCTTCGGCTGATGTTGCCATAGCTGAAATCTTTCTTGCGCTGCTCGAATTGGTTCATGAAAGTACTTCCAGGGCCAATCTGTTCAGGATCGAGGTCGGTAAAGGCCTCTCCGAATCGATCAGCCATTAGCTTGAAAAAGTTTCTGTCCACATATGTTGCGCCGCATTTTCCCGCTGTACAATGTCAGTCAAGATGTTAAAGTACCTATAGTGCGGCTGAATGGTCAAGTAAATGCATACCAATACCGACGGCAATCTCTCGAAGCTTTAGAAGCGGTTGTACTTGTTCAATTTCATAGGTAGTGATGTCCTTTAAAAATTGGCATCAATAGACTGTTCTTTTCGTGGCATTTGTAGAAACTTACCACTGTTCCGCCACCACAGTCACAGACCATCACACCGGTATTTTTCTGCGGACGCTGTAAGAACTCACTGAAAGGTACTGAAATGCACAAACATACCTGAACAAAAGTTTCCAGATGATGAAAACTGGACTTGAGCGTGTATTGGGCTGCCGCCTCGGGCTCTGAAATCAGCATGACTCGGTCGATGACCCGATTTCCAAAACCAGCCTCCATAGCAGCGGCCTTGGTGAGAAGTTTTGCCTTCTCACTCCAAGACGCCGGAACCGTGAGCCAAAACTCGACGGGTAGCTCATCGAGGTTCATCGAACCAAAGAGCTCTTTTTTTGACTTTTCAAACATGTTATACATTTGACGAAGATACTCCGTCGCGACTTCTTTGGCTGACTTGCCCTCGGGAAGGCGCATCAGGTCATTAGTACTGGCATCATACACGCTGCAGTCGTCAAAGTCTGACAAGAGAGCGGACTTGTCCAAGAGAAGCTTGGTGAGGGAGCAGGATCTCATACCAGGCTCAACCTGATATCCCCAAACATTACAATTAAGATCGGGATTCTCTTCAGCGAAAGCAATTCGTGTCGGGGCTTTGACGCTGTGCTCGGCGCTGTGGGAAAAGGCGCCGGGGTACTTTGTCCAAGTGATAATATCCTTGAAATCAGCAGCCGTGGAGAGGGCGAAACCGAGTCCTGTTTCTTGAATTAGATGTCGAATATAGAGAGGAGCACAGCATTTTTTATTACCAGAATACGTCGTGCCGTAGTCGAGGCCGACAATCAGCTTGACAGGGCAAGCAGTGGAAGCCATGAATTCCCTGGGAAACTCTTCTGAACAGAGGGTAACTCTCTAGACATAAGAAGCGGGTAAGTGTTGTTGAAATGAAGAAGTGAGGAAGATTTCTCTCCTCTTTGAAGATAATGGCAGCGTAAGCAGGTGAACCAGCAAATGCAATCTTGAGCGAAAGACAGAGGTAGCGAAAGCAGAAGAAACAGTGAATGCAATCTGAC
>NW_007930837.1:353288-370753 GCF_000280675.1 Beauveria bassiana ARSEF 2860 | reverse complement strand
CTACCAAAGTATTTCCTATAACGCATTTTCACCGTTAAAAACGCCCTGCTTGGACTTGGCCTCTTAGACTTGACGTTTACTTTGTGCTCCTGCATGTCCCCAGGTAGCGACCGGCAAACGGAGACCCGGATGACTCAGTGAAGTGAGGTGCAAACGGGCTTCATGCGATGAAAGAAAGACTTGGATCTTTTCACGCTATTACTGAGAGGATACACAACTCGGATATAAAGGAAAATTACCCCCGAAAGCTTTCACTTTACCTTGTGCAAAATCGAGATGATGTCTTCGAGGGTAAGTCACAGCTTCCGCTCTGATTTATGATTCCGTCATGATATATTCATTATCTCTTGGCTGCCAAGCAATGCAATGTAAAGACTAACATGCGATAGAAGAGATCGGCTCCAGAGAGGGCCGCCCGCTCCAATTCGGCCTCCAACGCGAATCCAACAAGATCTTCTGACGAAAACAAAAGCGTCTCTGACACGACGGAGAAGAGACATCAGGAACAGAGTCCCAGAAGAATGTTCTACGTTCATTTTGGTTCAAACTTTCCCATCTGGCCATCAAGAACACCACCACCGCCATCTCAGCCACTTGAAAGCCCCCATTCCGAGGTCCGCGTTCTTCGAGACATTTTGTCCAAGAAAGAAGAGGAGCTGAAGGCATTGAGAGAGGCAAACGACGAGATTGAACGCAAACTAAAGTCATGCCGCGAGAACGATCATCGCACACAACAGTGCATCGAAAGTCTGAAAGAACGGCAGTTGGAGGAATCCAGTTCCTTGAGAGACGAAATCAAGGGTTACCAAATCAACATCAAAAAAATCATCGAGAAGCTTGAAGCAAAATGTGCAGAACAGACGGTGCAACTGAGTAAGGCGTACTCAAATGCTGTCTCCAGCTGGGCGCAGGACGTATCGCGAGACATGCCTGACGACGTCGTCAGAAGCACCATCAGCTCATTCTTTCAGGGCGACTTTTTCTCTTGGTGTGCCGACATGTGCGCTCCAGAAATAGACTGGAGCAAAGGCCACGACAAAATTCTGAACTTCTACAACCTTGTCAACCAAGCTCATCATTACCGCTCTGGGCCTGCCCACTTGCTGTTTGACCACGCGGCACCAGACGGTTGCAGCTCCCTGGTCCTTCTCCAAGCAGCCTTGGCCAAGTCACTTGTAGACACTTTCCTAAGAAATCCGTACTTTCTTGTGGATAATGGTACCGTTTTGCAGAACATTGAGAGCAGATTTGCCGAAAGTAAGCGCTGTCCTCGTACTCTTTGCGTCCGCCCCGAGACTTGTCTAATCATTACTCTCAGGATCCCTCAAAGAGTCGATCAGTTGGAGAATCAATACTGTCCGAAGCTTAGAGAAAACATTTGCATTCAATGCCGAGCAAGTTGATTTGCACCTGAACCAATTTCTAAGCACGTTTGGGTTTTTGGTTCAAGAATTGGACAAACATGCACGGGACGACTTGGCGGACCTGTTCAATCGCTTTTCGCAGATCGCATTGAAGCTATGGCAAACCCCCACGCAGATTCGCATCCTCGACATGGCAAACATGACGGATTTGTCATTTGATATGAGTCATTCCCATATCGAATGCGAGCCTGTTGTTGCGTCCGCGCTCGGAGAACGTCTGAATGGTCGCCCCATTGGCGTGGTCATCCGACCCTGCATCCTGTCCCAATCCATTTCTGATTCTGGTGAGCAAATTCCTCCTGTTGTTTGGTCCAAGGCGCTGGTGTGGGTATCTGGAGAAAAGGATCCATACGATATGGAATGAGACTAGGTAAATCTCGAGCGGTAACGCATGTCCGCCCAGCCATGCAGGTTGGCTGGATGCTCAGCAAAGCCGGATGCGTGGATATGAAGCGGAGTATGAAGGCTGTATTTTTCTGTACCAATCTCGAGGATCTTCGGTTTAGGATTTCATTTCCGTATCGCAAAGATAACAAAAAATAGACAACAGCTGAACAATCTTTGTCTCGCTTCTTCATTATCGCGTTCGAGCTTCCCTGGCCTGCACATGGGGGACAAAACAGACTACGCACAAAGTCACTTCACCCAGCAGCGTTCATCATGGAATTCCTTGGATATTTTTGTGACTCATTGGCGTACACTTAATTAGTGGCTCAATAACTTAGCCGCGCTTATTTTGGATTTCTTAGACCTTATTTCGGAGAATAAGCTGATCACTTCTGCGGCAAGTGTCGAGGCTCATCGGCGTATTTTGTTCCCCCGCACCACTGGTCGACACCACCAGATTGATACTGCGATAGATTAGTTCTCACAGTCTTTCAGATGCATACAAGTTCTTTTTAGCAAGTGGACTCTACATCACACTGTTAGTGCAGCAGTAGGACATAAATCGAACAGTTGTACCAGTAAATAACAGAGCTATGAGCCATCCGTACGGTGCTGCAGATTGCCAGCAGTAGGAGAAAAGCCGAACAGTTGTATGGGTAAATACCCAGCTATAAATCATAAATAGAAGGTACATTCATATCGTTACTCTGCATGTATATCGTTGGATGTATGCTCTACGCCGCTGGCGTACCCGCCCAATGTCCCGTTTCTTGAATCCTCTTCACCGCACGCTCCAGATCCCCCTTGCTGCGACGAAAACGACTCTGGCGCACACTCAGCGGCAGCAGCGGATACACCGTCGCCATGCCGTACATGACTGTCTGAAACATGAGCCTGCTCGCCGCCGTCGGCTCCAGATTATACTCCTTGGCCAGCCGCGGCGGCAGCACATTCGCCGTCACGAGCCGCGACAGCGGCAGCAGCGCCGCGAGCTCAAACGGCAGGTTCTCCGGCCACAGCAAATCCTGGCAGAGGCTGCGCGCCTCGTCTGTAATCTCCAGCGTCGCTATGTTATGGTCCCAGTACGCCCAAAACGCGTCCAGGCTCTCGGGCCACATCTCCGGCGGCATGCGCAGACTGGTGCCGTACACGGCCGACTGCCGAAACAGCGCCTCCTCCTTTTCCCGCGGCAGCTTCCCAAAAACGTGCTCGTGGATGACGACGAGCGAGACAAAGAGCGTCGCGGCGGTCCACTTGTGCAGCTCCGGGTCGTTGGCGTCGTAGCCCTCGCCGCGGACGGGCGCGTGGTACCGGTGGATGACGGAGAAGACGGCGTCCTTTTGCTCGGGGGTGCCAAAGACGGCCGCGTTGAGGAACCGCATCGTCGTCTGCAGGCGGTTCGCCACGCGCGTTTTAAAGTTGGAGCGCTTGTGGCTGCCGATGGCGAGGCCCGGGTGCGCCCACTGGCAGAGAATGGCAAACTGGCCGCCGAGCACAAAGATGTCGTCGACGAGAATCTCACGCAGTAGTGTCGGCTCTTCAATAGTGTCAAAGATGTGCGGCTTCTTGTATTTTGTTTGCGTAGCCGGGTCGGCGCCGCCGGCGGCAGGGCGGACGCGCACGGTGCTCTCGCAGGCCATGATGGTTGAAGAAGTTCAGAACAGTGCGTGACAAACGTGGGTAGCGTAAGATGAGAAACCTGGGGAAGTGGAAACTTGCTCTCATATATTAGTTTTCTCCCCAGATCCAGTTGAGGGGCATGATGCAACATAGCGCGGCATTGCCATGATTTGTCCGGTTATCAAGGGTTGCCGAGAGCATCCATCGCCAACGGCTTTCCGGGCTAATGATAGCCCCGCCTTCAACGGCGCCGGGGTGGTATATTTGGCCCTTTTGTGCCCTTGTGGCGTCTTGGCATGTGTCAGGCTCAAATGGGCAGAAAGTGGTCAGACGATCTCTTCAAAAGTGCGTGTGTGGTTGAACTAGTATACCAAAGCATATAGCCGAGATGAAAGCCTGTGCATGCCGAGAGGCATTTGCATCACCTCAAGTAGACACCTGCCCATGCCCGACTGCTTTTTCATCAACTGCCGAGCAAAGACTGCTCGCTCAAAATTCTTGATTGGCCAGCAGAGAAAATAACGGCACAATCTCTCGGTCGGCTGGGCAGCACCGGAGGACCGTCGTCGCCGCTAGACCCAGACTCCCTCGCTACGCTTCAGTACACACACGGACATGTGAAAATCTCGGCCGGGTTCGAATATTGCATTCTTTCTGATGGCACGATTATTACGCTGCTTGTTACGTACTGGGTATATGTCTCTCAAATGGGTTACATGCAATGCAAATGAAATTAGCCTGCCGTTTTCGTCATTCATCACTGGGTGTTTCCGCTCAAGCCAGCTCTGCCCGATTTGCAAACGTTCCGACAGCATTTGACTCTGCAAGCTCAACCGGTTGGCCATGTTGCTGTTCCATGGTCGTAGGCCCTGGCGTCGTGGCAGTGGGCGAAACTGGGTTAGGCGAACCGAGGGGGCTAGGTGACGAAGTCAGTCCAGGAGAAGGCTGACCCCAGCTCTGATGGCCTGATCGGTGCGGGTCGAAGGGACTTTGCGAAGGCTGTGGGTAAGGCTGGGGAGAGCCTTGGTAATGCTTGTATGCCGTGTTCGGGTCGTACACGGGGGACCCTGCCTGGGGATGGTATCCTAACGGCGAGCCCTGTCCAGGTAAAGGGCTTTGCTGGTATTGCTGAAACACGGGCTGCGAAGTGGCCGCTGTGGCAGAGCCGCTGTCGACAGATTTCTTCTTGCGGCTACGCATGAAGAAAAAGATGGCGGCTCCCAGAATAGCGGCGCCCCCGATGCCCCCGACTACACCACCAACAATGGCACCGGTATTGCTCTTTTTTTCGCCATCGTTGTTGTCAGTGCTGCTTTTTGCGCTAGTCTCCGACGTGAAACTTGTAGTTCGAGATGTACTCGAAGATGTACTCTTGGATGCGGACATCGAAGGAGACGTACTATCGGAGCTCGTTTTGTCGACTGGTTTCGTCGAGTATATAGTCTCACCAGTAGTCGTCGTCGCACAACCCCAGATTCCAAGTGATGTCGAGGAAATCAAAAGCGTATGAAGCACACAATTGGGTACAGAGCTATCGAAACTGAAAGCATTTGTCAACAATTTGCATATCAACCACACAGTGTTGACCGTGGATTTGGGCCACTTGCCAGCAGGCCATCTGAGGCTGTGTCTTTAGCTTGTCCGAAGCGCAGCTTCCTTTCAAGGAATCCGAGAATGGGTAGCATCCCGTAAATATGCTGCTGCAAGTGGTGCCACGATCGCAGCAGGCTGCGAACTTTGACTCGAATGCGCACGTAGCTGTAGATGTGTAACACAGCAACGGGTAGCCTAACTATTGTCAGGTTTTCTCTGCAGGGCAACATGTAGCAGACTCAGCGTACCATCCGAGTAGAAACCACAAGTATTTGACTCTCTTTCTAAGGCACCAGCGCGACCAACCAGACTCCGCGGGTCCGGAACAGGAGCGTCTGTGATTCTTGGAGAGATGCCGAGAAGATGATTCATAGCTACAGCAGCGCGCGTTGGCTCGATAGTCTGGGGGGACTTGGAAATGTAGGAGGCATCCACAGGGCGGACTGCGATAAGCACTGAGCTCAATGTAGCCCAACGCCATCGCATCTTGAAGTTGTTGGGAGATGTCGAACCTCCTAAATTGTGTGGACAGCGAGTCATGCAGGGGTTTATTTGAAGTGTCGGCACCCTTTTTGACTAATACTCTCGCGCTTCGCTGCTATTTTGCCTCAGATGCGCACACGAGAGATGGATCTGAGATCGATGAGAAGATGCGGGCGAGACCGTTGCTGTGCGAGATGACTAGTCAGGAAATCGAAACTGGCAAACAACTTGCACAAGACAGCGGGTACCTTGAGCAACTCGAATAATGAAGGCCAATCACGACGGTGAGACCTTTGCCCCGACAAGGGTCTGTGAAATGGGCAAGCCTCACAGCCTTATTTTCAATTCGTCGTGGGTGGAGTAGCTTTGGCAACCTGCAAGATTAGTATTCCGGGCATTCAAATGGCAGGTGAGGGATGAAGACACGAGTGAGAGATAACTAGCACTCGGCAAAAGTCCCTTGGTGAGCGTATTGGGATCATTCTTGACCCCTCTTGCTTGGCAAGTTGAACGGCGAGCCTGTCTGGAGCGGGACCAATCGTCTGTCTCACTTTCAAAGTCCAGCTTGTCTTTCCAACAGCAGCAAAAGGAGACTGCACGTAGTCACATGCTCATTTGCAGATTGTAAGTCGCTGCCAGCCTGACTGGCTCAAGCTGCACGAAACACAATTCCAACCCCGCCGTCACGTGGATACCGAGCGAAGGGTACAGAGTATGTTACCCAGCGAGTGGCAGATAATTGGCTTTTCTCCTGTAATCAATAGAGAGAGACTTGTCCATCAAGGTGTCCTGATGATAGTTAGAGCTGTTGTACCGTTACTTACAGCCGCATTATGAGGGGGCGCCAGGGAACCTCGACTCATTGGAGCAATGTGTATTTTAGCACACCCAATTACTGACGCGGAGAGTCAATTGGTAGTTACTTGTCGCCTGGACGGACTGGATTACAAGATCGATGGGGGCAGCGAAAAATATGAGCCTTTGTGACAATACTTGCGCGACCAAGATAGCGGTGGCGTCGAAAGACACAGGCTTTGGTCAGCGCGACAGGCCAACGATGGCGTTTTGGAGAATGAGTATCTGTTTACACTGCCACAGCTACGCATTCGGCATGGCATGCCACCAATGCTGCAGGAATCAAGCCGCATAGGATAATGCTGAAATGGGGCGAGCTGGCCAAGAAGCCGTTTTCTGGCCGGCAATCCAAATACGACCTATTCTCTTGGAAATAGTGGTCATCTTGTAATTAAGCCATTGGTAATAATATTGAAGTCTGCAGGCGGGCCACCGTCGCATGAAGACCAATTTGGTGCAAATGCGAGGCGGATCGCATGGTGAGGAGAGCTTTGGGGCGTGGGTGGCAGCACTGAGAGGTGAAAAGAGTTGCCGTCGTTCCATGTCAACATTCTGACTACCCAATGTGTCGACGGTGCAGGGTTACAGTGCATGAGTTTGGGACCGGTCTGCAGCGGCGTGGCTGGGCGAATCTGAGCTATTGCAATCTAGGTCGCTATCGATGCAGACGGGAGCGTGGCAACATGGTCCGCGCTGCAAAGATTGGGCCAGTCGCCGTGGGGTAAGGGTGAGATTTCGGGATTATTTTTGATTGATTCCAGCTGAAAGATTCTGCTGAAGGGAAACGCTCGCAAAGGTGATGCCATTCATGTGCATGAGTCGATAAAGATATGGCAAACGGATGCATGGGCAGAGTGGGAAACCGTATGGGAAGCTTGCAGATGAGGGAGCTCTGGAGACTTGCAGCCAATGATGTTCCAGCGCTACAATACCTAAGGACGCTACAGCGCTTTGCAGAGCAGAGACAATCAGGCACGAATACAGCGATTGGGTTGGTGATTTAGGTGCTGAGCATTATGTAATCAGACGTCCTTCCACTGCAGCACCTCGCCTTTTTTTCGAATATTGGTTGTCTGACAAAATACAAACAACGACACATCGCCATCTTCTTTTATTGAATCTTCAGCTCTCATGCAGTTCATCTATTCCATCAGCTTGGCTTGTCCAGAAGCTCAGCCCGCTTACTCCCCCACCAGATTCCGCATCAGACCCTTACATCACACCGTTGCAGCGCGTTCCTGACCGAGGCTTTTCGGTCCTTTACACCATTTGCCATGCATTTACATCACCAGCCAATATGCAACAGCTCTGCGTTCGTGCATTCTCGTATGGAGGAACATGCAGATGCCACAGTGGCAACATTACCGCACAGGCTTCCTTGGCTCAGCTCCAGAGTGGCATGTCGCCCGTATTTCGTCTGTGCTACTGGTCGCTGTCGCCTCCTTGATCGGCTGGTCGGCTGATTACATCCGCCTCGCCTCTTTCTTTGGGCTCTTCCTCATCAATATGCCTGCAGTCCCCTGCTCTCGCATTATCACCTTCCAGATCCGTTCTTCCGCTCTTTTCTCGTGGCTTTTACTTCTGTACATAAAGTCTTGATGTTCCTCGCTTTGTCCTCCAATTGTCTGCCCAACCAGTCCAAGCGCATCGCCCGTCGCTCGGCCGCTGTGACACGTCTTCTCCACGACAAAAAAACTTGCAACTTTTCCCGGGCGCCAATCTTCGCTTAGAATATTCTTCTTGCATATCTTGTACATAGTGCAAAATGACAAAGTCTGTGGCTTTAGCCGCGCTGGCTCTGTCCAGCTTGGCCATTGCCGACCCAACATGGCCCGCCTCAACCGACGAGCTCGAGGAGATCATGTACCAGCTTAGCTCCTTCAAAGCGCGCAAGTTTTCTGACACAATCTCCCCTTGCACCAACGAGGCGTCGGGTCCGGGCCGCCAGAATGCCGCCGAGTGGCTCCGCGTCGGCTTCCACGACATGTCCACTGCCAATGTTTATTTCAAGACCGGCGGCCTCGATGGCTCCCTTCAGTATGAGCTCGACGATGGCGAGAACACTGGCCCTGGACACAAGACAACCCTCGAGTTCATGTCCAAGTATGTCTCTCCCCATACTAGTCTTTCCGACCTGATTGCCGCCGGCGTTTACGCCTCGGTGCGCTCCTGCGGCGGACCCATCATTCCCGTCCGTGGTGGAAGAGTCGATGCCGAAGCAGCTGGCGATACTGGTGTTCCGCAGCCGCAAAACTCCGCTACCACGTTCAAGCAGCAGTTTGACCGCATGGGCTTTAACAATGTCGAAATGATCCAAGTCACAGCCTGCGGTCACACGCTTGGTGGTGTCCACAACACCGAGTTCCCGGAAATTATTCCCGACGCCAAGTCCAACAATGGGTTGGGTGGTTTAGATAAATCAGTCGCGGCCTTCGACAACAAGATTGTTACTGAATACCTCGACGGCACCACCGGCAATCCGCTCGTTGTCGGCCCCGCGGTCAATGTTCACAAAAACTCCGACTTCAAGGTCTTCAACTCAGACGGCAACAAAACCATGGAAGCTATGCGCGACAATGCCAAGTTCAACGAAGTCTGCAAGAATGTTCTGCAAAAGATGATTGAGGTTGTTCCTGCCGGTGTCAACCTGACCGAACCCATTATTCCCTACAAGGTCAAGCCCGTTGACCTGCAGCTCCTCCTCGCTGACGGTGGCGCCAATTTGCACTTTTCTGGCTACATCCGCATCAAGACCACTGGCCTGTCCAAAGACAGCATCAATGACCTTACCATAACGTACAAAAACCGCAATGGCGAATCACAATGCGGAAAAAGTGGCTGCGACATCAAGGCTACCATTCACGGCCTGGGCCAGGGCTTTGACGATACTTTTGGCTTCTTTCCCATTGACGCCAAAATTCCCGTCAAGACTGGTATCTCATCATTTACTGTTGTCATCAACTATGCCGACGGCACCAAGCAGACAGCAGACAACAATGGTAATGGCTACCTCATCCAGGACACCATTCTCTTCCAAAAGCCGCAGAGCTGCATTCTTGGCTCTACAGGCGCCACGACACTCGTCGCTGCCGTCCGTAACGATGCCATTTCCAAAGGCGCCAAAGCAACAATCCACTACAAGACGGCGCAAGAGGATAGCCCTGTTCACAAACTCAATTCTGCTACGCTTGACATGACAAGTGGGCAATGCATTGGCGAATACACCCTCTTCAAAGCTGAGCAGAAAATTGAGGGCGGCATGGCGTACCAGTCTTTTGTCGACTTGAGCAGCGGTGATGCATCTGTATCTTTCAATAGTGTCGCTGGTCTTGGTGGATCTTGCACTTCTTTCCAGAACCCAATGTCTTGCAACACTGTTCGCCACGAGCTGCGGGCCTTGAACAACGACGACGCCGTGCCCGCCTCGCCAGCTGCCTCTCCTAGCACGGGCAATGCCAACGCGACTCCCAATCCTGTCTTGTCTTCACACTCAGTGCTCGCGGACCCTACTAGTTCCGGTGGTCCTCTTGCGCCGCCGCCGGAGCCGGAGCCAACCGGCAATTCCACATCACCTGGCACTCCGAGCACCACGCCGCCTTCTACCGCCGCTCCTGCTCCTACACCTACTCACAAGACCGCACTTGGCGGTTACGTTTTGAAGGGTTGTTGGGAAGAGGGCAGTGGTAAGCGGGCCCTGCCAGATGCCTCTACAGCCAACGATACCATGACGCTCGAAATGTGCATGACCTTCTGCAAGAACTACAACTACTGGGGCACGGAGTACGGCCGCGAATGTAAGCCCCTTTTACAAAACCACTGCTGACGTCGGCTAACATACCTCAGGCTACTGTGGCAACTTGCTCTACAGCGGATCCAAGAGCGCACCGCTCGAGGAGTGCAACATGGCCTGTGGTGGCGACCCGACCGTGTACTGCGGCGCCGGCAACCGCCTGGAACTCTTCTCAACCACGGCCAGCGTAACCACGCCCACGGGCACGCTGAGGCACAAGGAGACGGTTGCGCCCTACACCATGGTCGGGTGCTGGGCCGAAGCCCCCACCAACCGCGCCCTCCTGAGCGGCAGCACATCGGGCCCAGACATGACCAACGAAAAGTGCGCCGACTATTGCAAGACGTACCGCTACTTTGGCACCGAATACGGCAGTGAGTGCTACTGCGGCAGCTTTGTCGGGACCGACACCGCGGCGGCCCCGCTTGCCGACTGTAACATGCCGTGCGCCGGCGACCAGTTCCAGTACTGCGGCGCCAGCAACCGCCTCGAGCTGTATATGAACCCGGCCATTCCCGGCGGCGTCCCGGAGCAGCCTCCCGCGGCGGGCGACTTTGCGCTCGTCGGCTGTCAGACCGAGGTCAACACAACGCGCGCGCTGGCCGGCACGTCCACGGCGGCGGACAAAATGACAAATCAGCTCTGCGCGACATTCTGCAAGGACTACGAGTACTTTGGCACCGAGTACGGCAGAGAATGCTATTGTGGCAACACACTCTCGACGTTGTCGGCGGTAGCGCCCAAGGGCGAGTGCGCCATGTTGTGTGGAGGTAGCAACGTAGAGTTCTGTGGTGGCTCGAACCGCTTGTCCGTGTACAAGAAGAAGCCGCCCGTGACGCCGCCTCCTCCCCCACCCCCTCCTCCTCCGCCGCCGCCGGCTCAGAGCAGCCCAGCACCGACAGGGGCCGGCACAGCATGAGTGCGTATATAAATGCTATGTAATGAAGCATAGAGTAGAACATCTAATCGAACAAATTTTCTTATGGAATCTAAACTAAATACGGGAATCAATTAATATTACTTTTTGGTACTGCTTCTGATTGTAGCTGGCTAAATAAAAGGTGCTGCTCGTAAACTGGCGGCTGTACTTGTACTTTGAATGCCCCCACGTCCAAACGCGTCGCGGGAAGCTTGCAACTCACATCAACCACGTCCCCACGACGGGCGCGCACGACATTATCGTGCAAAAGGACAAGACAAAAATGGCCGATACCATGGAAGACGACAGAGACGTAAGAGCACCGGTTTTACAACTACGCGAATAGCGCAGGAATAGATCCCAGTACACTGGTGGCTAACCTTGGTTGGATACAGCGCCTCAAGTCGGCACTCTGGTACGCCGTCGGGCAAATCGTCGACGAGGAGTGCATGCGCCGTAATCGTAACGCGACGCCTCAGTTCATCGGCGCTCTGACGGAGCTCGTCTGGACTCAAATCGGTACTTCTTTTCTTTTTTTTTTTTTCTCCTTCTTTTTTTGTTCCTCGCTTCGCTCGCCTTTGCCTGTCCTTCCCTTGCCCGCCACCATACCAAGTTGGTGCAGTGACTCGAAATCGCATCTTTTTAGAAGAGCGGAAGTTGTTTGAAGAAGTTTAAGATAGAGACATAGAGAGAGAGTAGGCTTGCTAATCGGACAATTTCACAGAAAACGTCGCTGTCGACCTCGAGTCCTTTGCCAACCACGCCTCCCGCAGCGTCGTCACCACAGACGACGTGCTGCTGCTGGCGCGCAAGAATCCGGACTTGCAGCAGCTCATGCAGGACTACATCAACGAGCGCAAGACGCAGCGTGGCGCCGCGACTGGAGCCGCGCGCAAGACGGTGACGACGACGGGAAGCGGCAGAGGAGGGCGAGGCGGCAGCCGCGGAGGGGCCAGGGGCGGCGCAACGAGGTTATCGGGCCGGTGAGGTCGCGTTCGTCTCGTCCCTTGTCACCTGTACTACGATCATGGCTTGAGCAATGTACTTTTTTTGAAACTCGAAAAAACTAGAAAAATAACAATGAAATAAAAAAAAGCAAAATAAACATGGATAATGTCTCGGAAACGGGCGGCGCAATCGCGGATGCTTATCAGGACGGCGGTGATAAGAGTTGAGTCATACAAGTACTGGTACAGGTTGCTGTATCAGCGGCCGCAGGCATGCTATCTATGTACGTACGTATCTCATGTTTTGCAACCAATACGATTTCCCATCTCCCGTGTCGTCCTGGGATACGAATCGGCTCGTGTCTGGGCACGTATCGTTACGGCGACAGACACAGGGCGCCAAAAGGAAGCATTTATCATCTGCGTCACACAGCTTTCGGCCCAAAACATACCTACCTGCTACCCAATGCCATCTCTTTTATTAGAACACGAGCCTACAAAGTACAGATAACAATTTGATGCTCCCGATATAGCCCTGTTGAATCTAAGCCTCCCCACCTGCACGGCCCCGACCGATAACACTCCCCCCCTTGTGATGATGACCCTCCTCATTGGCGTTTCCTATCTAGATAACAAAGGCATGTACAAATACAAGTTTAGTCTTACGGTGTACCGATATTTTAAGAATGGCTTACGCCTGTCGTCGACGACAGATACATAACCACCCATTCTAGATTCTTCTTGCTTTAGCAAGAGAACATCTGCATCGGTAATTTGTCTACAAGACATTTCTACGCGGGCGTCACTTTTATTAACTAAATAAAAGAAGAAAATTCCAAAGGAAAAAAAAAGTCATGCGAAGCCATGTTTCAGGCCCGCGAAAGTCTCGTTGCGGTCTGTCCTCCACCAGACCAGTCGTCGTTCTATGGGGGTATCTCTATGTCATAATTCGTAAAACAAATGGGTATCTTCCTCCAATCCTCCTTGTCGTGAAACGCTAAAAGATGCTTCTGAGGGATCCGGCCCCTGCAGATGAAATATGCTGAGTGAGTAATAAAAAAAAGCATGTGTCCCAGAAATGCTCGTAGTAGTTAAACCGCGACATTTGAATCCAAGACTCGGATAACGGTCTCTGTCCGCATTAATACCTAAGGTGCAAAAAGAAAAAACACATAGCAAAAACGCCTGCCAGTGAAATCATGTGTCTCGCAGACACAACAAAGATACGAAGAGACAAAAAGCAACAAATCTTTCTCTAGTTCTTCCCATTTCGGGGGAATTTGTGCTGTTGGCAAGCACGGGTTGTCGTCGAGTAAAGCGTAATGCCTCGCGGCTTCGATCATGGTCGTCGTAGATGATCTCTCGTCATTAGTGGAACTTGGTAAAAGCAAGTCGACTTGAGAGAATTTGGTCGAGAATATCGAGAAAGGGTGGTCGGGCCTCTTCGAAATTGGATATATTTCCGCTAGTGAGTGCGTTCCTCAAACTTTGATGGCGGACTGAGGGCCGTACTCCTGGACGTAGCGGTCGAGCAGCTGCAGAGAAACACCAGAGCCTCCACAGACGATGAGGACGACATTCTTCTGCGACCACTCAGCGTCGGAGAGACCCTTGCCGAGGGAAGCACGGAGGTCACCACGATAGGCAGCAGCGAGAGCGGCACCACAGGAAACCTCAACGAGAAGACGCACGTCGTCGGCGAAACGCACACAGGCCATGGCGGCGTCGGCGTCGGAGACGACCATGCTGTGGGTGTTTGGGTAGTGCGCCCACTTCCACGTCTGGGCGGAGACGCGGGAGCAGCCGAGGGAGACGGCAATGGAGGTGATTTCAGCAAGAGTAAGGTGCTCGTTGGCGGCGAGGGAGGCGTTGAGAGAGTCGGCACCGGCCGTCTCGACGCCGACGACGTGGGGCTTGTTGCCGGACCAGGGAAAGGTCTCGATGCCCTGCATGAGGCCGTTGAAGAGGCCGCCGCCGCCGACGGAGCAGACAATGGCGTCCATGGGCACGTCCATCTGATCGCGCAGCTCGGGGATGAGGCTGGCGGCGCCGTCCCAAATGTCCGGGTGGTCAAAGGGCGGGACGAAGACGCCGTCGGGGTCGTGGGCGACGAGCTCCTGCTTGACGTACTGCTCGGCGGCGAAGAGGTTCTTGCCGTACTGCTGAACGTGGGCGCCGAGGGCGACGAGCTTGTTGCGCATAAACTCTGACGTGGTGAGTGGCACAACGACGGTGCAAGGGCGGTTAAGGGCGACGGCGGACGTGGCGCAGGCGAGGCCAGCGTTGCCGCCAGAGGCGCAGTAAAAGTGCACGTTGCCGGGGTGATGGGCGACGGCGCGGGTCATGAGGTTGCCGATGCCGCGGGACTTGAAGGAGCCTGACGGCTGGAGGTTGTCGAGTTTGAGGTAAATGTTGCTGGTTTCCGTGTTAGTGGGTGTTTTATGTGTGAAGTCCGGTATTGAGAGACTCACCAGCCAACGGCACGGGAAACGGCAGTGCTATAGACGCAGGGCGTCTTGACCCAAGGAAGGGTGCTCTCACCACCGAGGGATCCCATGATGATTTTGGGGAGTGTGTGTGTGGATGGTTGTGTGGTTGATACGAGCGTTGAGGAGGGGGGCACGTATCAGTGTTGAAACTCGGTTGAAGAGTTGAGTGAGAAAAGACTAGAGGACCAGAACAGTCTTTCTTTCCAAGGGGTTGAAAATTGGATGACAGAAAGAGGGATTGAAAGAGTAAGAGGGAAAGAGAAGGAGGAAACTGGGGAAATGGAGAATAAGTAGGTCGACGAATGTTTGGGAGGTGGCCGTTTGTGTGGTGTGGTCAGAGAGTCGTGGGTGACCAATGCAAAAAAAAGTGTAAGAGGTGTGCGGTTATGAGCGCGGAAAACCGAGGTACTTTTCATATGGTAGATGTATTGAAAAAGTACTTGCCGGTACACGGCCAAGAGGATCCGTAGGAAGCCGATCCTGGGGGGCGTGTGGCTACGACGGCCTCGTTCTGGGGATTGTCATACTGGCCATTAAAGTGGCTACACGGGTGGAGAATGAAACAAGAAGCTGTGAAGAATAAAGTTGGTATTAGTATTATCATCCTCATCATCATTTATTTTCTTGGCTGGATCACTGCAGGTGCATGTGTTGACTGCCGACTGGCAGCTGGTGCAGCCAAACTCTGTCTGTGTTGATCTTGGGCAGAGGGTAGAGGCACATCAATGAACACATCTTGCGGCTGTCAACTGCGCGCTCTGGGAGATAACAGCTCTCGGG
Source organism: Beauveria bassiana ARSEF 2860 (assembly GCF_000280675.1). NCBI lineage: Eukaryota > Fungi > Ascomycota > Sordariomycetes > Hypocreales > Cordycipitaceae > Beauveria > Beauveria bassiana. The sequence goes on along the minus strand of NW_007930837.1, from coordinate 355,466 downwards.
GAGCAGGGGCCAATTCAGTAAACCCTCACTACTTGTTGTTTTGGGTTAAGCCAGGGGCCTACACCTACATTCAAGGCTCAGTTCTAGCCTAGCAGAATTTTTCTTCTTTTCCTCATTTTTAGTGCTAAAATACAACTATGCCTTAATTCTTGCTTTCCTACCACCAGCAAGAAACGACACACCTCTTCGCGTGAATCCTTTTGTTGGGCGGTCTCAAGATGGAGAGCGCGGACCGAAGCTAGTCCATATTAGGTAGTAACTGTCAGCGCGGCGGCTGAAGAGCAAGATAACAATCAGTGATGCTTTGACAAGACACATTGATACATTATTACACACACAAAAGAAACCAGCCATCGCCGCGCATCGGAACACGGCGGCCGTGTGTGCTGCTCTCCGAAACCAATCTACACACGTCAACGGCCATCCGATAAATCAACAAGCAAACCGCAGTGTGCCACGAGAAAGCTTGTTACGCCTGGCCTCGCCTGGACTCGCACCGATCAGGTGACCGGCCAACGATGGACAGTCGCGCTCCCAACAACCAACCCTTCCCCCTCAATAATCCCCGGATAGTAATCGCGCTTGTACAGAGCGGTAAGATATGAGCCTTGTTCCATTCCACCGCCGACGAAACTGGTCTCGGGGGGGAACGGCATGGCGTGGCCTGCCATTGTCTTGTGATGCCGGGAAACGGAGAGTCTAGGAACCATTCAGCCATTCTCCCGCGCCTCACAGGCCTGTGAACGGCTGCTGATATATAGCTCGCTGGGCATGTCTCGCTCGCATCTCACATCAACACATGCCAATCCGTCAGATGGTGTCGACATGCATTTTTCCAATGGCACACCCAATCTGTGATGTGCCCATCGACGTTTGGCCTGTCCGTCTACTCCGCGCTCACGACTCCCCCACCTACCCCAGACGCTGTAGCAAGCAGCAGATCTGGAATTATTGGCGTCCAAAGAAAAAAAAATTAATAACGCGATTTTTTTCCTTATTATCCCTTGCCTGGTTCCGCATGCTAGACCCGGCGCTGGTGGAGCACACACCCGTTGGCCCCGTCGATTTTGGTTACGTATTACGTTGTCATAGGGTAACAGCATTGACAAGTCTGATCCACAACGAGACTTTGTGTTTGACGGCACGTATTATCAGGGCCTGGTCAAGTTTACTTGTTGCTTTCTCGCAAGCAAAAAACATTGGTGCGGACGTGCTTGGTTGGCTGGAGTCAAGCTTTGCGCCGTGTGCCGTCTAGTCAAGACCAGTGCCTGCGTGCATGTCGCCTCGCTGCAGCTTCTGGTTGGCTGCAGACGAGTAGAAGCATGTTGTGTCATTTTCGACATGGTAAACTCAGCTTGCATCATAGCCAGGCAGCCATTGTGCCGAGCTTGGTTGATCGCGCCCAATCGGCCGGCTGCGACGCCATCTTTCTGTCCCTCGATGGGCCCGGGCAACCTGGTTACAGCGAAAATCAGAGCGCAGGGTTAGCAGGGTTGAATTCGGACAAAACTCGGCATTCTTTTATTTCTTCTCTTAGCCATTTTGTGCCTGATAATAATTCTTCCGCATTCTTCTTAGCAATGCTTTCTGGCAAGGCTTTCCAAACGAATCCATAGGACCGGCGCCCCGCTGGGCCAATGGGCGTCTCCAACCCCGGATGGGGCCGGCTGCTTCTCGCCTGTGAGTGCTCCGGGGTAGCAGTAAACCTCAAGCCCAGAGGGGTCAGAGGCCAAGTCTAGGTGGTGCATTTCTGTTCGAAGGCGGTGAGGATGCGTTGTAGATGCGCTGCAAGTCCTCTACAGATAGTACAGAGCCAGTTGACCAGCAGCCAATTAATCAACAGCCAGTCCAAATATCAGTAGCCAGTCAATCAATAGCTACTCTATTAACAGCTAGTGAGCTGATTAACAGCTGTTAACTAGCTGTTGATTGACTGGCTGTTGATTGACTGGCTGTTGATTGACTGGCTGTTGATTGACTGGCTGTTGATTGACTGGCTGTTGATTAACTGGCTGGCTATTAATAACCTGGCTGTTGATTGACTAGCTGTTGATTAACTGGCTGTTGATTAACTGGCTGGCGATTAACTACCTAGCTATTAATTGACTGGCCGTTGATTAACTGGCTGTTGATTGACTGGCTGGCTATTAATTGACTGGCTGTTGATTGACTGGTTGG
>NW_007930837.1:323213-353188 GCF_000280675.1 Beauveria bassiana ARSEF 2860 | reverse complement strand
TTGATTAACTGGCTGTTGATTAACTACCTAGCTATTGATTGACTGGCTGTTGATTGACTGGCTCTTCCGAGCTGTGTGCCATCGTCGTCTCGATAGAACCTCTTGCCAGGTAAGGGCTCGGACAAGAATCTTCCTGCTGACATCTCACGGATGTTTTGTAGGTTGAACTCAAACTTTTCGTGTTTCCCACGTCCTTTTGTTAAGAAGAAGATTCTTAATGGAACACAAACTAGACCATCGCGGTGATATTGTGCTTTTTCAGGCTTGAAAGCGACTTCATTGTGGGACCAAGCCCAATGTAGAGTTTTGCTCAAAGTGAGCATATTCCACGCTTGATCAGTCTTTTGGTAGAAAAAGATATCAACCAAGGGGAAAAGACCTTCAAAACAGGCAAAACACCATTTCCGCATTAGAGAAAATTTCTCTGTGCTGCTTTGTATAGAGAATGGGATGATGTGACAAGCCTTCCTCTGAGAAGGAGATTGCACGTAGCGATGCCGCTATCCTTGTGAGTCCCTCTTGGCCCACACTGGTGTCGTGAAAGTATCATAAAGAATCGTTCTTGAAGCTCTTCTTCGTAGCTTGGAAATTTGGGTGTCTTTCTCGTGCCGGCTAGATAGGAGGCGTTCAAGCTCTGGGATCGAGCATGCTGGATGGTTGAGATAACCATCTAAAGCGTGTTCGTTGATGTGGCGAAAGTGAGGCCATGATTGAAACCGATTCAAGGTGAAGAGGATGAGGTAAAAAGACTGAGGCACGGGATCAAATAGTGTTGGTCCCGTCAGGGATAACACGTACGTACGTATCACGAGTCGATTTGGTTGGTGTTGATTGCTTGTTGTGTTGTTGTTGAGTTGTTGTTGTGTTGTTGTTGTGTGTTGCAGGCTCGCCTGCAGTGAATGATCTAGTTTACAAAAGTGGGTCTATAGTTGATTTGAGCCAATGAGAGGGCTGCAGCCAGATATTAACACTGGCAGTTTTTCTCTCTTTGAAGCTTAAAGTCGTCAAAACCGCGATAAAAACATAATTCCTCTGATGTGTACATAACCCGGCATAGGGGTTTACCGCTCCTTGATTTATTCCGCCTGCCACGTACGGAAATTGACGGTCATACCCCGCCTAGACAGTGTCTATTACGAGCACTGTGTAACACCCGCCTTCTGTTCTCACATGCACGCACCTCTTTGATCTCTGGGTTTAAAGTAATAATTCATGTGCCACTATTAGCTGCCATCAAGGTCTTCCTTTTTTGCAGTTTAAAAATGGTCGCTGGTGGTACCTCACCACCCGCGACCAGCTACTGTAGCGGCTCTAGTGTCTGTTGGTGGATGGCTAGCGGCCCATTATAAGTTTAAGCGCCAACGCGTCTTGTTTGTACACTGAAGCGGCCGCTGGCATGCTTCCGTCAACGTTGAGGACTCGAAAATCCTCCAAAACCCATATTTGAGCAACTTTACGATGACTTGTCCCTGATAAAAGACAATTTTTTCCCCATACACGCCAATAGAACTGATCTTGCCGTCGCAGGCAGCGGCAGCGCGCCACGATGCCGGCCTCTGGGGATGATGAGATTACCAACTTGGTCGCCGATATTGTCGCTGGTACGAGAGTGCTGATCTACCCCTCAAGGCTCTCAAGAGACGAAGCCGTAATTCTCAAAGAAAATTTGCTGACAAATTCATAAATTTCAACAGCCTCCAAGCTGGCCCCCAAGGCGCGCGCAACCCTCATCAAGCCGTCCATCAACAGCCTGGCGTCGCTCGCGTACGAGCGCGGGCTGCTGCCTGACGCGCTCGACGCGCTGCTGGAGCTCGTCACCACGCCCAGCCTACTGGACCAGGCGAGTCTGGGCGTGCTTCTGCGCGGGCTTTACCCGGTGACGCGGGTGTCGGCCGCGTGCGTGCTGCGCGTCGTCGGCGCGCTGGGCCACGGCCGGCTGAAGCCGGCCATGGCGATCCAGGCGCTGCTGCTGCGGTGGCTCGTCATGGTGTACCACGTACTGGAGACGCCGGGCGTCTTGTCGCAGGCATACCCAGTGCTGTTCAACCTCCTGGACACGGCAGCGATTCGTCCCCAGCTGACGCATCTCCTGGCGCTGATTACGAGGAGAAAGCACGTGCGACCGTTTCGCATTCAGAATCTGTAGGTTTCCCTTTGTGATTGTGTGTGTGTGTTGTGGGAACTGAGACGGAGATTAACGATGCTTGGGGCAAAGGTTGAATTTATCGCGGCAAACGGGTAATGACCCAACGCTGGTCGGCTTGCTGCGCGTATATAAAGACTACTATCCGGAAATCATTGTCGGCGAGGCAGTGCGTGGGCGTGCGTCTGCGTTCAAGGTACGATGTCGATATCTAGAGGGTAAACGTGGGACGGGGAATTAACTCTTGGAGCAGCATCCCGATCCGTCATGGCGAGAAAGGCTGGACGCGCTGCAAGAAGCGCACATACAACAGACGCAAGAGCGCATGTCCCGCCTGCGCGACGCTTTCCGCGTGCACAAGACTGTCGGTCGCGGCTCGAGAACCAAGGCCCTGCCGTCTGTGCATACATCACACGCAACCGAGGTCCGTTTGAGCGGGACAAGATTAGCACTCTTGTTGACAAGACGACTAACATGGCCCCCATGACAATCTAGGACTCGATCACACTGGAAGAAATCGAAAACGTGCAGAGCTTCGTGGAAAAGATGGACAGGCTCGAGCTGCCCAACCAGCTGGTCGCAGTGCTGGCCGACCCGCTGCTCCAGAAGCTGCTGCTGCTGCGGCCGAGCGGCGAGTCGTTTCTGCGCGTCGCCAACTGGCTCAACGCGGCGCTGCAGGACGTTGTCGACGGGGACGCGGACGAGGCGACGTTGTGGGAGATGATGGAGGTTGTGCGGGACTTTGTCGTGCAGACCAAGGTGAGAATGAAGAGAACGGCCAATTTTCGAAAGCTGAATGCGTGCTAATGGCGCAGAACTTGCCGTCGACGATACTGAATTTCTTTGCCCGTTTCTTTCAACTCTGGAGCGGCTCGGGAAATAAAGACTGCATTTTCGAGATTCTGGCGTATTCGCCCCTCCATGACTTTCAAGGTAAACAGCATTTTTGACCTACCATGTGCATGATGACACCCGAATTTAGTATCTAACACGAAGGGCAGAACTATATCAGTCTATTTTCCAGCCGCTTGAAGCTGCCGTTGCCGATAACCAGCCGGCCACGCAGCTGGGCTTGCTCAACATGTACACCAACCTCGTCCATCACTGGGCCTCTCTTTTAAAATCGAGCAAGAATATCCCGGCACATGCGAGCCGGACCATTACCAGCACCGTGCAGCATGCCGGCACGCTCGCCCTCACCCTCCTGCAGACCAGCCCGACGCTGTCCAGCGAGTCGGCCATCCTCGCCTTCTACGAGCAGAACATGGCGCTGCTCACCGACGACACGCTCAAAAACTACATTTGCATCGAGCTTCCACCTTCTGCTCTCATCTACCTTCTCGTCTTTAGCCAGTCGCTGGCGACCGTCGCGCGCCTCTGCCACATCATGGCGTCGTACAAGAAGGGCTTCGAGACGGCCATGAAGATTCGCGGCAACCCCGACACGCCGACCATTGACGCGTCGTCGTACACGCACCTCGAGGTGACCCGATATAACGGCAACCTGCTCGACATTGTCAACCTGCACTGGCGGATGCACGCGTTTAGTGTGGAAAAGGAGGTGGAGCAGGGGTGCATGGTACCGGGGCCGGCGCGCGCGCGGCTCGAGCGGTACGTGGCGGCGGTGGACCGCGGGTTCACGCTCGCGAGCATGCTCTCGCTGTCGTACTCGCCGCAGTTTTGCCTGCAGAGCATCGAGACGCTACGTGCGCTCGAGGACCGCCAGATTGCTGTCGATGCGGCCATTGAGACGCGCCACGCTGGGCCCGTCTCGCAGGACAGCCTGCGCAAGCTCGGCACTTCGGGCGGCATCCGCATCGGCTTCAACGGGTATCGGGCTAGCGTGCTGGAGACCCTGCGAGGCAAGGGCCTCGGCGGCGTGGAGGAGCTGCTCAAGGTGAGCATGCCGTCGGTGGCCAAGGCGATTGAGAGCCGGGCAGGCAGGCCAACGTAAGGGAGCTGCCTTTGTTGTTATACAGGGCGCTAGGTCGGGTAGTCAATGACGAGACACGATGAACGATGAATATACTATTAGAGCGCAAGGTGCATTCGTAGCGGCCTGTGAGCTATGCGGGCGACCTCTGACGGATATAGCGGTTATCAAAAGGCGAGTACGGGTACGTCTAGAGATTTCGCCTTTATGTTGAATTAATTTCCATTCAAATGTACATATTCTCGTATAAACTATTCTGCCAACGGAGTTCAAGCGTACTGAACACTAGCATTGGGTATGCGGCTAAACGTTGGGCGCCGAGTCCTTCGAGCTGAGCCCATTCATGCGATTTGTAACGAAATATCAAGATCCTTTGAAACCCCGCATTAAGGTGAAGTGTATAATGAGAATTTAAGTAACGATAGGGCTTGCCAAAATATGTGATGCAGATAATATTATACCTTTTCATAATTTAACTCTCCGTTGTGATTAGAGCGTACTCGTGGCTCTTGCCAGCACCTGACTACCCCGCATAAAATGTAGGTTGGTTGCTCAGCCGAATCTCCCGTCCGCAAAGCATCTGCTTCAATTTCGGCGTTTTTTACCGTATTACTCGACGCCAGTCGTTTGCATTTTGCTCGATCAAGGACCGCGGGCAGTAATGGAACCACCAAGAGCGACCGCCCGGCTCCTAACGAGCGAGGAAATGCGCCAAGGTATGAGCAACGCGTAATGTAGCGGTTGCGGAAGTAACTTACCATCTTTCATATTTTTGACATGAATAAAAGGTCTTGATGCCTTGGACGAAGAGATTGGAAAGAGTGAATTGCTGATGAGCGTGGCCCCTATCCGGCTCATTACTGTCGGCGGCTCCCTGGCTGTCCTGCTTTGCGGCAACCGAACCTCGTCTACGGATATCGACTGCATCCTAGACCCCCAGGTGGCCGAAGATAGCGACTACGCCGAAGAATGGAGCAAGGTCGTGGCGACTGCCGCGGATGCGGTCCACCTAGAGGACGACTGGCTTAACGACCAACTTGGCATCTTTGTCCGCCGAGATAAGCGCAAGATGCTATTCCTAGAATCCGTCCAGCAAGACATTGCCATTTACGAAGGGAAGAATGTGGTTATTTATGCTGGACGTCTCGACTGGGCACTAGAGCGTAAGATTCGGCGAGTCGCCTATGCAACGGAGCGTCGGCAGGTGAAAAATGTCGATACGACGGATGCCGCGGCTATTATCAAGCTGATGGTAAGCCGAGTCGACTACCCTACGCCGCTGAGCTTTGAATTCATTAGAGGGTTAAATTATAATGGGTTTGATGTTGCGCCTACAGACGAGGCTATCCGAGAGGTTGCGCGGTACTATAAAGAAACATATGGTGATGATGGCATAATTGAGCAATAAGAAAACGGGCATAGCGCTAGTTAGAACAGGCAAGAATAATAGAGTGGTGGCAGTTACACAGAGTAAAAGTCGCCAGTCGCTATATAAATGTTGCGCCGGTGAAATGGACTTTCCATATAAGTGGTACGTGTGCCGAGGATTAATTTCTCTGGGAGCTTCCCCGCGGTTGATGTCCACGACGGATACGCTTCAGGAGAAGTCGGGGGCGGTTCCTCATATCTATTTGTAAACGAGCCATCATTGCGCCGTAATCCTAGCTGCAGCCTCCAATTAAAGCAGTCAACAAGAGTCTCGGCCGTCGCAGCCATGACGGCGTACTGCTCCTCGTTCTCGCACGCCGGCGGTTCTGGAATGCCAGCCGTGGGCCAGCCCGTCTGCCGCCAAAAGTACTGCGTCTCGGACGCGATGAGGTTCCCGTCCCTCGCGCACACCGCCTCGTATATGCGGTACAGGGCGCGCAGCGGCGTATCGCGGCTGCGCCAGAGCGGCATAATGCGGAGCAGCTGGAGGTCGTGCGCGCGGCGGTCCACCGCGTCCGGGTCGACGCGCCGCGGCGGCGGTGGAAGCTCGGCGGCAAACTTCCACGCTGGGAACGGCCATAGCAGCTCCAGGACGAAGAGGACTGGGCTCCGCAGCGGCGGGTACCGGATGTCCCGCGCGTAGCGCACGGAGCGGCGCAGGCCCAGCGGCGACTGCGACGGGAAGAGGCGGCGTCGGAGCTTGATCAGGGGCCACCGGTATTTCATGGGCAGGTAGCGAAAGTTCCACAGATACGCGGCCGCCGCCCGCAACCACTCCATGTTTGTTGACGCGTCTTGTGGTGATGGCAGTCGTCCGCAGTGTTTTTTCTTTTTCGTGCCCATGGATTGGAATGGGCGGCAGGTTCGCCGCTTAGGCGGTGACGTTGAGCAATTGACCATGCAATCGCGGGTAGGTAGGCCCACGTGATTTAGGCGACTTATAAAAGAATGGCGGTTCTTCACTCCCGCTACTTAAAGATAAATAGTTAAATGGTCTTATTCATATCGTCTTATATGAAAACATCGTAGACCCTAGGGGAGCCTATAGCTATAACTACCTGCTCTCCTATTAGCACGTCTAGAAGTATATACTGAGCGCTAGTAGACGTAAGGTATTGAATTAAACTAAATTCAGAAGAGATAGACCTTTAATAATTCGTAAGCTATTATTATATACTTCTGGCAAGTAGGGCTGATGTCAATCGACCAAATCATTTTGGTTAGACGCCACTATCTTGGGCTGCTCATCAAGGGCGTGAAGCTACTGCTGTTACTACTAGCAGGACGCCGCTACGGCATGCTCAAAACCCACGTTGGCACGCGCCTGGTCACCAAGCTGTTATCGAGTCAATACAGCGTGCCTAAGGTAATCCAGAGCCAATTACCACCCGCAATGCTGCTCAGAATTGACTGGGTCAACTGATAGAAGCAAACTATCAGGCCTGAATTGGAATTCGAACTTGTTATACGGTGTCTTTCTCATCACCAAAATGTAGGGTATTTCATGAAGAAAAGTAAAATGTAAGCCGAATTCAACCTAGAATCCACGCATCATGCTAAATGTTGAAAAAACAAAAAAACGCCGAAATCTAAATCCTTGAGAGGTCTGCAGTGTTGAGGCCTGCGCTCCGCTACTCAAAATGTCACAACGCCCCCACCCCTAGAAAGCACTGTCGTTGAATGATGTATGCTATACCCTCTATGCCCTTTCGATACTCCGAAGCCAAGTGTTAAAAATAGGCTGAGAGCCCGGCTGAATGGCCAAGAAATGGCAAATGCAGTAGTCGGTGTTTCTCATGTTAAAATTGAAAAACGTCGTAGTCATGATGCGTTGCTTGAAAGTGAAAAGTGTTGAATAAAACAAGAAGAAGAAGATGGGAAGGAAAAAGAAACTATTTCGTCTTGGGCTTGGACTCGTCTCCATATCCGCCGACACCGATGCCGCCAAAGCCGTATGTCTTGCCCTCGGAGCCGCGGTTGATGCCGCTGCGAGGCCCGCGGGCGTGGAGGTCTGCGCGGAGCCACGTCATGACAAGCTCGCCGAGGCGCGAGTTGCCCGTCTCGGCGACGGTGCCGTCAATGGACGCAAGCATGGCATCGGCCGTGTCCCACTCCTTGACGGCGCCCATGTGCATGTGGACGAGATGGGTGGGCCAGCCGGCGAGGTTGTCGAGGATATGGGTGGCGTAGAGGATGGTGCAGGCGCGCGTCTCGGTCTCGGTCTTGAGCCAGGCGAGGAACTGGGCGCGGCTGAGGACGTCGAGGTCGACGGTGATTTCGTCGAGGAAGAGCACGGTCCAGGGGCGCAGCAGGCCCATGGCGAGCTGCACCCGGCGGCGCTCGCCGTCGGACACGGCGTGCATACGCCACGACGGGTCAATGTCGAGCATGGCAACGAGCTCGTCGCGGCGCGCCGGGTAGGCGTCACCGCCGACGCTGCGGAGAAGCTCGGTGACGCCAATGTCGGTGCGCACAATCGGGTTCAGCACCCACTCGAGCCCCAGGTAGGTGACGCCCTCGAGGCCCTCGTGGAAGGGGTCGACGCCGCCGATGGAGATTGTGCCGCGTGGGCAGAGGCGCTTGCCGGCGAGGAGGCGCAAGAGGGTTGTTTTGCCGGCGCCGTTGGCGCCAATGAGGAGCGTGCGCGAGCGCGGCGGCAGGTCTAGGGAAATGTTGTACACGCCGGTCGAGTAGTCGGGGAACGTGTAGGTCAGGTCGGTGACCTTGATGGAAGGCGGATTCTGCTTGGAGGCCATGGCGATCGTGGCGGCGGCGGGCGGGTGGTTGATGAGGATCGACTTTGTTGAGAGAGCAAGGGAAAGCGGTGATGAAAAACCAAAAAAAAGGGTGATGAGCAGGGGGGAGGATGAGATTCGAGTATTTATAGAAAGAGATGCCGTGACGATGTTGGAGAAATTTTGTCCGTCAGGCCATCGTAAGCTGTCAATTGGTGGTGGGGTGACAAACGCGGGGCAAGTGGAAGCGGCACTAACATCAAGGCTTGGTCAGGCGGCAAGGTTACTATGATGCAGGTGCGGGTACGAAGTATTGTTATAAAATCAATGGATGGTAGATATTGATTTTTGGGCCTGATTTCGGGGGATTGACCGATGTGGCGGATGTCGATTTAGACGAGTTCATCTGATGCACGTAGATCCGGGTCCATCCTCACAGCTGATATGAGTCAAGCCTGAAGTGAGAGGTAGCTGGAAGCCACGCTACGACTTATCCATCAAGATGATGAGAGAAAAGTCTATTAAAATTCGTCGAGAGCGAAGTTGGCCATCGAGATTCGAATCGTCGTACACGCATGCTATCTAATGATTGAAGAATATGGCTAACCGCAGTGGAATAGACATGAAAACCACCTACGATAGACAAGCCTGGGTCTGACATCCTGATTGATTGTACTAGAGGTTTCAATTGGGAACTTCGTTGACGAAATTAGTAAATTCACGGCCGAATAACAGCATCATCGCTGATCAAATCCTCTGCCGTCCAAGACCCTGCGCCAGCCACCCCCACAGCGCCACTTTACGCGTCTACCAGACGTCGCGTAAAACGCGGGTACCTCAAACTTGTTCTTTATACCACCTAGATTGCGACAGCAGCTCGCACACCACGGCATTACTCCAACTAGATTGTTCAGTCCTTGCTTTAACCCCTTTTCTGTCAGATCATTACTTTTGCCATCTTGACCACATATACGCAAACCCCCGCCATGGTGACCCTCGAGGAGGTGTCTGGGAGCTTGCTCCAGAAGCCATCGTTAGCTGTCTCCAACCATCTGCGCCGACACTCGCAGGGCCTAAACTCTTTCAAAGACCCTGTTCTGACCACACTATTCTTCTAGAGACACTCCCCTCTTTGTCCCACCGCGCGATGAATCCTTCTACAAGCCGCTCTCGACCTTTACCCTCGACCAGCAGCGCTCCTACCAGCAGCAGTACGGCGACATGTACTTTTTGCGCCTCACCAAGATCAAGCCCGCCGTCGAAGAGGTCGCGGCCGCAGCCTGGGACGGCACCACCGTTGGCGGCGAGACGGCCAAGAAGGTGGATCGCGTGCTCGATGTGCGCCAGGGCGAGCTGTGCTGGGTCGCAGGCACCGTCTACATGGACATGGCGCTGAAGCCCAATATTCTAGAAGACGTATCCAAGGATGTGCGTCGCATTCTCTCTCTTCTTCCATTAATGAGAAGAAAGAAAGATGCTAGTTGAAACGTCGTGTACCCGCTAACATGACATGCAGCGCTGGCTATCCGCGCCAATTTCAACGCAAAAATACTACTCCGACGACGGTAGCGACCAAGTCACCCTCGAAGACGACTCTGGTCGCGTACGGCTCATTGGTGACATCCTCAAGACGGTCCCGCTCGTGACGGGCTGCATCATTGCCGTCATGGGCACCGAAAACACGAGCGGCGAATTCGAGGTGCTGGACCTCAAGCTCCCCGACCTGCCGCCGCAGCCCGACCGCTGGGCGCTCTCCGGCGGCGCCAAGGCCAACGGCAAGCACAAGAAGCAGCAAGACACGGACATGACCGACGCCGATGCCCCGAGCACCACTACCACCACTCACAAGCAGATTGCCATTGTGTCTGGCCTGTCGTTTTCCGGCGCCGACGCCTCGGCCGCCGTCGAGGTCAATCTACTGCTCGAGTATCTGCTCGGTGAAAGCCTTAGCGCCGACGCGCAATCGCAAGTTTCGCATATTAGTCGTCTCATCATTGCTGGCGACTCCATCAGTTCCGCGACGACGACAACGACCGCCGACGAGGATGAGAAGAAGAAGACGACGGCGGCGTCGGCGTCGGCGTCGGCGTCTAGCAAAAAGTACGGCTACGACGCTAGCGCGTACAATGCGCTGCCATCGCAGCTCTTTGATGAGTTTGTCAGCGAGCTGCTGCCCTCGCTGCCTGTAACTCTGCTCCCCGGCGCCCGCGATCCGGCCAACGCGAGCTACCCGCAGCAGCCGCTGCACACGGCGCTTTTCCCCTTGGCGCGCGCGTACGGCGCGGACCCGACGACGACGACGACGAGCAAGGCGGGCGGAGGCGGCGTGCCGGGCTGGTTCGACAGCGTGACGAATCCCTGGGAGGCCGAGGTGGACGGCTGGCGCGTGCTGGGCACCGGCGGCCAAAACGTCGACGACGTTTTCAAGTACGTCGACAGCGAGGACAGACTGGGCATGATGGAGGCCATGTGTCGATGGCGGTGCTGCGCGCCGACTGCGCCGGATACGCTGTGTAAGTGGCTAGCCCGGCCGGATGTGTGTGTTGTTTCAATCACACAAAGGGACCTTTTTTTTTTTTCTTCCTGCTAACGTAGAGGATAATACTTTTTTGCAGGGAGCTACCCGTTTCAGGACGACGACCCGTTTGTGCTCAAGGCCTGCCCGCACTTGTACTTTGTCGGCAACCAGCCCGAGTTTGGCACGCGTGTGATTGATGGGCCCGACGGCCAGAGCGTGCGGCTCGTCGCGGTGCCGTCGTTTGCGGCGTCCAAGGAGATTGTGCTGGTGGACATGGAGACGCTCGAGGTGACCAAGGTCAAGATTGAGACGTCATAGTGTGTCGGTCGGATTCGACCGCCCCTGTGCATCTGAGCAAGATATCATAGATAAGAAGGACCGGGTCCCCATAGCTTTCAAAAACAACTTTTTTCGCCCTTTTTATATTTATTTTCTGTTATTTTCCTTACGATCTGGAGCTTGGCTATGCTGCTCTTATCTCTGACAATGTCATAACCTACACGTGCCACGCCCCCACCACTTCGTGGTTAGGTGCTGCAGGGTTAGGTGGCCACCATAGCCACGTAGTCATAAACGTATTTCCTAAATATAAAAGCTACTTAAAATACTAAAAATATAACCTAAGTATTTTTAGATATATAAGCTACTTTTTTAAGTAAGAAGCTTAAAGTTAGATTTTATATAATATTATTAGATTTTAAAAAGTATAATTAAAAAGTTAAACTTTTTTTACTAAATTTCTTTTTTATAAATTATATAAGTAATATAAAAATATATGAAAAATACTTATAAAGAGAAATCTCTTTAAATAAGAAAACTATCTTTTATTTTATTTTTAAATATTTTATTAAATTTAATAAAATTAAAAGTACTTTTATAATAATGTAAATATACTTTTTTTTAGATATCTTCTTTAATTAATTATATAAATATTTTTTATTTTTATATTAAAAATAAAGATTTTCCAAGAAATTCAAGTATATTTTTCTAATTTTATATAATAAATTAGTAGATTTAATATCTACTATAATAGTTTATTAGTAGATTAGTGGCGTTTACGTGGCTACGGTGGCCACCTAGCCCTCCAGCACCTAACCACGAAGTGGTGGGGGCGTGGCACGTGTATTACGATTCTTCGATCCTTCGCGCGACGACAATAATACAGTACGCCTTCGACATGGGCAATTCCTTTTGCACCAAGGTCCTGATTAACAGTCGACAATCGCATACATTACACACACCTACCCTCAGAGGGACGATATCTTCAAATGGTGTTGCGTACGACTCGACGGTCTTGTGTGTGTGGCATCTACTGCTGTGGGCTTTTTTTTTGCGGTTCTCTTCAAACATCACAATAGGAGGCGGAACGAGATTAGTTCATCTGAAATTAATAGACATATTTGTGTTGCGACTGCAGGAGGATTTGGTTGGTCAAAGCACCTGAACAGCGCCGGGCTCTCCGCGCTGTCAGGGATGCAGCCGCTGACCGGGCGCTTGGCCCCGGCGGCTGCACGCGCCAACCAACAAACGTTCCAGCTTCCCGAAGGCAATTGATTGCCTTCGGCACCTCCGTGGAAGCCGCTTTCAGAGGCAAGCTTTGCCCTAACGCCCGGCTTGATAGTGTGTTTTTCCTTTGTCTTTCCTTGCTCTTTGTTATGGCGCTGTATCTTATATACAGCGCATCTTTCCTGTATTTTGATAGATAGATAATCTGAACAACAACTGAATTGCACCGCATACCTCTGTATCAGGCCTGGCAGAAGCCGTCCTGATACCTGTGCACGCAATTCGACTCAGAACCTGTTTGGGATCGAGTTCTCCCAACACTTTGTAGGAGTCAAAATTGTTTGAAAAAAAGCTAAACATGTGGTTTCGTTGACTACTTGTGGTCTTGATGAGATTTCATTGCTATGATGATTCTGTAATTCAGCTAAATAATATAGGATGTTATAGACCCTCTCAGAGATACCCAGTACTCCCATGATCTTCAAAACACTACCCAGCAACATTTCAAAAGTGATATAGTATCACGTCGGCCGTCCCAGCAAAGTAGAAAACGTTAGCAACCCCGATATTCAAAACCCAATCCTTCCCCCCCCCCCCCCCCCTAAAACTCCAATCCGAGCAGTAATCATTTAGTCCTCGTAATCCCCATCATTCTCATCATCCTGCTCCACGATAATCTCCTCATCAAAAAGCTCCTCCTCCTCCTCCCCTTGCCCATCCTCCCCACCGTCACTCCCATCCTGCTCCCCATCCCCATCGTCGTCAGACCCCTCCACCACCCTCGGGCATCCGCGCTCGCCATACTCAATATCCCGACAAACGCCATCCAGCACGCCACGCAGCTCGCCAAAGGCATCCTCCATGGCCGCCATGCGCGCCGCGCGCCCCAGCTGCATCGCCTCATCCGCGTGCCACGGATCCATAAAGGCATGCTCGCTGACCAGCCTGCCCACCTGGTAGTCGTACATGTTGAGTTCATACGCATACGTCCGCCCCTGTTCCTCCTCCCCGGCACTGCGCGATCCGCGCCCTCGACGCGACCGCCCTCCTCCTCGACGCGGCGGCGGCAGCAGCCGCACAGTCATCTTGTCGCAGGATAGATTGCGAACCACGCGCATCAGCTCCGTGTCCGCGTCGAACCAGTCAAGAAACGTAAAGCCGCCGCTGCCGCTGCCGCTGTCGCCGACGTCCGCCTCCCACACAGGCACGACGCGCAGCTCGATGCTGGCCAGGCGCGTGCGGAAGCCGTCCGGTAGCCACTCGAAGCGGTCGGTGAAGATCTTGACGGCGCTGGTTGCGCGTTTCTGCGCCTCGTCGGCGAAGCGGTTATGCTCTGCTTCGACGCAGATGCGCCGCATGCGGCAAATGTAGCGCGAGAGGTTAATGTCGTACACTTGGAGCGGCTTGCGGCCACGGCGCGTCGTCATCGCCGGCCGGCGCCCTTCTTCAGGCTCCTCCTCGAGATCGCTGGCCGAATGCGGGGCGTCGTCCTGGCCCATGGAGACGACGTCGGCGACATGGTTGACCCCGTCTCGGAGCAGGTAAAGGAACTGATTCTCGCCATATAGCACGGCCGCGGCCTCTTCAAAGGCCGCGGCGCAGGTTCGCATTATGCGGGTGCACAGCTTCAAGTTCTGGTTCCGGTACACCAGCTCCTAACTGGCGTGGACGCGGATCGGCTCCTCCCGCAAGAGAAGATGCCGATAGACCTGGAGCCGCACCTGTTGTGGCAGAGCAAAGAAGCCATCCTTGGCGAACTGGGGAGGGCCGGGGTCGGCGGCGGCGACCGAGGGGCGCGTAGCGGGTGAAATGGCGGGCGCGGCAGGCGACGCAGACAGACGTGGTTGTACGTTGTTGAATGCGGCGATCAAGGCGAGATTGGCATCGGCGCGGGCAATGGCTCCCGGGGAGTGTTCAATGGATGGCACCGGGCGGTCATAATCCGGGATGTAGCTAGGTGTTAGCGGTAAATGTCCTTCATGCCCTCCGGTATCGGCTTCCTCTTCTGCAACTCGTGTTCGCTTGGGTCGATGTTCAGTCTCCAAATCTTCCTCCTCGGGATGTTCAGAGTCGGTGCGCGACTTGCGCTTCTTCTTCTGCTTCTGCTTCTGCTTCTGCTTCTGCTTCTGCTTCTGCTTCTGCTTCTTCCTATCCTTTTCCGAGCCTGGCGCATCCTTGGCACGGTACATGTACTTGTCCCTAAATCCCCATTCAGGCTCATCGTCAGAGGGGTTAGGGATCTTGGGAAGGGGCGCAACAGCCGGGCCACGATTATAGAGCTCCTCGCGCGGAGTTTGCTTCTCGATCCTTATGGTGCGTCGGACGCAAGGGGCCAGGCGGCTAAGCTGTGCCGTGGTTGGATTCTCGATGTCATGGTGGGGATATACCCAGGTAAGGTCGACTCTTTCCTCGCGGATTCGGAGTTCCATGCAGTCAAAGTCGGATGCCATTGACCCCTCTCGTAACGATCGAAGCTCATCATAATCCCTTTCAGGATCATAAGATCTGTTCAAAGTACCATTATTTGCGCGTGCTGTAAAGTTGGCCTGGCGCTCATCGGTGAATGGTCGGACATTTGAGTACTTGAGCCATTTGAACCGCCTGGACGTGGTGGTGGTTGTGGTCATGATGCGATCAGGGAAATGAAGAATAGCAAAAGAAGTGTAAGTGGCCTTGGAATGATGCGGTCAAGGAGGTTGGGTATTCACCGCCTCGATGCGAGTCGCGGTCAAAAAAACGGTCAAGAATTGGTTCAAGTTGAATTGATTAGAAGGGCGTGATGTTTCTTCAAAGAAATGCGGCGACGGTGTGGTTGGGGGTTGGGCAGTGCGGGTGGGAGGTGGGATGTTGCAAAAGAGAGGTTGCAAAAGAGAGGTTGCAAAAGGGAGGTTGACGCTGCTTTATAGGCGGCACCACCACAAAGTTACTGCCCTTTCAATTCACTACCTACGTATCTCCTGTAAAGTTACTGCCCTTTCAATTCACTACGTATCTCCTGTAATGTAACAGCTAGCTGCATCGATTGCCGTTTGCAATTTGAATCGGTACAGCATTAGTAAAGAGTGATACACAATCCTGGAATTCAATCATATTGCCAACCTTGAAACACATCGCTATCTAAATACAGCCCCCTCCTTGCATCAAGCCAAGTGGTATAGTATGCAAAATACAAAACGTTGAGCACCATTCTAGTAGAACAACACCCAAGACGATTGTACATAAACCGCTGATCAAATCAAATTACGCCTCCCAAACTTTTTGTTGCCCCCGGATGCAATCTGCAGACCGGATTTCAGTATTCATTTCCACTCATCAAAACAAAAGAAAGAAAGCAAAGGACCCCGCTTAGGATGCCCATTTCGTGAAATCTACAGAGTCCACAACAGAACAGGTGGGATTGGCCAAGAATCCCACCTCTGTATCGTTGGTGGTTGTAGATGTTGACAGTACAGACGACCGATGGGACGCCTGTTCGCTGGGACTTGTGAAGAATGTTGCCACGCTGGTTCGGCGAAGGCTGTTCAAACTGTCTCGCACGCTACTGCTTGCTCGCGAGCCGTCTCCAAGTCCTGCAGTCGGACCACCTGACAACGACGTCCCAGGAGGCGAAGGCACCAACGTTGTGTTCCTGTTTCCATAGCGTTCCCGCAGACGTTTAATTTCGCGGAGACGACTAGTCCAAGAAGAAATGTGCTCCCCACCTTCCTGGCTATGCCACACCATGGCGAACATGGTCGCATTGAGAGCCAGCAGTCGGATGAACCCGGGCAATGCTCTCAACGATACCATCTTGGTCTCCGATGCCGGCGAAATTGGTGGAAACCCTGGCTTGCTCATGACCTTGACCTTGTAAAACGGCTGACCCGAGTCTGCCTCCGGCTTCGTCTCCCGCCGGACGATAAAAGAAGCTCGCGAGGCCGGGGTGATGACAATGTTGACAAAGTTGAACTGACTTGGAAAGGTATCAAACTTGAATGGATTGCCCGAGTCGTTGAAAATGATGTTGACAAAGTCATTGCCAATGTGTCGCTTCTTCAATGTGCACGAGGGGTCCCGCTCGAGGTTGGTTGGCATTTGCGTCGTGACGTGGAACACAATCTCCGTCACTCTATCACGCCAGCAGAATGTGTACTCCCCATCTGTATCGTATTCCCGATCCAGCCCTTGCGTATTAAACGTCGCACCTTTCAGTCTGGTCAGAGTGCCCAAGTTGTTGAGAAATTCAATGTAATCGCTACTTCCAGACATGTTTGCCAGAATCTCAGCCTCATCAGTCTGGCCCTCGCCAATGTAAATGACTCCGACCTTGTGTCCATCAAGACTAGAGTTTCGGTCAAATACCCGGATAGCTCGATCAACAGCCTCGTCATCGGGCAATGCAATAGGTCTTGCAGCATCAAAACTCTGCGGAATAGGTGACAAGAGTTGCACCAGGATGTGGTTAGGCAGGATTGCATGGCTTGTCGACTGGCCTTCCCTCGCAATGTCCAAGTGATTTTCAATTTGGTGCAGCGGCGGCGGTCGATAGGCTTCACGAATTGTAAAGGCTGAAGTGCCCGACGGCTGTCGCTTCACGACATGCGCCCAGCCCGTCAGTGTGCCTTGCTTCACAGTTACGATGCTATTGCCGATAATCCATCGCTTCTTTCCAATCTGACCAAACCGGTCTTCCGTAAAGTACGGGTCTTTGGCAGATTCGTCAGCATCGGCATACGTGACACGCTGCATAAAATCCACCGAAGTGACGGCTTGCTCTTCAACTTGTTGGGCTGGACCATCCACGTCGGTAAAGAGCTTTCTAACAATCCATGATACATGGTTAGCTCTATCAGGAAGCTTGAGAGCCAAGAACCAGAATATGATGGCATGATAAGCTACGGCGTGTACGTATTGCGGCAAGTCGTCTGACGGAGGGTTGTGACTATTCTCAACATGACCAGATTGCGGTGTCACGGGTGTCGATGCCTCGCTGGCTCTGCTGCTTCGATTCGAAGATCGCTTTTCTCTCGCGTAATCAAGGTATCGAAAGCAGATACCGAAAACTGTACGAAACTCTTCTTCTCTAAAGTTGACATAGACGTCGTGCATTCGGCTTAAACAGGAGAGAAATTCCAAAATATGCACAGACACATGAGGTTGTGTAATGATCTGCGCCATCTGCGTCAAGATTTGGACCAGAGACTTGCTCATGGATAGTGGAAGCTCGTGACAGCAAATAGAGAGTGCATGAATACATGCTTTGGCAGAGCGTTCCCATCCTGATATACCTTGCGCAAAAGTCTTGACAATCTCATCTTCGTCCGACTTTTGAAAGTGCTCATGGTAGCTCAGAATCGTAGTCAAACTTTGATATAGGCAAATGGCTACATCTGCCTTTCTGAGGCCATACATGCTCGGGGGGTCTGGAAGCATATTTGTCCGCAAATGATCGCAAACCATCTTTCGAAGCTCTTGTATTTGAGGAACTGCGCCCTGAAAGATGGCATGGTTGCTCAATTGCAGTGGCAAGTGCACTAGCACAAAGCTGTAGACTTCCCACTCCGCACCCTGCAGAACAGTGAGGACTCCATCAAGCCATGCAGAAATATCCAGTGCGTGTGTGACGCCCAGCGTCGATGACGCCGAGGAAGATGATACCGTCGAGTCATTCGAGTCATCTTGTTCTACATGAGACACCAATACAGGACTGATTGCCGTGGGGACTTCACAGGGCAACGCCTTGGGGTCTGGATACTGCCATAATTGCTGGTGCTTGGCGCTTGTTCTGACACTCGTGCCGCTTGCTGCTCGAATGGGAATGCCTCTCTCGCTTTGGCTGAATGAGACGCCTCTCGACGGACGAACCGGCAATCCATGATCGTTTCGCGAGAGGCGCATAGTTTCCGCAGCTTCCTCGGCCCTTTTTTTGACCAGAGCTGCCTCTGTGCGACAAATTGAAGACGCCAAAAAGTCGACATCCAAGTCGTTGGTGACGTATATCCTGTAGGCCCAGTCTGCACGGAGCCTGAACAGCAGCTTCATGGCCGACAAACGCGCGTCAACTTCGCAGTGACCGGCTTTGCTGATACTTATCAAGACGTTGAAAAGCGCAACACTCTTTTCATAATGGGTGTTCATCAATTGCAAGAACATAGTAACATAGGCCCGCGTCACAGTGTTAGATGGCGATTCCTTCGACAGCAAATCGCGCTTTTCAGCATCGCTTTCGATACCGGGAATCGTAGGTAAAGAAGTTAGAATAGGAGACGTGACCCTGTCATTCGGAACGATACTCTTGAGAGTATGCATGATGCAGTTGAACAAATCCATATCGCAAGATTTAACCACGGAAGTGATGAACGCCATGATAGCACTGAGAACAGGGATGTCAATTTCCTCTGCAACATCCTGAATAATGCGCTTTGTAAGGCGGGGGATGAAGTTCTGCTCAGCCCCATCACCGACCAATTCCACGACATCGTACGCGTCCATGATTGTGCTCAACGCCAGAAGTCGAGTCTTGGAGGGCCGCTTGCGATTCAGAAAGAAGGCATCCAGAACCAAGTTGATGTTCTCCTCCCAATCCAAGTCAGAAGGCGAACAACATCTGAACTCTTGGAAGTAGGTGAGGACGGTTATCGCAGTGGCATCGGCAAGCAGCTCTGGAGCCTGGGTAAAGAAGTTGACAATCGTTTGGCGAGGAATGTAGTTGGTGGTCTTTTGGTTCATCAAAAGGTCAAGACGTGCAATTAGAGTTGTTAGCTCGGCGATGAGGAATTCTTCGGCAGATTCTTCCTTGGCGGTCTTATCGCCGACAACAGCGATGACACGTTTGTAACACTCGGCGCATACGCGTAGCGCAATAGACCAATCTTCGTCAATAATGAGCTTATGCATTTGACCAGCTCCATCATCGAATAATGCATTGATGAGCTGTATGATGGATCCATATACTCTGATAGAATTTGATGCCTTGAGAGCGTTCGCCAGTCCGTCGACCAACAGGGCGTACGGTATAGTTGGGTACCCTTTGTCTGTGCTCTTAGCCAGAAGCTTTTGGAGTACCGCAAGTGCACCGCGGATTTCTCTGCTGGTATCTCTCTCGTTGGAAGAATCTGGGGGTAGGTTTCGGAGAATATCAAGCAAGATACGTACGGTAGCCTGACCATTGTGAGACTTGAAGAGATTGGCGAGTGTATGCCACGAGCTCTTATGAAGGCCTGGAACGAGGCAGAAGATGGAGCCCAGGACCTGAACGCACTCTTTGAGCTTGCCGTTGGGAATGGAGCCGAATGTGACAATGACATCGAGAATTGAAATACAAGATTTGAGATCGTCTTCCACACTGGTGCTCATACAAATATTGAGCAGCATATCGATAAGTTTGGATACGGTGGCTTCGCTGGCCGTATTATAGCCGAACTTCATGACGTCGTGGATGAAGGAAAAAATCTGTGCCAGGTTTTGATCCTCGCCTGATGCGGCGGCGCGTTTGGACGATTTGGAGCCTCTTGCAGCATTTTTGCGCGCCAGCCTGGCAGCATTGTATGCTTGTTGGAGCCAATCAATGACTAGAGGAATGGTTTCATAGTCAAAGCCGGCCAATTTGCGGCCGCCATTTGTCAAGTCAACGAGTGCGGCCAGCTGCAGGTGAAAGTCGTCTGGGTGGGCGGGGGCCGTTATTGTCTGGAAATATTCTTGTCGCTCAAGATCTGTCGATGAAGTATGCTTGACGCACTCGGTCAAGAGCTCCCAGCCAGCAGTTCGGACAGCCGGAGGCTTGTGCTCGTCGATCAAGTCTTTGGCGGCATACCAGATGTCGAGCACGGGATTCAACGGGTATTCGGAAATGGCATATCGCAGAGTATCTGCGGCGGATATGCGCTCGGCGGAGCCACCGGACCTCAAAAGCTCAAGAGCGTCCATGTGGTTCGTGGCGAGACCACGAGAGTGTATAGGTGTGGCATTTATGAATTCCGTCTTTGGTTGAGCTGCAGCAGGCGAGGGAATGTGCGGCGTGGAGCGAGTGCTTTTGGAGCTAGTGAGGCCACGGAGGACGTTGCTGAGGCCGCTGGGGCGGGCTGAGTCTGATGACGGGACATCATTGTCGGGGTGTCGAGACATGTGCTCGTTGTCTTGGGCGCAACGTGTCGGAGAAGAGGGCTAGAAGGGAGTGTGTTAGCTGAAGTGGCCGGGCCAGGATGACGCATCAATGGTGACACAGCGGCCAAATGCCGACGTCTGGGTGCACACAGCAAAGAGAGCAGACACAAGGGCAAGCTTCAGGTTGCTCCCCGCATCGCGCACATTGATGGCTGCATGATCAAGAGCGGGCTGGGGTCTGCGCAAAGTGCATTGGGTAGCGGTGCAGGTGGGCTGCTATGCGACGGGAGGAATGCGTACTGATTAGCGGCCTCGATGAATCAAACGGCGGCAGAAATTTTCTGCTGTGAAAGTGGCGGCAGCATGGAGGAGCGGGACAGAAAAGTAGCGATGGGGATGTTGGACGAGGTGAGAGACGAAGTCGGAGGATCGGTACAGCAGCGAGTAGGCAGTGGGATGAATCGCAACAAGAAGGACGAGGTGATAACGAGCTGCCACTACCAGTATGGCTGCGGTGTTGGAGAGCTATTGTGGAATCATCGGCGGTAGCGTGGGAGCTGTGGAAGAGTAGAGGAGAGATGTGGCAACGGATTCGCAAAAGAATAGAAGTAAGAAGATGAAGAAGAGAGTTGAGCGAACGTGCAAAACGGAACGCAAAATACGAGTTGGATGTGGCGTGTTGATGGGAGCAGGTGACGAAGGATGAATGGCAATTGAATTTTGACAAAGGCGGCGATGAGCAGCGGCGGAGCGGGCGCGTCGAGAAAATTGAAGTCGACTATAATTTCGATGGAAAGCTTAAAGCGGCGAAGGCGAGCCGGGGCGTTGTGGCGGGTGACGGCGGCTCTACTATTTTGGTGGCTGCCACTATTTAAACATTTACAGGGGAGCTATCAGTTAAATAGTACCTTATGGGGATGCCATGGAAAGTACAGGGCAGCTCAACGGCGGCTGAAATACCTAGGTACATGCTTGACAGGTACCTAAACTGAAGATCTGGAAGTTGCTGGAAGAGGACTGTGGCAGCCGTCGTATAAGAATCAAAACAAGTAATAAACAGAATTGATCAAAATTTCGCCGCTTGTAGCCATAGTTTCCACGTTGCCGTGCTTGCGTGATAGACATGCATCTAAAGTTAGTGTGTGTACCTACATGCGTACCACTTAGATATCTAGGCCGGTACTTACCTAGTTATTCACAAGTGCGGGTATCTAAATATTTAGTGGTTTGTATAGGAACCAGGTGAAAGGTACAGCGCGTGCAAGGCGTTGGCGCAGAAATACCTGCTGTACAGCGCACCACTGTACTGGCTGCTCACATACCACATCAATATATTTACGGAGCACAGTTCCAGCCGCTTTCATTCGCAAACATATGCCCGTTCATTAAGCTCCTGAGCTGAACGAGGCTGTCTGACATAAACAGGGGCCTCGAGTAATCTTCTCTCAGATATGTATTGCTGCTGTACGCCTCCGGTGAGACCTGCGTCTGCCAGACTGCCACTGGTAAAGCCTTCTAGGCAGAGGCACAACTGCCAGTCAACCAGTCTAAACATCTGCCGTGCCACGTCTTGTCTCGCATTAATACAAAGTCATATTTGATCCAGCTGCTTATTTCCCCGCGCGCTAGTTGCCGATCCATAGCAAGGGGAAAAGAGCAACCCTTTCGAGAGGCGACTCGGCATAGCGCATGTCTCGTCCCCGCGTCGCACGTTAAAGGTGCCTCGCATCCATACAGCTAGCTGCTTCAAGATCCGGACTTGTATAATCTAGTCGGCAATCTATGAAAATTTGGGCTGACGAGTCTACGAATGATACAACCCGCATTCGAATATCCTTGAAAACAGCACTCACAACTAAGGTAGCTAGCCTATACACCTGGAACCAACAGGTCGAGCCGATCTTGCGTTTTTATGAAGCAAATTTCGATTGTAAGTCGAGACAAACTGCCGAAACAAGCTGGCCTATATCTACCTAGTATTACATAGTGCTGTACTAATTAGAGCCCAAATCTCCTCTTTATTATTATAGAGGTTTTCCGAGGCGGGGTCCTCACATGTATGCCTGCCTACCTTACCTTCCTAGCTAGGTGCCTATCCTCTGAGGCTTCTACTACGCTACCTGGAGCCTGCAAAAGAAAATCTCAGAGGCCAGAAATGATGATGCATAGTTTCTTCAGCTTCCTCCCGATAACGTGGTATTACTGGTCGCACGAACTGTACACCAAAGCTTGGGCCAGCAGTCTCGACCTCACTGTAGAGCACCATCGCCCCCCCACTCCTTATCCTGCGTTGTCCCGCAACCACGAAAAGTCCACAACATCAACCATCCCAGCTCCTGCTTCCATCACCTTCACCCACGCCCTGGTTGTAATCCACGCAAACTCTTCAAAATGGCGGCCGATATGGAGCAAATCGCCCAGCTTCTCAACGCTACTCTCGATCCCTCCCAGCACAGAAAAGGTACCCTGCTCTCCAGCTCTCCAGCTCCCAGCTCACACCCTGGTCCCCCGCCTCTTCTGCCCAAGCTAACAAACGAACGCTGCCAGCCGAATCGGCCTTGAAGCACGAGGCCTCAAAGCCCCAATACTCGCTGGCGCTTCTCACAATCGTCAGCAGCGAATCTGCCCCTGCCAACACGAGGCTTGCCGCCGCCCTCGCCTTTAAGAATTTTATCCGCACAAACTATGTTGTACGTCGCCCGCCGTCGCACAACCTTGCTACCCGCCGCCAACTCGACGCGACGCGCCAAGCTGACATGCCTTAGGATGAGGAAGGAAACTACAAAATCTCGGAATCCGAGGTTCAAACCATCAAAGATCGCCTTGTCGGTCTCATGATTGCTTGCCCACCCAATGTGCAGGCACAGCTTGGCGAGGCCATCAGCGTAATCGCCGACTCCGACTTTTGGAGGCGGTGGGACACCCTCACACAGGTAGGCTCTGCTCCCCCTTTGCTCATGACAGCCAGCTGACTACTTGTTGCAAGGATCTCGTTAGTCGATTTTCCGTCACCGATCCCAAGATCAATGTCGGCGTTCTCGAAGTCGCACACTCCATTTTCAACAGATGGCGCCCGCTAGGAAAGACGGATGAGCTGTACATTGAAATCAATCATGTGCTGCAAACCTTTGGCCAACCCTTCTTCCAGCTTCTTGTCGTGCGTACCAAGTTTCAGCAGGCCATGTATTCTGCTCGCTAACGAAAGTCATACAGACTACCGACGACAAGATTCAACAACATGCCAACGACAAGCAGGCTCTTCACGGATGGTTCGAGGTCCTTGATCTCCAGGTCAAAATCATGTACGATCTTTCGAGCCACGATCTTCCCCCCATCTTCGAAGACAATCTTCCCAGCATAGCCGAACTTTTGCACAAGTACCTTACATACACCAACCCGCTGCTAGACACCGACGACGAGTCCGAAGTCAGTATTGCCGATACAGTCAAGGCCAACATCTGCGAGATCCTTGTTCTCTACACTTTTAAATACGACGACGCATTCTCCCAATACTGCCAGCCATTCATCACCAGCGCTTGGAACTTACTTTCAGCTACTGGTACAGAGACGAAATACGACATTCTCGTCAGCAAAGCTCTGCACTTCCTCACGGCTGTCACTGCCACTGCGCAATACTCTGGCTTGTTCAACAGCGAGGATGTCATTACACAAATCGTCGAAAAGGTTATTCTGCCTAACGTCACCCTTCGCGAATCTGATGTCGAGCTCTTCGAAGACGAGCCAATCGAGTATATTCGTCGCGACTTGGAAGGTTCCGACAACGACTCCCGTAGACGCTCCGCCACCGATTTCCTCCGTAAGCTGCAGGAGAAGTTTGAGAGCCTGGTGACTACCGCAGTCTCAAAATACATCAACCATTACCTGAATCTTGGAAAGACGGATTGGAAGGCCAAGGATACTGCCATATACCTGTTCCTGTCTATTGCCGCCAAGGGAGCCGTCACCGCTGCACAGGGTGTCAAGACGGTGAACCCCTTGGTCAACATTGTTCAATTTTTTGAGCAACACATTGCCGCAGATCTTGTCGCCCCTGACAACTCGGAGCCGATTCCCAAGGTTGATGCCATCAAATTTCTCTACACATTCCGGAGTCAGCTCAACATGGAGCAGTGGAAGCAAGCCATTGGTCCTCTGGTCCGAAACCTCAACTCCTCCAACTACGTCGTATACACGTACGCCGCTATCTCTGTCGAGCGTGTGCTCTATTTGACTGATGACAATGGCAACCGCACCTTCAACCGCGAAGACGTTGAGCCACTCTCTAAGGATCTGTTGGATCACCTCTTCAAGCTAATTGAGAAGGACCACAGCCCGGCTAAGCTCCAGGAAAACGAATTTTTGATGCGCTGCGTTATGCGTATTCTCATCGTCATCAAAGATGGCGCAGCTCCCGTACTCGACAACGCGCTGACCCACCTAGTTGCCATTACAAACATAATGAAGCAGAATCCGAGTAATCCTCGCTTCTACTACTACCACTTTGAGGCCATGGGTGCTCTGGTTCGCTACTGCGCCGCCAGCAGTGCTCCTATCCTCAACGCTAAACTTTGGGGTCCCTTCCACGAGATTCTCGCGGAAGACGTGACTGAGTTTATGCCATACGTGTTCCAGATTCTCGCCCAACTTCTCGAGTCAAGCCCCGTCGAGACCATCTCGGACAACTACAAAGGTCTTTTGCAGCCACTGCTGGCGGCTCCTCTTTGGGAAACCAGAGGCAATATTCCTGCCTGTACCAGGCTCTTGTCTGCCGTTATCCCCAAAGCTTCTGTCGACATTGCGGCGAACAAGCAATTGGAGCCACTTCTGGGCATCTTTCAGAACCTGCTGAGTAGTAAGAGATTTGAGCTAAATGCCTTTGACATTCTGGATGCCTCTGTCAACGCCTTTGAGCCGTAAGTCGAAGGAAGACTATCAGACTCCGATGACTATACTAACGTTTAATCGCAGGGCCGTCCTCGATCAGTACTTTGGCACTATTTTACAGCTCATTTACACCAAGCTGCAAGGCAACCCGGGTCAAGCCCTGAAGCTCCGCTTCGTGCGCTTCTTCCACCTTGTCAGCTCCCGTCTGGAGGCTGGATACGGATCTGACTTCTTCATCAAGCACTCTGATAAAGTCGATGAAAAGGCCTTTGCCCAAGTCTACCCGCCCTTTGTGCTCGCTGAGACGGAAAAGCTTGCTCGACCCATCGACCGCAAGTTGGCCGTCATTTCGCTGACCAAGATCCTTTGTGACTCGACCATCTTCGCGCAAAAGTTTATGAAGGGATGGGGCAACACGTGCCGTATACTGCTGTCGCTCATGGCCAACCCGCCCGCGGTGGCGGCCGGCGGCGGTGACGAGATTCTCGCCGAGTCGCCCGTTGACGACATTGGCTTCGGCACCTCGTACACGCCCCTCAACACTTGCAAGCCGCTGGCGCGCGACGACTTTCCCGACATCCAGGACGTGCCGAAATGGGTCAAGGAGTACATGGTCAACGCCAACCAGCGCCACAACGGTGCCTTGCAGCGCTTTATTTCGGAGCGCCTGCCGCCGGAGCAACAGCAGGCAATTGCGCAGTATCTTGTTTGAAATGGATCTGCGTACAGTCATGGGGTTGCAGGATAAAAAGGGGAAACCATTTAGGAAATTCAAGAGCATTTTCAAAGTACAAAGTGGTAGACAAATACCAAGGGCGTTTCATGTGAAGCGATTTTTATGTAAGGGAATGGAGATAATCATGGCTAGCTTTTTTACAGAAGGGTAGGGCGGTGGTTGCTGCATGGTGCAAAAAAAGAAAATTGTACACAGATGGGCACAATTGGGAGGGTTTTGAACAGAAAAGGTGGCCAAGTGGCACCAAGTTTGGGCAGCAAATTTACAGCTCTTCATCTGTATCGGAATGCGAAAATACAGTCAACAGTTGATATGTACCCAAAAGCGATGTTAAATAAATAGTCTTGTTGTATTCCAAGAATGTACGACACATGATGTGCGTCATCCCTGGTATAATCCTAGGTATATTGCGAGGAAAAGAGGATGGAAAACAGCTATCCCGTATTTAATAAAGGAAATATACAGACATGAAAACAAAAGCCCCGTCATCAAGCATGTCAAAGGTGGGGGGGATGGATGTGACCCAGAATGAGAGGACAGCACAGAGGCCGTCTTTAAAGACGTATAAGCAAAGACAAGGCAACGCAGAGTTCATAAAGTCGGTGCGTTGCGGTGTAGGTAAGGCAGTTTGTTCTTGGCGTCGTGAGTGTCGTGATTGGGGAAGTAAATGATGGGAGAAAGGCATGATGCGAGCAAGAAAGGATAGAGGAAAGAGGTGTGTGACGCAGAAATTGCTGGCCAGGAGCAGCACGGCTGTGGAAGTGGTATCATTGTTGCTGTTCGTACAAGTTGCGTAACCGGGGTAAACAGAACTTGGCAATCACGTTTAGAGCACGCGTCCGCGTCCGCATCATGGTCAATGATAAGACGGTCTATAGGAAACCACCCTCGGACGATACGACATTAACACTGCCTCGCCAGCCGCATTTTTGGTCTTCTCGGTTTCTCGTAGCCTGGCTGCTTCCGCGGATAGAGAGGTTGGCTCGCGGAACAGAGGAACTGACATCGACCTCGCTGCTTCGCCGGCTACTGGCGCCACTGGCATTTGTTTGCACGAGCAAGAGGCTGCTCGTGCTTGAGAATCGTTTGGTAATGTCATTGAGACTAAGCCTCTTGGAACTGGAGCCAGAGGTACGCTTCTCCGCAGAGGGCTTGCGCGGATCCTCGGGGATCTTGCTAGGCACATTAGGTATGTCGTGAGGAGCGGCTGGGGCAACAAGATGAGGTGTACTTTGTGTACGCTGTGCGCCAGGTCGGCTCTTGGCATGCGCAGTGTGAGGGCGCACTGGCGGAGCAGTGACGATGGCAGCTGGGGCCGTGTCGGCGTGATAACTGAGGTGATTCCGCGAAGCTGAAGGTCTGTGGCCAGATCGGCCTTGATCTTGGCCGTTGCGACCGGCTATGAAATTCAAAGCCCTTTGAGCGCTTGGGGAAATCAAGTTCGTTTTGCGAGAATGCCCGTGTGCGTCGTCTCCAGCATCCGTACTGTGAGAGCCGTCGGACTGATCATCTTCCGAGTCATCATCGTCAAATCTGCTTTCGAAAGCGAGACGTTTCCTCTTGTCGGCCTCTTCTTTCTGCAATCTTCGTTGTTCAGCGTCACGCATCAGTGCATCAAATCTGGCGATGGAGCTAAGTTTCTCCTGCCCAGGGATATCTGGGATCGCAAACGGAACATGGCCCAGCTTGAAGGCTCGATCGAGAATGGTTTCGCCTGGGGCTGGAGGCGCATTCACGTCGGGGATATCGCTGTAAAAGCCATGGCTGCTCATACTGTCCCGCATGTGAGCGGGCGAATTGACGGCCGAGCGGCCGTAGGCCGAGCTGGAAGTCCACCCATCCCTCGATTCGCCAATTAGTTCATTGGAAGGGCCAATATCAGTCGGTAGGACAGTCGTGTACAGTTGGCCGGGGATGTGATAATTGTTGTTACTAGTCGAAGGAGAGGAGAGATCGCTGCGTTTGGACCGAAGACTGGGCGAGTGAGAGTCAAAAGTCACAGGGCGTTCCCTGTGGCTAGTCGAATACGTCGCGGTAGAGCTCTTGTGCTGCAGGCGGTTGCCACTGCTCCCGGGTCTTGAAAAGTGCTCTGGCAAGTCCCGGCAGCGCGTGGGGAAAGGGCTGTTGAAGACAGGGGAGGCGGGGCTTTCCGAGTTGGACATGGACTTCTTGGACAAGAGAAATCGAGCCCAGTCGTCGAGGGTGTGCTTCTTATGTTGGGGAGCGGCACGAAACCAAAGAGCAGTCGCGCCCGAGTCTTTGTTACTGGAGATGAGGCCTGCCGCACGGCTAGAACGACGCTTGCGATCCTTGTCGCAGAGGGTTATAACGAGAGTTGGCTGCGCAACGGCCTTGTTCCGGTGGGAAACATTTTGAACTTGGCAATCGGTGATTAAGGATGCGCTCCACTGCTGGATAGGCTCCGAATCGTCCTGTGAGAATGGATAAGCAAAGGACTGAGTGAGGACTCAAGACGAAGAAGAATACCTTGTATTTATATACAGATACAAAGCATTCGTCACCAGCAGGATTTGGCAGGCTTTTAGCAACGGTGCGATTCCCATTGTGACCGGAAAGACCATTCTCGCGGAGGGCCCGTGTTTTCGGACCGACGAAGACGTATCGTGTCTAATAAGAGGGTTTAGTTGTCAACAGCAGCGCATGCGACGAGAAAAGGCAAAAACGCACTTTCCAACTAGCTCTCCCGATGATCTGGGTGCGATCTGGAGGGACAAGCAAGAAGCCATCGAAAGTCTCCATGGTTTTGTCTGGCGCAGAGCCGGGCCTGGCCGCAGGGAAGTGGTTGGCGCGGCGTGAGGAGCGAGTGCTAAGGGATCATGCTGGAGAGGCGGGGAGTCGAGCGAGGCAGAGTCGATGCCGCAGCCAGGTTCACAGAGGCGCCGTGAGTTAAGAGAGATATTTTCTTGGCTGCTTATTGGGGCGATTGGCAGTTGATGGTAATGGGAAAGTCGGTCGATGTTTCGTTTGCAGAGGCGTCGAGGGACGGGTGGCGGGCGGCAGGAAGTGAATTGAACTGGAGCGGTCTAGAGAGGGGTCGGTTGAAGGAGGAGGAAGCAATCGCGGCCAAGATGAAGATGTCCAAGACGGATGTAGAATGGTGGGAGCTAGAGCGCAGTAAAGAAAAGAATGGCGACGGGGTGTGTGTGCAGCAGAATACAACGCCAGGTCGCAACTAAAAAGTTAGTGGTAGCTATGTAGGTATTAGAGGAAAGATGAAAGAGGTGAGGTGAGGGCGCTTGGGAGTCGCAGCACGACGAAAGGAGGCCGGGGTTGCTTGTACAAGTAGATTGCAGGTAGATGCTTGAGGAGACAAGGTACCGATGCAGGCAGGTGTAGGTGGAGAGATACATTTAAGAGGCAAGGGGCGACTCAAGTGCACACCTTGGAGTGGGTGTGCTGGATGGCTTAGTGGATGATGGAACGACTTTTAGCGGCAAAAAAAGGGTCCGCAACATGGCCTACTCCGTAAATACCTACCTAGGTACTTTACAGAGTAAAGGCTAAATAGGTATTTACCTTACCTACCTAGACAGCTGTCTTTGTACCTGAGAGCCTGAGCTGCCTAGGTAGGTAAGTAGGTACCTGGGTGCTTGGGTACACTTTTCGCTGGAGCCGCCGAGCTACTACTCGGACGCCCGGACTGCTCATCTCCTCTATTGAGCCTGGGGTGCAGATAATAATGGTGATGATATTGATAATAATAATAATATCATCAATGTATCAATAATGAATCTGCAAAGACCAGGAGAAAAATGTGATACAAGACAAAACTCAATCGCATCAATTAGCCACCAATTCAAGACATGCCGTGCCATTTGATACCTGAGTACTTGGGTACCTGATTTGCTTGTCTGGCAAGCTGGCCTGGGTACAAGTTTGACAGTACACACCACTGCCTCATCAGCATCCGTACCTGAAAAAATCATGCTGTTCCTAGGTAGTTAACTGGTACAAGCTTGCAAAAAAGAGACTCAAGGTTGCCAAGGCAC